>NW_022601408.1:5037107-5051099 GCF_009176505.1 Sitodiplosis mosellana
ATCCGCAGATACGAAATGCTGAGATGCTGAGCCATCGGAAAACGTATGTTTGGGGCATACATACCATAAACATTATTTTTATTTGTAGACAGATATCATGAGCTTAATGCCCAAATTTGGAAACAATCTGAGTAGAAATGTTGATTTTTTCGCATTTTTTCTAAATTTTTATTTTCCAATGGACCGTTTATGTCCGCAGGATACCGATGAAATTTTTATGTTTTAGTGTCATAAAACATTCACTACATTTGGCTACATTTCTTTGGTGGGTTTCGTTCTCTTCAATGTGTTATGCCAATGTACAGCTATCAAAACCTCAATGCGCAAATTGTGGCCCTTATATTCGATCCGACACAATGAGTTCTGGAAGTGAAGACATGATCCCATTTTATGTTCCAATACGTACGCCCACTTCTTTCCGTTAATTGTGCTATACATTGTTTTATGTTTTCGGCTTCTTTCTAAAACATTAGTTTCTCCAACTATACGAACATTGCCCATTACCCCAATCCATTATATACAGTTTTTATCTTATGGTTTATAAGAGTTATCCAAAAAAATTGAAGCCCTTCAAACTGTTTAATATGTAAATTTTGAAAATGTTCAAATGTTTATTCTTTCAAGCTTGATTTTATTACAGAAAACAGAAATTTCATTGTGCATATCTGTGACTTTGCGTATGTTCTTCTTATTATTTAGTTTTCAAAGCTCTGTATTTTTATTCGCACATTCAAACTTATATGTGGCTAATTAGTAAGAAAGTCGATTGAAACGCAATTACTTAACAGCGATGAATGTGCATTGACAATTTATCGTGGTTTATCCACGTTGTGGATGAGAAATCAAATTGGGTATGATATTTCCAAGCTGCCGTACATCTTACAAGATGCTTTCATGACATAATTGTCTCATTCTGCCAACACCAGTTCGAAGTCCCTTTATTTCCGTGGCACTGCACAATGTAAACTGTAATCATGCAAACTCAATTGCAACAATGACAACAACGAAAACGTAAGCATTGTTAAATTTAGCTGGAAACATGTGTATATACGCTTTTGCGTGTGTATATTCAAATGTATGTATGGATTTTTTTCGTGGTGTCAAAAGTTAAACTCATTTTGTTCCAATACATAAAGCAATCGGCAAATTTAATTTAAACACAAAACGTTCATATTGTTAGCATGTAAACAATCGTTAAATTATTTTCTAAATCCCTCAACAACTCCATTTGTCACATTCGAATCTTCTATCTTCTGTTCTTAATGTATTCAAAAGCACGAAACTCCACACCATATCTTTTATATTTCGAAGATTTACATGGGAAAAAGGTTATGTGCACCATCCTGCACTTAGCGTTTAGCCCATTTCAAATTTGGTTGGTTCCGTTTAAACCACAAACACCACCATCACCACCACCATAAGTTGAAAAGAGCACCGGATATGTAAGGGATAAAAAAGCGCCTACGCGTCAACATAATTCCCACAAAAATGTGCCTATGATGTCTTCGAATCTACCGGCAATAAATGTTATGTCTTCTGTGAATCGACTGATTTGATTGTTTGCTTAAGTAAAATATTGTATAATCATTTCATCGCCGTAATCATCATCATCGTCGTCGTCGTCGTCCTCGTCATTTAACCATTTTACTCGCTGAGTTTATTCATCCGGTTAATTGAAGCAATAACATGAAAAAAGTGGTCCTATTATTTATTTCGAACCGAATAGATTTTTTGTACTTCAATAGAGAACAAATTTATGTGAAAAAAAATTTCAAGCAATATCGGCCGCACTCATGGCCAGTATTCAGAGTTTATTTACTAAAAGTGAGCTACCGAAATAGTGTTGCAGGAGGCATTTGCCTATATTTTCTTCTCTATTTTTGCACACACACTCTTTAACAAGCGTTTAGTTATGGATAAATGTCAGTATTTAAGGACAAAAGACACATCTTTTACATAGCACAAGCGGCATGCACATACACATACACACATGTATGTGTATATATACATATATATTCGTAGTACATGGATCGCGTTGGTCTTGTGCTGAAAAGTGGGAAAATTTGAGACACAGAATGACTATGCTGGCGAATAGCAAAATGTTGGAGACTCAATCAGAATGATGCGTAGAATTCAACACAAATAATAATGTTTTATAAATAATCCTGCAAATTCACTCAGCTGTTAATAAATAATGTTCGTCGTCTCCTACGAGTTGATTTCACTCCAACAGTTTTATTTTTACACAGGTATACACATAATGTGCAGCCACACAATTTAGTGTGCCGTGACGTATCGTAAAATATTACTCTATAGATGTGATAATGTGAACACTATATCAACGACATGCCGTACCTAAAGAGATCATTCTGCGAGTATTTGACTCTATAATAAATTGGCGAATTTCAGAAATCGCTTCAGGTTTTACAAAATTCAGTCCCGGGCACCTTCGTATTTCTATTCACAAAATAGTCAGTAAATAACATGTCCATTTTCAACGGTTATGTATTTAGTTAAAAGGTTTAAGTTCAAAAGGGTTTCGTATGTACCCCAGTACATATCCTTGTAATATTGTTCAGCATCCAGCATTTAACATAGCCTTTTCCTATGCATCAATTGTCCCAATTCCATGCTTTAAAAAAATGCTCAGCTAACGACTCGCCTTTTCTAGTTTTTTTCGTCCATTTCTTTTGTTCGGCTACACATCCGTATCCTGGCAACTCAGTCATTAGACTTTCCTGATTAAATTTGCACATTCAATAATGAAAATCTATTTAGTCGGACGCATTTTTTACTCCCATTCATTACAAATGGAGAATAAAGAGTTAATTATAGTGAGAATCCAGCATTCTCACATATGATGATTCCCCATGGTTTTTCAATACTTTTGATATTGAAGATTGACCTAAAACAGTCTTCAATGCTTAATGCATTGTGCCAAGAAAGGTTATGTGTTGATTGATATGATCGTTAGTGGTATTGTTTTGTTATTCAGTCTAGAGAAGTTTAGCTTGGTATCGTATGGAGTGAAAAAAAACGCAGGGAAAAAGTGCTTGAAATAAAGCTATCATAAATATTTACTACTACAGAAGAGTTTGAACCGATTTGAAATGTCATATTAGATATGTGTATTGCAATTAATATAGCAGAAAAACGTTGCTTGTTACATATTTCCTATCAATTTTCCGTGAACAGTTTGTTGAGAAATGTATTGGTTTTACTCCCCAAAATTTCATAACATCTTTTCACACGGACCACTAATAAGTCGCGTCAAACTGCTTATATGGGAACAAATGGGAACTGATTATATGGAAATAAAACCCATTGATTAAGACCTATCTACCCTCAAAAATAATTTGTTCTCTATGAAAAATGTGTAAAATTGCGATGCGCGTTTGGCGTCGTCCGCATTGCGTCCAAGGTTTTTGTCCTCTCAGAAATTGAGATCTGTAAATTTTACGAAAAATTTTCTGAAACATCCATATGTTTACTGGAAAGGGGAGTTTTATCAATCCTACAGTGTAGGACCTACAAACAGAACGAAAATGGTGTACGTTCATTACATATTTTCGTGAGTGATAGAGTTACATAGTTTTTGTCAGAACCGCACACAAAATGTAACAATATTCTTGTCGTTGTGGTAACATTCAAACAAACTGTGGTAACTTTATCACCTTAACTTTTTATACAAATACACTGTGGTAGATTCTCAGTAATCTGTCGTAATGTATGTAGTACCCCAAAAACATTGCTAGCTTACTAAATTTACTTTTTGTGTGTAACCGAATTATTTCATCAAAATAAGAGCAACAGAACACTAAGTATCCCTTCATTTGAGTACTAAATCTGCGTTTGCATGTAAAAAAAGCAACTTCTTCCAAATGGTCTCACCTTGCACACAAATTGGGCCATAAAGAAAACATCTTATAAAGATTCTTGATGACTCTACAATACTCTACATTGTTAGAAATAGCAATCGAAATGTAAATGTGAACCCATCTTAAGATGTAACATGAAGTTTGACATTTGACAGATGACTTGACTTTGACGTTTGATTTTTCAATAAACGTTCTTCTTGTTATTACACTCAAACCGACTGGACGTGTTTCAATATTCAAAGCCATAATTTTGTCATGCATCTACCCTAGGGGGATTTCACTCTATGCGAATACTGTCATTCGTACGAATGCGCGAATACTTTGCCATGCATTTGAATATAAACACTCGCAAATACTGATATTCGTGCCGAATATTCGCATTCGTACGAATAACCATTTAATGTATCTATACAGCGCATTAGCAAATACGTCCGAATATTGCTGCGCGAATGCGAAAGCACTTGACAGATCTATGTTGTGTTAATCGTTGCAACTACAGTGTTTACATTATTTCGCCAAAATGGTAAATAGTTATTTCGATCCAAATTTAATATCAATTTAAGTTGTGTTTTGTATTTTAGGGACTGGAAAATGTTATTTTCAAATTAGAAAAATATGTATTTGAATGAAAAAATTCCGGCCGATATTATTAAAATCCTGGAATTCTGTGCATTTGAAAATGAATCATCTCTAATGTCCATTGACAACGATGCTATTATGGATATCGAGAACTATGTCATTGAAAACCCAGAAATTCTCAAAGAAACATCATACGAGAATGTGAATAGGTTTAAATTTAAACCGGGTCACCGATTGTTTATCATCCAGTTGCCACAGTTACTCAAGAATTGTAATCAAACGGAAACAAATTTGCAAAAAATCGGACACCTGCGACCGCAAATGCTTGTATTTAACGTAACTAATGCGCTTTCTATATCAAATCCAGAATGTGTGAGAATTAATTGCAAAATTTCTGGTATAGGTTCACCTAATGCACGTTGTAATTTTTCAAACACGTCTGACATCTTTCCACATGTTTGACTGTGTTTGACACTTCATCGCAACTGAGCGCATTCGCGACGAATACATGTGCGAGTGTTTTAACACGTTTCATATGCGGAGTCGCGCGAATGCTCGCGCGGCAGTACGAATACATGGTGCGAATGCAAATACTTATACTGTTTTTTGCGAATGCAGGATTCGTGCACGAATGATCATGTATTCGAATGCGAGTGAAATGCCCCTAGCATCTACCTAGTTTTTGACGAGCAATTGATTTCCAGTATAAACCAAACTTACCTGGTGTCTCCATGGGGTCGCCATAATTCGAGATGATGTTTTCAACTCGAGATATTTTACACTCGAAACGGAAACCTTATTCAAAGTCGGGATAGGGACATATTTCAGAAGTTTCAAACAAAGAACACAAACGCTAGTATTTTTTTAAACTAAAATAATAGCGGTCTTGGGACAAGCTAGGGGACAGAAAGTTAATGCAAGGGCATATACCAATAGCAACAACTTGTGGCACCGATAGTAAAATTGTGTGAAAAGGAGGTTTTCCTTGGGTCAGGTCGGATCTACCTGCTCCATAAGATCCACTTCCAACTAAATCGATATTTCATAAGTTCCTTATATGCAAATATACTAGGGGCTCGGATCTTCAGAATATAGAATTATATATCACGTAAGGTAATGTCGGGTACTTTGGGACGGGTTAACTCCTGCGTGCATAAATTTGTCCGAAATGAATATTTCGCAAGAAATTTGGTACCGTTGGAAAGAAAATCTCCCGAGCTATCATTTTGCTTAAGTAAGTGCATCGATTTGGCCACTCCGAAAAAAATTATTTTCGTTTTCCCAAGTGTGATTTTTTTTCGAAAAAAAAAATTTGTCGGGTACTTTGGGACACCCCAAAAAGTCTAAAAAAGAAGCAATAAAATGGAATAAGAACACCATATATTGACTATTTTGTAAGTCTTTATTCATTTTTCGTCGGTTCATGTCATCATTCGATGCATATTGACATTTTTCGATAGAAATTTTTAACAAATCGTCATGTTAATGAATTAATCGTCATTTGAATCGGAATTTTTAATTCCAGCTCTTGTGCTGGCGTGTAAATCTTAAAAATGAAAAAAATTGATCGAAACACACTATAATAATACGTCGGATTTTCATTAAATTTTATCATACCATATTATCTTTTGCATGGCCAGCAAACGAACACAGCACGGCAACGATTTCATCATCTTTGAGCGTATTGATGTCTTTTCCCAGCTCATCGAATTTGCTAATGTAGCGACAAAGACTGCTTCTTGCTAATCCGTATGCTGCAGCGGCCGAACGAATCGATTTGCTTTCCAATTTCACGGCTTTGAGTGCAGCCGTAAGGACATCATAGTCGATCACCGAATACTTCGACATTTTTTCACTGAATTTGTAGAAAAACACGTTAACACGGTTTGACATGCAACAAATGTACTTAAAATACGATTATGTATCATAAAAATGGCTTCTCAATGCAAAACATATGAAACATGTGAGTGTCCCAAAGTACCCGACAAGCGTGTCCCAAAGTTCCCAATTGGTCCCCATTTTGGAAGCGAACAAAAAAAAATTCCATGATCCAATCACACCAAAATGCGTATGATACATTGAAAATAGGCTCATTTTACGACACATAAACGATATTTACCTTTAGAATTGATAAAAAAAATTTACTTTCGGATGGTTGGTAAAAAATGTGATTTTACTAATTTTCGAAAAAAATTCCACCCGTATCGGAACACTAACACAATATGCGTCTTCACTCGCCGAAACACAATGAATAGTGGTTTTTCGGCGTGGCTTTATCATACGAGCAATGACATGTGAGTTTGACAGTCAACTGTCAAAGATAGAGGGGTGTCCCAAAGTACCCGCCGTCCCAAAGTACCCGACATTACCTTATAAGTTGCATATATCGTGGATATTGTGGATATTTTGCATAAAATGTCATATGTTTCTATTTTCTGCGTATAAATGCGTGTAACTGTGTAAATCGCGAATATTCTACGCATATTATGAAAAAAAAATCGTTTCATATGCTTCAATATCCGCAATAACCGTAATATATACACTTATACGTACATAAATATCCGCAAAATATCGCAAATATGCGATATACGCATTTATTAGATATTTTGTGGATATTGCGTATATTGCATATAAAGTGCGTATAAAATATGATTTTATATACAATCAGTAAAAAAAGTTTTCGGCCACCTTCAAAAATTGTTTTCGCAATTTTTTGTGCATTTAATCATGAAAACCGTAACTATTTTTGTTTATATAATAAATTTGAAGTATTTTCTATATTATTCATAGCAAATTTATTATATTGTACACATTTCGGAATATTTTTGAGAGGTTTTTTCTCGCAACCCTCAAATTCGACGCAATGAAAGTATTCAGCCATTCATCGATTTCATGATTTATTTCTATGTTTTGACATTTATCGATGACAAATGCCAATTATTATTATATAGTGTTTTATTGTCTGCCTAAAAACAAGCCGACATTGTTCAAAATACAATTTTCAAAATTTCAAATAACTATTTACAAAGAACAACAATTCTCAAATAATTCAGTTTTCTCAAATTCAAAAAGGAAGAAAAACTTTTGTCTAAATCAAAAGCAATAGATGCGCAAATAAATGGCAGAATGAATGCAAATAGAAATTAATATCAAAGTGTTATGAATTAGCAAATCAATTTTAAATTTACAAGTCAAAAAAGGCAATATCAAAAACAATTGGTAATTTCAAACAATTAAATTTTTTAATATTGTGAAATACAACTAAACTGTCACTTAGTTGAATGTATTTGCGCATTTAGTTAGATTGAAAACCGCCGAATTGAAGGAAGGTGAAATCTAAAGAAACGACTTTCGAGGAGAGAGAAATCATCATAAATCTTCACGAAAATAACAAAAGTGAGCGAAAAATCGCTGAAATATGTTCAAAACCACGATCAACCATAAACTCAATCATCAAAAAGTATAAAACAAGTGGCACAATACTGAACAAAACATGATCGGGTCGGCCGTCGAAGATCGGCTAAAAACGAAAATAATCCGAAAAATCAAAATAAATCCAAAGGTTTCGGCACCAAAAATCGCAGCAGACATCGCTGGCACTGACAATGTTGAAGTTACACCGCAAACAGTAAGAAATGTTCTGAAAAAACATGGGTACAATGGTCGGATCGCACGGAAAAAATACTTGGTGAGTTCGGCTAATAAGGCCAATGGAATAAGGTGATATGGTCGGATGAAAGTAAGTTTGAAGTATTTTCATCGAATTTTCGAGCTAAAGTGTGGCGAAAACCCGGCACGGAGTTACAGCCAAAAAACCTAACGCCAACCGTGAAGCATGGCGGCGGTTCCGTGATGGTGTGGGGTTGCATGATTGCTTCGGGTGTCGGAAAATTGGTGTTTATCGATGGAAGAATGGACCAGTATGTGTACAAAGGCATTCTTCAAAGAAATTTGTTGTCAAGTGCTCGCCAATTGAACATTGAATCCGACTTTATGTTCCAGCATGACAACGACCCCAAGCACAGGGCAGGAAGTGTGAAGGAATGGTTGTCCAAAAAGATCGAAAATGTGCTTGAATGGCCAGCCCAGTCACCTGACCTCAATCCTATTAAACATTTATGGGACCATTTGGATCGAAAAATACACCAAATCAGCATCAGTAGCATAGCTGAGTTGAAAGCCACGATTGTATCCGAATGGGCCAAAATCCCAACGACTGTGACCAAAAATTTGGTCGATTCAATGCCACGTAGAATGCAGGCGGTTCGTCGCGCAAAAGGAAACCCAACAAAATATTAAATATTCCATTTTTTCCAAAAAAAATCATGCAATATTGATGTTTGGCCGAATACTTTTTTTGCGTCAAAGAACATGCCAGACGATTCCCCAGTCAAAAGTTATCCCGAAAGAGGCGCCGCATGTCAATAACAACAAATCAGCCTCTATACAATACATATATACAGAAGAATCCTCGCTCTTCTCACAGTTGCGACCGATGTGTGTTGTGACCGAATGCTATCGCATGCCGCTATTGCAAGTGTATATTTGTCAACATCATCTCGTTAGATTTTTGTTCTCAATTATAAGAATTCAAATACTTTACACTCGCACACACAAAGCAACACGCTCAAAACATGAAAATACCGATACGGTGTGTGTATGAAATATTGCCGCAGTATTACTGCGTTATAATATTACTGCGTGATAGAATATATCATGTATGCGGACACTGCATTTGTGTTTGTGTCTATGTTTGTGTATCTCTGTGGGGGAAACAACGTAAAATCGGTGTAGTTGTTGATGTTTACTAAAATGAAACACGGATCGAAGCACTAGAGCGACATCTGACAAGATTATTCCCATTGGGAAGAAATGAGTCGAATTTTAGGTGAAGTTTTTTAAGTATCTCACTGAAAAAGGTCCCATAAACAAGAATTGAATTGACTTTGAATAATTATTGCACAGAAATATGAAGAGAAAAAATTGTTTACAGGTGGCCGAATACTTTTTTGACTGACTGTAGATCCGAGCCCCTAGCAAATATAACACTTCGAAATGTTGAGTGAATTGGAAGTGAATTCTGTGGAGTAGGTGGATCCGACCTGGTTCAGTGTGTTCTAGAAGTAAAGTCAACCAATACTCATACCCTACAGGAATGCTAAATCATTTGTAAGTAAACTCTGTGAAACTGAAATGTATAAAAACAATCTATGACATCGGAACTTTAATTGGGCTGGGGATAAATGGATGACAGCAAATTGGATAAATATGTGCAATATCAACTCGAGCGCTGCTGAGGACACATTATGATCAACGCACAAATGTCTATGCTGTTCAACTAACAGAGTGATTATTTATGCGGCTATCATAGCGCTTGCAATGAGAAAATTTGCCTATGTTTTTATGTGGAACACGTAGTTATGCAAGCTTTAAGTGACATCTTGACGTAGAACGTTGAACTATGAATCTTATAAAAACTATAATCTTATATAAACTAGCTTCCTCGCCTCGCTTCGCTCGGCTTGGGCGCTAGTTCGGGTTCTCTTCCGTTCAGTTAGTTTTTTTTCAATCAAGAAAGATGAATAAGAATACACTGCCAGCCTCCGGCCGTAGGGGCTTAATGTGAAACGTGCGTAGAACTTGGGCTGGAACCTAATTCGGGTGGGTCATAAGAATCGCGAATGAAAGATGGTGGATCATTTCTACTTCGACTTGCATCATTTCTACTCAATTCGACTTCAAATGGATACACTAGAGGTACCATTCACAGCGTTGACCGGCATATAAGCCATATATCAATAGATAGGGCATATCAAGGTCCATCATCTGGCAAAGTTTCATCAAAGTCCAACGTCCAGTTTCCCCGTAATAGGGCTTAAAAATTGAATTTCCAATACTTTTCTCTAATTTACTTCATTACGACTTCAAATCGATACACTAGAGGTACAATTCACAGTGTTGACCGGCATATAAGCTACATACCGTTTGATAGAGGATACCCAGGCTCATATTCTGGCACATTTTCATCAAGGTCCAACACCCAGTTTCCCCATAAAGAGGGTTAAAAGTTGAATTTTCAACGTTTTTTGGTAATAGAGCTTCATATCGATACACTAGAGGTACTCCAGAATCAACATCAAACCAAACATATATATACCGTTTGAAAGGTCTTTTCAAAAGCTATCCAAAACCGTTTGGGACGTTTGTGGTTTCCATACCTAGATACCCCAGATATATGTCTGTAATTCAACTTATATACTTTGATTTCAAATCGATACACTAGAGGTACTCTTTACAGCGTTGACCGGCATATAAGCCATATATCAATGGATAGAGCATATCAAGGCCCATCATCTGGCATAGTTTCATCAAGGTCCAACGTCCAGTTTCCCCGAAATAGGGCTTCAAAATTGAATTTCCAATACTTTTCTTTAATTTTCTTCATTACGACTTCAAATGGATACACTAGAGGTACCATTCACAGTGTTGACCGGCATATAAGCCATATATCAATGGATAGAGCATATCAAGACCCATCATCTGACAAAGTTTCATCAAGGTCCAACGTCCAGTTTCCCCGAAATAGGGCTTCAAAATTGAATTTCCAATACTTTTCTCTAATTTTCTTCATTACGACTTCAAATCGATACACTAGAGGTACCATTCACAGTGTTGACCGGCATATAAGCCATATATCAATGGATAGGGCATATCAAGGCCCATATTCTGGCGCATTTTCATCAAGGTCCAACACCCAGTTTCCCCATAAAGAGGGTTAAAAGTTGAATTTTCAACGTTTTTTTGGTAAAAGAGCTTCATATCGATACACTAGAGGTACTCCAGAATCAACATCAAACCCAAACATATATATACCGTTTGAAAGGCCTTTTCAAAAGCTATCCAAAACCGTTTAGGACATTTGTGGTTTCCATACCTAGATACCCCAGATATGTGTCTGTAATTCAACTTATATACTTTGATTTCAAATCGATACACTAGAGGTACCCTTCACAGCGTTGACCGGCATATAAGCCATATATCAATGGATAGGGCGTATCAAGGTCCATATTCTGGCAAAGTTTGATCAAGGTCCAACGTCCAGTTTCCCCGTAATAGGGCTTCAAAATTGAATTTCCAATACCTTTCTCTAATTTTCTTCATTACGACTTCAAATCGATACACTAGAGGTACCATTCACAGTGTTGACCGGCATATAAGCCATATATCAATGGATAGGGCATATCAAGGCCCATATTCTGCCACATTTTCATCAAGGTCCAACACCCAGTTTCCCCATAAAGAGGGTTAAAAGTTGAATTTTCAACGTTTTTTGGTAATAGAGCTTCATATCGATACACTAGAGCTACCCCAAAATCATCATGAATCCCCAACATATATATACCGTTTGAAAGGTCTTTTCAAAAGCTATCCAAAACCGTTTGGAAAACTTCTTCTATACCTAGACACCCCAGATATATGTCTGTAATTCAACTTATATCACTTTGATTACAAATCGATACACTAGAGGTACCCTTCACAGCGTTGACCGGCATATAAGCCATATATCAATGGATAGGGCATATCAAGGCCCATCATCTGGGAAAGTTTCATCAAAGTCCAACGTCCAGTTTCTCCGCAATAAGCCTCGGAATATACACTTTCCTCAACACCGCTTTATATCGATACACTAGAGGTACCCTAGAACCTCAACTATAC
This sequence comes from Sitodiplosis mosellana, assembly GCF_009176505.1. Lineage (NCBI taxonomy): Eukaryota > Metazoa > Arthropoda > Insecta > Diptera > Cecidomyiidae > Sitodiplosis > Sitodiplosis mosellana. The sequence goes on from NW_022601408.1 coordinate 5,049,281, forward strand.
CCCACTTTATATATACCGTTTGAAAGGTCTTGAGGTGGGCTATCCAAAACCGTTTGGATCCCACCGGATATCTCCCCTAGATTCCTCACAATTGGGCTAGGCAGAAATTTCAAGTCACTTTTTCGCGAAATGACTGAGTTTCCGTGTGGGTCAATCTTGAAGGAAAATGCGGACTATCCCATCATCCCATATACCGTTGGAAAGGTATTTCGATTACCTATCTTTTTGTCGTACAAGTTATGGCTTGGTTTATTAGTTTTAGCCCTCTTTTTGAGTGGAACGCACTTTTTTTTTACTATGAACAATCGATTGGGTAGTCAAAAAAATCCAGGGGGACCACCTAGGAGGGTAATCAAAAATACATCCCGAGGGACGGAGGCCACGAATCTACAGCCGAAATCAGAACCCAGATTGGTCCAGCCGTTTTCGCTAAAAGTGGTGCACAAGAAAACAAACAGACAAACAAAAAACGATCGAATAGCTTAATGTATTTTCACTACGTTTCACATTAAGCAAAACTAAGCATTTCAGTGAGATGACGATACAATTTGACGTAAAAAGCAAAATTCAGTTATGAATGTTAGTCTGTATCATTTCGTATGTTCCATACTTGTTTTTTCAAAGCAAAGACGATTTTCTGGGAAAGTTGCTCCTTTTTCTGGAGTTGATTTTACACGCATTTTTTTCATATGTGAATTGGTGTTAAGTCGTGTTAACATGACCATAATGGACCGAGATGGTGTCCATGTTCATCTCTGTTCCAAAACCTTCCATATGACACCCATATTGACTATTCACTATTCCAATTTCTATGAGCCATTGCTTAGTTTTGATATCAATACCACCACGATCAACTTGCATGATGTTCCATACTCACCAACGATATTCAAATATATGGCCAAACGGATTTCCCGATTCGAGCAATTGAATGGGATCATTTCCTGTCAGAATCAACCTATTTCATCTAATTTCTATCAGCCATTGCTTAGTTATGATATCAATACCACCACGATCAACTTGTATGATGTTCCATACTCACCAACGACATTCAGATATATGGCCAAACGGATTTCCCGATTCGAGCAATTGAATGGGATCATTTCGTGTCAGAATCAACCTATTTCATCTAATTTCTATCAGCCATTGCTTAGTTATGATATCAATACCGTACTGCGATAAAAGCCTATATAAACAATGTTATTATATTTGACAATATTCGACTCGATGTCAATGACGATGTGGCAGCGCCACCTATAGAGATTCCTTATTGAAATAAGTGGAACTATTGAGTGCGTACACCATATCGCACGTAAATTTTCAACATGGCAGCGCCCATAGAATTGAAAAGTTAACCGATTTCGTAGTCACAAATTATCGCTGTACGATCAATACCACCACGATCAACTTGTATGATGTTCCACACTCACCAACGACATTCAAATATATGGCCAAACGAATTTCCCGATTCGAGCAGTTGAATGGGATCATTTCGTGTCAGAATCAACCTATTTCATCCAATTTCTATGAGCCATTGCTTAGTTTTGATATCAATACCACCACGATCAACTTGCATGATGTTCCATACTCACCAACGATATTCAAATATATGGCCAAACGGATTTCCCGATTCGAGCAATTGAATGGGATCATTTCGTGTCAGAATCAACCTATTTCATCTAATTTCTATCAGCCATTGCTTAGTTATGATATCAATACCGTACTGCGATAAAAGCCTATATAAACAATGTTATTATATTTGACAATATTCGACTCGATGTCAATGACGATGTGGCAGCGCCACCTATAGAGATTCCTTATT
>NW_022601408.1:5051199-5105335 GCF_009176505.1 Sitodiplosis mosellana
CAATACCACCACGATCAACTTGCATGATGTTCCATACTCACCAACGACATTCAAATATATGGCCAAACGGATTTCCCGATTCGAGCAATTGAATGGGATCATTTCCTGTCAGAATCAACTTATTTCATCTAATTTCTATGAGCCATTGCTTAGTTTTGATATCAATACCACCACGATCAACTTGCATGATGTTCCATACTCACCAACGATATTCAAATATATGGCCAAACGGATTTCCCGATTCGAGCAATTGAATGGGATCATTTCGTGTCAGAATCAACCTATTTCATCCAATTTCTATGAGCCATTGCTTAGTTATGATATCAATACCACCACGATCAACTTGCATGATGTTCCATACTCACCAACGATATTCAAATATATGGCCAAACGGATTTCCCGATTCGAGCAATTGAATGGGCTCATTTTCTATCCGAATCAACCTATATGAAATGGTATGACATTCCATATGAAATAGGTTGATTAAGATGGGAAATGAGCTCTTATACTTTTTTCTTTTTTTACTATAAGTAATTTATTGGCAAAAAGTAATTAGAAGTTGTAAAACTAAAATTCAACAATATTGTGATCAGAACACATAAGTGAAGAATGTTATTGGGAATTTTCCTGTTATCAACATTATTTTATGCAGCCCCAATGAGCCAAACACGTGCAATTATTGTGCATAGTAGATTTATTCCCAAATCGTACACAATTCTTACACATATAGTGCCCAGAAACAAAATTTTATCTAAATAGGTCCAAAAATTGCACAATTTTTGCACTTTTAGTGCTACATTTAACATTACATTAAAATATGCACAAAATTCAAACATTTAGCATTACATGTGTTCATTGGGGATGGAGTGTTCGGGAGAGAGAGAGAGAGATCAAATATAAAAAATACAGTGGTTGGTAAAGTGATTCGTAACCTATTTCATTCAACTTTATCATCAAATTTACGGACTTTTGAACTGGGTGAAAACTTTATTTCTATTCATTTTGCTTTTGAAACGCAAGTGCCTAATCATCAAGAGAAATATAATTATTCCATCAGTTTGAAAAACTCAAAAGCTACTTTTGAATATATGTAACATAGGGAAAGTGCCACAATACATTTCAAATGTAAGACATTTGACACATAGCAGTCAATGCCATCTCTCCTCAGGTTTGGCAAGGCAAGGCCCACCAGACTCTCTCTAGAGTGTCTAATGATACCCTGCAACAGTGTGAACACTCTCCCATTCAGGTTTAAGACCCACCGTCATAGACGAACAACAACTAAACAGATCCGAGAGAGCATCAAGGTAACAGGGTATCATTAGACACTCTAGAGAGAGTCTGGTGGGCCTTGCCTTGCCAAACCTGAGGCTTTACAGCACTAGCGTTGAAGAGAATCGGTATCATTGCTTACATTTCTCCTAATATCGGTTGTTCATGTCAAGTGGGTGAGCTTGATTGGGTCAATATACTTCCCATATATTTGGCTACTCAGTAAGAGACCATTTCATTAAAATAAACCGATGTTCTTATTCTCTTACGGCTGGATCTGAACTAATGAGTGAAAGGCTTTTGTTGATTGAACTAGTATAATGTTTGCATGTGATTATGCTGGTTGCTCACGAAAGTCGAAGACTAAACGTAAAACTCCAATTTGGTTGTTTATGTCTATACTACACTCGAAGTTTGGATTTAGCTGTTTATTCTCCTTCGGTTGAACTTGTTATTGGGTGAAAGGCTTCATGTTGATTGAACTAAGTATGATGTTTGCATGTAATCATATTGGTTGCTCACTGAAGTCGAAGACTGAACGTAAAACTCCAGAAATGGTTGTTTATGTCTGAATTGAGCCCGAAGCATAGTGAAACCCAAATTTCTTCGTCTCGCACAATAAATTATGGTTTGGGCTACCTTCAGCCTTACAAAGAACCGTACTTATTGGTTGAAAATTTCATCGCTGGTATTCACAATGACAAACTCCAGTCAATATAAGTAATACTGGCCAAAGGTAGCTATAGTTAGTTGATAACAAACCTCAGTTAAGGCTCTCTATAGTGAAGACCTAGTCCGTACGCTGATGATGGAAACAGCAACATCACTGTTTCCGAAACTAGGCTTTCTTCTTCTATACTTTCTCCTTTACGGAGAGCTAATCTCACTCCTCTCTTTATAGAGGAACCACTTTCTTAATCTCTTCTCCATATTTCACGAATATGAGGATCTAATCTCATTCCTCTCTTTACAGAGAGACGTTTCTTGGGCTAATGGTAAAGACGATATCACTGAGTTTGTATCCTTTTTCATTTCAAATCTTTTCCTATTCGTGAGATGTTCAATCACGATGCCAACGGATTGGCGAGTTCCCTGCTGGGGTTAGTGAGATTGAGAGAATTAGCAATTGATTCTTTTGATTACATTGACTCCAATGTCCTCTTTGCGGTTTTTCAAATAAATAAATAATAAATAATGAGTTTACTCACAGTATTGAAACGGAGTAGGAAGATTTAAAATGAGTTTTCGTGGTAGAGTAGATGGATCGACACTTATACAGACGTGATTCATATATATTCTTTGTCTAACGGTATCGCATACGCGCCGCATCTCACAATGCGCATGCGACACTCGCCAATTGCAATTAGTATATTTTGATGAATTCAATAGCAATGGATTATATATTGTTTCGCAAAACAATTACAATTTGATCGAGGGTGTACAATATGAACATTTTCAGAGTTGCAATGAGCGGCACTAATTGGGCACTAAATATTGGCATTATAAGTTTTCGATTTATATTTCCCCAGGCGAAATTTTTTTTCCACTCGCTACTCTCAAAATCCAGAAAACAAATTTCAAATGCAAAGATATTCTAAATTTGGGGAGGAATTAGTGCCTAATTAGTGCCGCTTGAATCAATCGAGTTTAATATGTTTGGTCTTGAAAATCGCACCGAACCCCCATTTTGATTTTTAAAGGGTTGAAATGGATTATATAAAACAATTTCATGGCTATAATTTAATCGAAAGTGTACATATGAACATTCTGAGAGTTGCAATGAGCGGCACTAATTAGGCACTAAATATTAGATTCATTTTTAGGGTGTTTTGACCTTATTTTGACAAAGTTGACATTTTTGACCCCAAATAAAACAAATGCTTATAACTTTAAAAAAATTCAAGTAAATGTAGGTAATATAGGTATTATTCGTGGGCACCAATTGGGCACTAATTATTGGTACTATTGGGGATGAATTTTTCCACCCCTAAAAAATCATCCCCTAAACTCACCTCCTCAGGGGGTGAAAAAATCCCCGAGATATGGTTTTTCTGCGGGCACTAATTAGGCACTAAATATTGGTATTATTAGTTTTCGATTTTGAACTTCCCCAGCCGAAAATGTTTTTTCAACCCCTAACCCCTAAACTTGAAAAAATTATTTCTCCCACCCAGGTTGAGCACCAATTCTAAAATTAGCGGCACTAATTAGCACTAATTAAGCACTAATTATCCTGAAATTTTCATGCCATTCTGACTCAGATGTTGGGCTGGAGAGTTCTAGCCAGTAAAATCTCAAGTAGATGCTGACAGACTTCAAAACGACATCGATGGACTGCACGAGTGGAGTGTAGTCAACAAATTACTTTTAAACATTGAAAAATGTCACGTGGTGATCTTTTCAAACAAAACCGTTCCATCTCAACCGCTGTATACTATGAATACCACTCCGCTCAATCAGTGCAGTTCTGTCAAAGATCTGGGAGTCATCTTTGATGACAAACTCAAATTCGATGCACATATAAATATACTCAATCGTAAAAAAATCTAACAGCATGTTGGGATTCATAATGAGAGCAACAGCCGATTTCCAGGACCTGACATGCCTAAAGTATTTATACAATTCTGAGATCTAGATTGGAATACAACACTGCGGTGTGGAATCCCTATCAGATCAATCATAAAGAGAAAATTGAAGGAGTTCAAAGGAAATACACTAGAATTGTTTTCTTTAAACTCAGACAAAATCCTCAATCATATACCGATCGCATCAAATACTTAAATATGTTAGAACTGGAAATGAGAAGGGAATACTTTGATGCATGCTTACTACATAAATTAGTACACAACCGGAACTATTGCTCACATTCTAGGCCGTACTTCAGAATAAGCCGACGGTCGAATAGATCGAACATACTTTTCAATCCTCAACCTACAAATAATGATTATGGGCTTCACAGAAATCCTGTGACTAGAACGCAGTTACTATACGAAAGAAAATTCAAAGCAACTAATATTCTTGATGCAAACTATGAACTGTTTAAAAATAAAATAATGAGCAACTTCAGTCAAAGTTAAAATATTAAAATAATTGATGCAAATAGCAATATAATAAGGCAATGTTTTAACTGCATCAGTTGAGATAATTTACTTGCAATCGAATTTAAAATTATAATCAATTCTTATTTTTTTTACAACTTATTAATTTTAAATTAAATAATTATACTATTTTTTCTTTTTGCTTTTTACTATTAGTAATATATTGCCAAAAAGTAATTAGAAAATGTAAAATTGAAAGTCAACAAAAATGTGATCAGAACTCATAGGTGAAGAATGTTATTGGGATTTTTCCTGTTTTCAACACCATTATAAATCAATAAAAAAAAATAAAAATAAAATAAAATAAAAATGTCAAAGTTGTCAAGAATGCAACCGTTCTCCTCGTTCTTTGCGAAAAACACGTCCCAGATAACTTCGTGTTCCTCTTCACTCACTAGTAAACCTTCCATAGTGTCATACCCGGATTTTTGAATACCTGTGCGCGTTCGAAAAGGCATCCCTCAAAATACGAAAAAATTCCAAGCTGCCCATATTCATCTTTAGAGTAGTTTTAGTATTAGATCGATTTATGGGGTCTTTATCGTGTTTTTTACATACCATTGCATTTTTTCCATACTAGAGTTGATTTGGGGATGATGATATGTTTGAATATGAAATATTCAGGATAATCTATGTATCCGTCCGTCCGTCCGTCCGTCCTAAATCCCAAACAGACAAACGAAATAAAATTGTTCGTCCTTGAATTTGAAACGGACAGGATAAAATTAAAATCTCAAACGGACGGACAGAATGAAATTTTCCGTCCAAAAAAAAAATCACAATAGGACGGACGGACAAAATGCGTTCTATTGACACCTTCATATTGGATAACATTTCAAGAATGACGCCGATTGAGCTGAAGCATGAATATAGGCATTCAATAAAAATTTCATTTCCTAAAGAAATAGTAATCATTTTGTTTATTTTTAAAGAACTCTTTATTCATTCACTGATAACATTTCAATTTGTCTTGAATTGAATACTATAAACAACTTCTATTCATAAATCATTTAATTTTGTGTGTTTTTTTTTAAATAAGCGACTATTATTGCGTTTAAGAAACAGTGTATATAAGTGAATAATCACACAGAAAATTAAAAGAAACATTTCTGCCTCGAGAACGTTTTAAAAGACGCGCTCTAAAAATTCTGTGTGATCGATGTTTTAATTTTTAGAGAAGAACAGCATTCTTTCATGCAAAGAGTTAACCATTAACAAACGCCAAATTTTGTTCTTATTTATATATTATTTTAAAAATAAAATTTATTGATTTTCGTTTGCGTAGTATCAAGCTGTCTTCACTTTGTTCATTACAGCTATTCGCAGCGTCTGTCCTCTGCATTATATTTTCATTCTCTTTTCGCAGCTCCATTTGGTTGAAGTAATTATGTTATTCATACTATTATTATAGCGATAACACCATGGCGCTGCATCTGTAGTATACTATAGCCAATTACAAACACAACATCTACGCTAATTGTTAGATTCATTCGATTAGAGTTATAAGCAATGTATCTAAATGGTTAACTTTAGAAAAAAAATTATTCGTTGTCGAGTTTAAATTTTGGTTAGTATAATTTTCCAAACGCGTAATATGGTCGATTTTTGGTGGTTAACTTTAAAAGTTACAGCTGCGCATTTTGCTCATTAGTATAAATGCATTTAAAATATCGATTGATCGAAAAATTGATGGAGTTTGTAGGTTAGAATAAACATCTAATTTCAGAGCCATGCTCATAGCTGTTGCAATAAGACCATTGAATTAAAATTTCATTGTACACGCTTTTCATTCGTTAGTTGGCATTGTTTTTGTTATTTAGTACTTGAATCGCCGCTGATGACGAACTTGCTTCTCTCTCTCTCCCTCGCTTTGCTTCAAAATAAAGACAGGAGAGACTGAATTTACATGAGCTTTGCTTTGGCGCATTCTGGGCAGATGATATCAGCAGCGTCGGTTATGAACCCACGTCCCACAAGCGACGTTTTGCAGCTTGCACAAATAAAGCAATCATTGTGCCAGTGTCGATCCTCGAACGAAATGAATCGCGTTCCACCAATTCCTGTGAAATGTAATGATTTATATAGATTTATTATACAACATTTTATATTTTTTCACTTACCTGTAATTGGCTTTGTACATGACGTACATCTCTTAGCAAAGAGCTCTCCAAAGCATTCAGCACAGTATGGATGATCGTCACGACTTGTAAAACGCTGACCTGCCAAAGAAGTCGAGCAATGAGTGCATGTAAAGCACTCCCGATGCCATGGGTCGTTTTTATATGTTACACCACCAGAAGTGATGATCTAAAAAGGAAATAATAATCATATTAGAGAATATCTTCATGGATATCAGTGTTTGGAAAAAGATGATTATCTAGATAAGATAAAAGATAAGATAAGATAATATCTTTTATTTTATCTAGATAAATTTCGGAAAATCGACAAAATATCTTATCTTTATCTTATTTTTTACACGTTATCTTATCTTTTTTCAAGATAAATTGAGATAATTCCAAAGTTGATCAATTTAAAATTTCAAAAGGAGAGAAAAAATTGCTTTGGTCCAAAAATGAATATTTTCTGCAAGAACAAACGTTCTTGTGGAAAAATCAGAAAACGAATTTTCTTCCGTGCATTTCGAGAATAAACAACTTATAAAATATCGAAAGAAATATTTTTTTAGTTTTTTTAACGCATTTTTCTAGTTTCTTCTTTAGAAAAAAAGAACCAAAAATTATCTTATTTTTTATCTGAAGATAATTGAAGATAATCTTATCTTTTTTATAAAAGATAAGATAAAGATCTTATCTTTATTTAGATAAAAACACAAAAATTGGGTCTTATCTGGTTTTTATCTAGACAAAATTCGTTTATCTAAATAAAACACTGATGGATATGCAACTGAAGGGAACTACAATATTCTAACGTTTAAATTGAAAACTGACAGAACACTTTGCAAAATTCGTATCATTTCAAGTCGCATCGTGTAAAAAAGAATCATAATATGATGTCAAATTTTCTTGAATTTCACGTTGCACATAGCCTCAGACTGTTTTTGATCCACTTTAGTCTATTGTCATTTTAACTATTACAGAGCAGTTCAATACAATTCAATTCCAAAATTAATGAAATCTCTGGAGGAGTCTTTTTTCTCGTTATCAGCTGTAATGCAATGGTGCATAAAACGAATTACTTACGTAATCCAAACTTTTCCACACCGCAGAAATTCTTCTTACATTCCGCTTCAGAAAAGCATTTCTTAATGAATTCATTGGACTCATCAAGAAAATTATTAAGTCAGTTTATGTTGAATTAGAAAAGATTTCATACAAAGAGTGCGCTTATTTGTCGAAACATCACAATTTTTACCGAAAATAGCCGATATGTGACATCAGTAATGAATATTTATTGCTTTTTATTCGAAAATCCCTGGTCATTTTGCTTAAAAAAATAGCAGTTTACCTTGCCTTAAAAATCGCTAATTCGAACATTTTCCATACATGTAAAAGTTTTCCATATAGGAAAATCTAAAGAAAAGTCGACTTCGGACCAAACTTATGGGAAAGTAGGTGTTTGGTTGTTCAAGAGCTGTCATCATTTTAGCACAAAAATGGCAGTTTGCCTTGACCGAAATCCTGAAAATGGTGTCATTTTTGAACAAAATTCAAAAAATTTCAAGAAATTTCGAGTTCAGGCCAAATTTATGGAGAAGGCGGTGTTCGGTTGTTCAAAGGCTCCAATTAATTTTTGCAAAAAAAAACGTTCACCAAAACTCTGAAAAATGTTTGAGTGATTTTTCATACAAAAGTGTAGTTCTTGAACAAAATTTCGAAAAATTTCGATTTTAGACCAAATCTATGAACAAGTAGGTGTTCGATTGTTTACAGACTCCCATTATTTTCGCAAGAAATGGCAGTTTGCCTTGACTCTGTAAAATGGGTGTTTCGAGTACTTCCCATACAAATGTACCATTCAACATGCCAAAACTTCTATTCTTTTATTACTTGCAATTATCTCGTCAACTTGATGAGATATCGTGTTAACAAAAAACGTGCACGTGGACGCGAACGACACCATACGCACATCGCAATTTTACACAAAGATAGAAAATGAAAAAAACTTTTGAGAAAAGTGCAAAAATATGAATTCTTGGTGCCCAAAAAACCGTGATGCTCTGAAAAGTTTTTTAAGGTACAGCAAAAAGTGCTGTTTTAAAAAAAAATCCTGCTCGCCCCCGCTCGCATTTAAAAATATATCACAGTAAACACAATGATTCTAGCAATGTTGAGATTTGACACTTGACTTTTTTTTAGTACCATTTGCTCTAGAAAAAGTTCAAAAGTTCTATAATAAATACATGAAGCTTTGATTTGTGATTTAGTACATTTTGAACTTTTTCTAGTACAAATGGTACTTAAATGGATTTTAGTGCCAAATTTCATATTGCGGTTCTAAAAGTTAGAACCATCGTGTTTACTGTGATATATTATAGACTACAAAATTTTGCTAACAGCAATATTTGAATGAAACGTTTGAAACAAAGTTGAAATTGCAACTGGTTTTCAGGAAAAGTTTCAGAGAGCATTAAAGAAAATTTGTCTCAGGGCAACTCGGCCTATGGTGGGATTTGAACCCCATTAACATTGTCCAGTGTACAGATATGTGCTATTAGAATTTTCAGCGACTTTATAGTGGTCCGTATAAGAAGATGTCATGAAATTTTGGGGAGTAAAACCAATACTTTTCCTTAACAAACTAAGTTTGCGGAAAAGTAATAGAATAAGCGTATTATCCGGTTATGTGATTTGCAAGCTTCCTTGATGAAAGTAAAATTGAATTCAAAGAAGATACAGTGGAACCTCGATTATCCGTCACTTCTGTTAACCGTCACGCCTTGCCGAAGTGAAATTTTTTTCAGTTCATTTCACTTGAACATACGGATAATGTCGCCGACTGACATTCATAATCGAAATCAATTGTGTTTCGCTTGTACATTCGCAATAAAGTTTGAAATCATAGGCGTTGCTACCGAAAACATTTCTCGTATTGGACAATGCAGCAAATCTTTTTTCGTATCTAACATATGACACCCATAGAACAAGAGAACAACTTAGAGCTCTTGTTCTATAACTGAGACGGGAAAATGTAGAGTAAAATAGAGACAAATAAAGTTGCGAGCAAAAGTGACAAAACTCAGCATTGAGTGGAAAATACGTTTTTTTTGCATTTTTCTAGCTACTAGAAATAGATAACGATTAGGTGTCTGCAGCATTTTTGTAGAACATCAAAAGAACTACAAACCAGGTCGCTATATATTTCCAGCAGCAAGAAAAATGCAAAAGAACGTCTTTTTCGCTCAATGCTGAGTTTTGTCACTTTTGCTCGAAACTTCATTTGTCTCTTTTTTACACTAAGTTTCTTTGCGTCTCAGTTATGGATAAGGAACTCATAAGTTGTTCTCTTGTTCTATGGGTGTCATATATTTTCTACATCACTCAATTTTTCATCACAAACTAATAATAATATGGAAATTTTGATTGGTTTGGCTTATTTTATGAAAACCTCGATTATCCGTCAAGGTGCTGGTCCGGTGGCTGACAGATAATCGAGGTTCCACTGTATCTCAATTGAATGGAATTTGAAAATCAGTGGAAAATCTCTGTCAGCGTCACTCACACACATTCGTAACAAATTAAATCCATCTTTTGAGTTTCAGTTAATTTCTCTTTTCTCTCACACTCTTGCACGTATTTCACATTTCATTCATTTTTTGCAAACACATCATTTAAGTCTGGTAGAAACACTTGACAATTCGCTCCAAGAACGAAACGAAAACAAATCAATGCTTCAACGAATGGTGGTAAATTTGGATATATGAGTTTGTATCGGGTATCGCTTATCCTTTTTTTTATCGGGAAATAAAAACTTATAACAGTAGAGGATAGATAGGTGAAATTGCCATACTTTGTTGCATTTGATGCATCTAGTTGCATACTTCTCCTCATAGCAGCCGGCGCAATAGATTTCCTGTTCCTTCGGTATAAATGACTTCGTGCCAATAGGATTTTTGCACACGCAACAAGAGAAGCATTTTTCGTGCCATTGTCGTGTCTTGTATTCCATTTTTTTCGTGCCTGCGAAAACAAAGCAAAGGAAAATCAAATAAAACATAATAGAAAAGTTCTGAATCAACAACATCAAACAAGATAAACAATGAATGAACTTAATATATTGAAAGAGCATCCAAATGTATTTCTAAGGGTCGAAATAATTTAGTTGATGAAATTTCCGTCTTCATTTATCGATGCAAATTCACTTTGCTTTCTACTTTGATTCAGTTTCCCACTTCCGTTTATTTCATTGACTGTCGAAACGGAACGGTGAAAATGTTTGGCTCAGAACAAATGGACTTGTGTAGCAATCGCCTAGGGGCATTTCTCACTTAAAAAATGGAACCATTCCAATAAATATTGAACAATTTCTTCCATTTCTATCAATTCGGGTAAATGGATACACATTTACACTGAATGTGTGAAATACGTTCGCAGTATGAAGCTTAAGTACGTAATACTTAGCATACTTAACCTTAAGTACGTACTTAAGCTTGATACGTAAGTACGTTAAGTATGTTAAGTACGTACTTAAGGGTGACAATCTTTATACTTAAGCTTAGGTACGTACTTAAGATTTGTACTTGCTAACAGAACCGAATTTATGAAATTGCAGTGAATTCACCAAAATGTTTTAGAATTGACTGGAAAGTAGTAATTTGGTTCACATTAAATTTGACAATTCCAGACAATTTCATACATTTTTATATCATTCAATGGGAAAGAAGAAATATCTTAAATTCTTGCACATTCGTTTCAATTTTTTGCGTGAGAAATGCCCCTAGGCAATCGCATTTGATTATTTGACAAGATGATTGAAAGCAAATTAGAGTTCTTATTTAAAACAAACTTCAGAAGAAATTCAATCAAATTATTTGTTGTTCAGACAGTTTGACCATTTCTAGGGTGAAATGTACAAAGCTACAGAGCCCAGGGTTTAAACTGCATGTTGATTTTGAAAAATACTCTTAAGAGATACTACGTTTTAGCATCCCTCTATTTATTTCTTCAAGATTACTCAGTTTTTGTTATTGTATGCATTCAAACAATAACAAAACAAAATTGCGGGAATGTGTTGTTGAGAGTAAAAATGGGAATACAGCAGTGTTTGGACTGAAGTGCAACATGAAATTTGTTCCTTACGTTACATGAATCGTCGCTTCACTATTGAAGCGTAACATGAAAAATGTCAATTTTGAATATGATTTTGTGTGTTTTTCGCGAAAATGATAAGATATAACGAAATGTTATCTTCAACAAAGTTGTAGAATTGGTCAAGTCCAAATACTTTTCTAAACACACTAATTTCATTATCTCTTATCATTTTTGCAAAAAAGACGAAAAATCACATTCAAAATTCCCACTTTTTGTGGTGCGTTTCTATCGCAACATATGCATAAACATAGTAAAACACGAATTTGCGATCGTATTCAGTGAAGTTCATTTCAATTTTTGCACGCCGTTAGACGCACTCATGAACGCGACCAAATGAACTCATCAACAATGTTCCGTAATGTAAAAAAATTTTTTATTAAAAAAATTGATGTTTATCACCTGCTACGATCTCACAAAAAACAATTTCGCACATTCGTAACACTTTAATTTTTTTTGTCTTCTTCAGTATTGATTATAAAAAAGATGCAATAGTTTGCAGTAAACATTGAACGATCTGTGTCAAAACTTTTGACACTTGTCTCGTAGCGCTTGAAGTAAGCTGTCAGACGCTTAGATGCAATACCTGTGGTTTCTATTGAAGCAACGATTCATGTAACGTTTTCAAGAAAGAAATTCCATGTTGCGCTTCACTTCAAACACTTCTGTATTCCCATTGTTATTCTCACCGACACAAATATTCCTATTAAAAATGTGTTTTTTGCATCCATTTTTATTTATTTATTAAAGTAAAGTGTTGATTTAAGTGCAGTCCAGTTTAGACACTGTAGAAATTGCAATTAAGGGACTCAAAAAACGGCCGTAATTTGGAACGCATCGAATGTAATGAAATGCAAAAAATATCTGAATTGTAAATAACGGTTTTACTGCATTAATTACCGTCAAAAAAGGCTGTAATCAAATGTTTCCATTGCCATAATTACTTGATTTAATGGGAATGAGCGCTTTGACTGATATTATCCTGAATAGAGCATTAAATACGAACAACTTCATTTGGAAATCATAAATAGCTTAGCGTACAAGCATATTTTGTAACCTATTTCTCCAGGAAGATTTTTATCAAACCTCGCATAAAAAGCATAACGATGATATTTGTGTAAAAGGGTGAAAACCAACGAGTTTTCTTTTCCCAACACATACATACAAATCTAACCAACAATGCTATGAGGTTCGGTTCTGGTAATGTATATGTAAATGTAGATGTATGTATTGTGTATGTGTATTTGCGCATCAAATACAACGAGGAATGATTATGAAAAAGTATCGTCGAGCGAGAAAAAAAAGCAAGAAAAACATACGAAGAATTGCGACAATGTGAGTTCTAAGACAAATACTTTCCCTCAAAATCATTGATATCGGGAGTATTGCTCATTTTATCCTTTTTATTTGGTATTGCGTGTTTTCATGGTAAGCCTTCACGGCTATGCCGAAAGTATTTTCGTTTGAGAACAATCGTATTTTTGTTTGTTATGTGGTTTCTTTTTTTCGAGATTTACTGCTATGATATTTTCCATGTTCTCGCCACCATTTATTCTGTTCTTAAGCTGTTTGAGTGAAGGGATGAATTAAACATAGATTGGTTTTTGTCTTTTCTTTGCTTTTTGTGCTTGTTTGCTGAATTCAATGGCAATGGCAGTGGCATTTTTTATTTTTACAGTCCTCTGTTGACTCCGTTTTACCAAGTAATTCAAATACTACAAAGAAAAATGCGTGAGCGTACTTATGCAATTTTTCATTTCTGAATTCATCGTAGCAATGCTATGTCACCTCTTTGTTTAGCATGAAAAGTGCCGTAAACCCAATTAACATTATTACATGTGCTTTTTACTGTGTGTATTTTGTTTTTGTTTTTGTTTTCGTTTTCTTTTTTGGTCGCTCCACAAAAAAGTTGCAACTAAAATGTAAATAACTAGTACATGAAAATTTCGCCCAGTTTTTAATTCAAGGTTGACAAGCGTCATAATGCGTTGGCTGTACTTTATCAAGCATATATAGCTTCCATAACGAACTTGATACAATTTCGAGTGTCTCTGGCTACTTCGATCGATGATTGATTCGGCATATTTAAATTTGATTAGCGAAATTCAACAATTTTTTTTGTATGATTCTGGTCTAAGAAAAAGTTAAACGGTTGCTGTTGTTGTGAATAACACAAACTTTATTTCGTAATTGGTAGAATTCAATTGAGCCAAAGTGTTGAACGTTTTTATTCATTCGATCCATTTCCAAAAGCATGCTCGTAAGCGCTCAACTTGATTGAGTTTTGTTCATTTATTTTGAATGAAACGTTGTGTTTTTGTTTTGTCATTGATTTGTTTACATTTCATATTTATTTGCCGCAAAATTGATATTTGATATTCATTTATTGTAAATGAATGAAAATTTCCCATATTTTGCGGCATGTTCAGTGTAATCGTCAGAAGCCTTGTAATACGTTGATGAATCATTTTAGATGCAAAACAATCGAATCATGGATTTGGAGCGCGTGGGCTTGTCTACAAAAAAAGATGAACAAATGTAATTTACTCGTAGATATTCGGACAAATTGGCGTCCAAAATTGCAATACAACTCTTCAATTCGCCTTCATATTTATTCATTTCATCATCATCTTATTGTCATTGTTTGGCTTAAACTTCATTCAACGTTAATTTATTGTGTTCGATTTTTGCCCAAGAATATACGATAAACAATGAACAGTTTTCACATATGGACACGCTGTGATTTTATTCTTCAAATACGTAAACCGATTTGGAAGTTGTCGCGATTTTATCCATTTTCCAATGCCATAAATCTTAAAAGGTGCAAAAAAACGTCAATTTTTTGTGCGTCAAATACGAAACACGCATTAAAGCCATTATTTAGATTATTGTACAAAATAAGTAGAAAAAGCCAAACATTCAATAGCAAATTAACAAAAACAAAAAATCACGACAAAATTGCTTTTGAAGAGTTTGATACGTTGTTAATCGGCGTATGACAATGTTTTCACACAGTTCTGTCAACTATGAGCTAATTCTCGTTACGGTTAACCGCGATCAATTAGACTGCTTTTAGTATATTTAGTTTTGCTTTGTTTTCGTTTACAAAATAACATTATTAATTTAACGAATTTTTTATTATTCCAACACAACTTGAGCTAAATGATATAACAAAATTCATGTATTGAGTAATTAAGTAATGAAGTAAATAAAGTCGTGTTGGCTCTTAATTCGTTTTATGTACTTAATTGACCTAAAGTCAGTTGATCGGTTTTTCTACTTTTAAATGCAACCTAATAAGGACTGCGTTTTGCGGTGTGTGAGTTTTCGATCGTTCAAAAATTGCTTTTTATGCATTTCGGTCAGTCAATATATAAAGTAATGAAAGCAAATACCGAATACTTCAACAAATTATTCGCAATAAGGCAACCATGATTATCGAATATGCTTCTTTTCTTCACTGCTACGCCTCTGATAAAGTTGCCATTGTTGTTGGGCTATTGATTTAATTGTTGCCAGCTAAATTGTCATTGACTATGCGTGCGATGAAGTCATCTCATGTAATTGGCTGATCTGCCGACAGCGCATAAATAAATGTTGTGCATGTTTGGCTTATTTTTCATTTGATGTGAAATTAATGACGAAGATTTGGATGCTTCATTCAGGCATTCTCTTTCGTTACTGTTTTTATGTGGCTTTCTTGACATATTTATTGGTTTTGGTGGTTTAGTTGCTATTAATACCGGAACCTTTGTTCGACTCTTTTTTCAAAAAGTGACATCATTTTTACTTGGACCTAGTATATAGAAAGCATGCCAGAAAAAAAATCATTTCGAAGAGGTTTGTCCGCATTTTTTTTTAATCTTACGTTGAAATATCGTACAAAACCAAACTAAATGATATCATAGATAAAATAAAGGCCTTTTCGCTAATCTCTTTAACTTTACATAGTTGTTCAATGGAGTCGTATTTCAAATTCATTTATTGCATGTGGTAACTCTTGGAACCAAAATAATTTAAGTTAATATTGACCGTTGATCGAATTTCCAACCAAAAAACCAACATTTTTTCAATTTTTGTAATGATGTTGTTTTTTTCAAGTTAGTATTAAAACTCTCATACACCAATGAACAAACTCGGTATTAAAATATAAGGCGAGTGTAATGAGAGACTCTAGTAGAAACTTCATATTTTCCCCATAAAATATGACGTGTTTTGTACATTATAAAACGACCAGCGACGAAGATCTTAACCAAAATTTCTCGATTTGCAGTACAAGTTTTCACCATAGATAAGCTAGAAGTCATTTAAGTACGGGGGAGTTGTTTGCGCCCACAATAGAAGTTTCGTGCATTTTCTCAACAAAATAAAGAACCCGATTGTTAATGGGTCTGTGTTTGGTGAAAGCTATAATAAGTCTTGTCTATGTTGCGTGATTCCTTTCGATTGATTTTTATTTTTCTCACCATTCAGTTCAACTAATCATCTTACTCTTTTCAGGTGAGCATGCAACCCTATTGAAGTCGAGCGTCTTGTATTTTTTTTTATAAAAAGGTGCAAAATTGAAATTGTCGATATATCCAAACCACGTTGTTGCTTTTCCACTGTTGATATTTCCCGATGTTATTTAGTCGTCTGTTAAATGAATATGATAAGCATTGTTGTGAGGAGAATACCTGGTGAAGCTAGACGCCAATCACCCAATCGACAATCAATACCAAGCGCACATCGAAATCGACTATTTTCCGCGACGGCAGCTGAACCGGGCAAAAACATACTCAAAACGGCAATATCTTCATTGTTTTCTTTGGCCTTGCGAATTCGATCAGCCCCAACTGTTTTCGATTTTAAGTTTAACCGCGATGAAAATTCAGATGATAAGGTTGCCATTTTGTGTATAAATTGTGTGTTCTTCAAAATTCAAATATTTGATACAAAAAACAGATTGTTAGATTTTATATGAAAAGGCGCTTTTTTCGACCCTCACGTTTTATGCTTCACTTAAACTTTGCAGTCGAGTCTGTTGACAATATTCAGCATTGTTTTTTTTTATGAGTAATCCTTTTGTATGATATTTACAATACGTTCGATGTGTATATTATTGATTATTTCGCAAAACTTTCCCTGTTTTTGCGTTTATTGCCTTCTTTTTGTTTTTTTTTTATCACGATTTGGGCAAATAATCGATGTTGCTGATATGTATAAGGCTGTTGAAATGATTTTACTTTGCTCTTTTTTTTTGCAATAGTCCATTTGAGCTAATGAATCAACAAAAATTCGGAAAAAAGTGCTCAGGACTACTACTCGGATGCGTACTTTTCGCTTTTATTAATGAATTTCCTAAATCAAATAATTTATTGTCTTTATATAAATGATGAAACCGGTTAACTGGATCAACACTTTATACAAAGCACGCGCAAACACAGTCAACAGAAAACTAAACTTACTAAATTAAAATTTGTATACCATAATCGCTTCTGGCTTTGGATTTTTTTTCTCTTCTTTTGTTACAATACGCTTTGTATCTCTCCATATTGAGTCAATGCCATGATATGTATTGGTGTTTGTGTTTGTGTGCACAACGTTTTGTTGAGAGGTGCAAACGCGTGTACCCAAAGGCATATGACAAGAGAATGTGCTTTGCCGTACAAATATTCAGCTTCGAATAAATTGTACAACATTCGATATGCTGTTGGTATACATCAACACATCAACGACATTTTTTATGTGAGCACATGTACAAAAGATGTACATGTGCACCAACTCTGTTTTTTTAATTTTCTCATATATGTATGGGTTGGTTTTTTATGTGGATCTTTCATGTTCATTCATTTTGTTCATTTCACTCATTTCAATTTGTTATGTGACTATTTTCTGAGTGTGAATTGGTAATTGTTTTTATTCTTAATACGGATAAATTGATACTCCCGTGAAAGTGAGTAGAGCTTTAAAAAAAGGACAAAACAGAAATGCATCAAAATGATAAATAACCATGGATTCATTTTGTTTTCAACAAAGAAATAACAAATTTTCCGCTGAGTTCACTTTCCACGATACAGTTATATCCAAAAAATGTTTGCTTCAATTTTCGGAGCACTCTATTTATTGGTGAATAATTTCCCAGATAAAATGTACAATATTCAAAGCAAAAGTCATTTGTCTTTTGTCATCTATGGCAAATGAAAATCACATTGGTTTCATGCGGCGTTTGTGTTGCAAAGAGGCGCCCAATTGATGGATTTGTATATAAATCGTATATATTTGGCATTGATTCAAAAGAAACTGGTGAAAACAAATACAGTGGCAGCATTAACGATAAACTTGACACAGAACATCTCAAATGCATATTATCGTGTCACACCACTAAAAATACAAGGTGTTATTGAGATGCAGATGTCAAATAAACTGTCAAATCACCTACAATGGTTTTTAGTTGATATTACTTAGCCTTCGGTAGCGCGTTTCGCCTTTCTAGTACTAGGGGAAGGAACTGCTGGAAGCTTATAAAATTTATTACAAATTTTAGATTTGGCACCCTTTTTATTTTGGTTGACAACGCACTTTATATATCTACGTGGCACGCACAACATTATAAATACAACTTGCGCATTGTTGGCTGGTTTATAGACGTGCTTGATATAACAAACTCCATTTAGTAGCAACGAAGTTTCCCAAGAAACATTCATGTTACGCAATTTAGTCATTTTTAACGTTAAAATATGTAACGTTTTTAGGCCTTTTTTCCGAAAGTATGAATATTCGGAATATTCGGAACGAGAGAAATGGTATATTTTAAATTAAAGAGAAAAGAATTCTATATCAATTAACCCTCTAATGCATACAACCGCCTCTAGACGGGCAACATTTGAACGCCTGTAGAACGTAAACCGTACATCGGATCACATTGCTTCAAAGAGAATTTTTATTCGTCAATGTTCTCTCTTTATTTTTGTCTTTGGCAATATTTGTCTATGTAGTGTGTTTGTAAAGTTATAGACAAAAATGTGTGCAAAAACAGAAATTTAACAAAATAAATTATTCGAACTCTAAATTAGACACATTTTTGACACTTTGAAACAATGGATTTGATTGATCTATGATTTATGTCAATCGCATTTTCTGACTAAACCATGAGGAATCCAGGATTATGAATATTTTTTTAATTATCTATGGCCAAAAATCAACCAAGTACCAGTACTCCCAGCCCTGGGAAAAATTAATGCATTAGAGGGTTAACCCTCCGTTGTACCCGGGTCTGGCCAGACCTTTTTCATTTTTGAGCATTATTTTAACATAGGGGAAGGTGGGGGAATTCGGAACTTGGGGAAATTCGGAACACTGCCAAATTTCGCCGCAAATGAATAGTTTGAGACATGTGAACAACTGTCATCGTTTTCTCTAAACAAAACCTTATATTTCCATTAGCACTCGACGAGTGTGTACGTACTGTTAGCTCTGTGCGTCATCGACATGACATCAAGTCATGAAAATTTAATATTGAGAATGCCTGTCTGCATTGATTCCATAACATTTTTCGAAAAATCAACTCAGACGAATATGTTTATAATTATCGTATACCATTAATATTTCGACTCACAAAAGGAATTTTGCATGAAAATTCATTGAGTGACCAAAACACGATTATGTTGTAAACCTTAATGAGTGGGGAATTTCGGAACTCCCTATATACGAAAAATTCATCAAGTGATTTTTAATACTTTTCAAGTTGATATCGCTTTTTTATGCATATTTATTATATTTCATGCAAAATTTTGACAAAATACTCATTGCAATTTATGCGATCGAGCTGTCCACTTGAAATGCACCAAATGATTGGTAGCTATTTCACAGGCAACACTTACAGATCCGACTAACAACAATCGCTATTTTTGAACTTTTTCCTCATTAAAATTAATTCTTCTGTCTTTTCCTAGTACTCAATAAACGTTTTGCATCAAAATTGTTTCAGTTTTCTATCCATTCATGAAGTGTTCCGAATTTCCCCACCATTTTTGAAAATCGCAAAATCAAGGGTTTTTTGCCAACAGGGTACATTTTTTCAACCGATTAGAATTTCAAAAAGCGACAAGTGCCAAAAGTTAGGTTTTTACATTTACTAAGTCGTGCCACTTTAGAATTTTCAAAAATGTTAATTTTTTTGAACGTTATTAAATTATTTCGATGTGTGTTCCGAATTTCCCCACCTTCCCCTATTTGTGAGCATAAAAACGACTTATTCAACAATCGCCGATCAAAACGATACAAGAAAAAACTACCAAACAAAACACACGTTAAAAACGTAACACAGCAGGACGGTACCGTTCAAAACGAAACTCCGCTGTGCTACACATTACCGCTGTGGTACGTTTTGTTCGGTAGTTTTTTATTGTATCGTTTTGTTCGGCGATTGTTTAATATGTCGTTTTTATGCTCACGGGTTCAATTAAAGAGTGAGTTTTCTGTGCAAATTTGTTTTGAAATGAAAAATAATGGGAAACTGATGAAAAACTGCACACATTCATTGGAAGATGTATGTAGACTATTTGAATGGTTTGGAGCGAAAATGTAATACAGAAAAGTTGAGCCAACCTGTGCTTCTCTCCCATAAGAACCAATGTATTTGACGTGACAGTGAATAGCGGTAGCGCCTAAATAGGATCTGCGGCAACTTAAGGAACTATCAATACTTCTTGTTGTTGCGAAATTCATGACAACAACAATAAGTATTGATAGTTCTTAAAAATTCCGTAAATTGCGAATAGGCGCCATCGCTATCTTGCGCCGGTCAAAAGCACAGTTTGAGTTGAGCGGAAAAATGGAAAATAATATTAATAATTTGAAAGAATTTGCCACCAAAAAGTGGTTTGCATCGCTGTTCATGTGGATCAAAATTCAGCGAAAAATGGGAAAATTCCCTTTGTACACAAATTAGACATATTATACACTGATGATAAAAATTGTCATTTTTGAATCTGAATTGATTGATAAGAATTATTTTCACCACAAGATGACTTCAGAATTGACAATTCCGTATATTTGAGTTAAAACAAATTGAAACAGGTTGCAATTTCTTATCTAAATAGAATTTAAAAATACTTCCCTTCACATAAAACATTGAATTGTCATGCACGCGGCTATGAAATCCATACTGTGCCGGTATTCTACGACTTTCCGACAAAATCGTTCGGAATTATTTTTTTCGTACATAAGACCATATTGGAGTGAATGAGAGAGATTCCACTATTTTTCAGCATTCCACCGGAATTATTTCTCACACATTTCACTCTTCCTTGAATTATCGGAATAATTCCGGTGGAATGCTGAAAAATAGTGGAATCTCTCTCTTTCACTCCAATATGGTCTTATGTACGAAAAAAATAATTCCGAACGATTTTGTCGGAAAGTCGTAGAATACCGGCACTGACGATATTTTTCGACCTGCCTCTAGTGGTCATGCACACAAAACACGTTGAGCGGTCAATATCTAGGTCAATATATACACACACTACAGACACGCTAGCATAGGATTTATACGGTTTGCGCGAAAGGCTACTTGATTTTACCTTAGCACGCAGTATATTTAAGGCTCGGTATAATTACCAGCATATCGCGCACACACAGCTACCGCACACACTTCTCCCGCGCGCAAACGGTTGCGTTCACAGCAAAGTTTCGTTTCTGAGTTGGTTGCGATGGCTGTATACGCAACCGTTTGCGCGCGAGAGAAGTGTGTGCGGCAGCTATGTGTGTGCGATATGCTGGTATATTATACCGAGCCTAAAATATACTTCGTGCTAAGGTATGCAATCACGAAGCCTTGGTCAATGGTCATGCACAATGGCGAGATGGTTTTCATGAGAGTTTAATTTCAGAAAAAAATATTTATTTGGCTATAAACAGTGTGT
Source organism: Sitodiplosis mosellana (assembly GCF_009176505.1). NCBI lineage: Eukaryota > Metazoa > Arthropoda > Insecta > Diptera > Cecidomyiidae > Sitodiplosis > Sitodiplosis mosellana. Next base: position 5,072,740 of record NW_022601408.1, read on the forward strand.
GTGAAAGAACAACGCAACTGGGACCAGAAATATTTTCCTGTCACTTTTACACTATATATAAGAGATAATGATACATTGACATTCGCTGTCAAAGTCACTTTGTAATGCGTCATTCACATTAATGCTTTGACTGTTTGTGATGAAAAGTTTGTGGTGACACCATACAATTCATAAGCATTACGTATTTGATATTCGGGATCTGCAGAGCCTGAACTTCGTCCATGATTTCATATTCAAAAAAATCTTTTGAAGAAAAAAAAAACTTGTGTGTTTTTTCATGAAATTTTGAAGTCATTGAATATTGTCACCCGTTTAATTCGATGAATTTGATACACCAAATGTCACTATAGTTGATTTTTGACATATTCCAACCAACCATATCTATTTATATGTGTGTACATGTAATTTTAACAGTGGAATCAGTTGCATCGTTCTTTTTGAATTTTGAAATAAATTCAAAAAATTTCTGTTGTTTTATTTGGAGTTTTTTAGAGCTTCATTTGAAACGAAATCACAACCTGAATCACATTGAGCCGATTATTCATGAGTACTGTAACAGCTCTATGTTTACATGTAATACATCCGATTCGTATGTGCACGTCTATGAATTAGGTTTCTCAATAGCAATTGAGAGTGCTTATTCAATTACATTTCGAAGCCAAACTACTTCTTTTGCGTGTTTGATGTATATGAGGGAGTGTTGTGGGAGAGGAAGAAAGTTCTTTCTTTTGTGGCGGAAACCCAGGCAGCCCTATATGCCATAGGCAGACTGGTGGAAGAGGAATCGCGCGAGGAATATTGACAGCATTTCCGCAATTGTCAAATTCCAACCATGGTTGGACAATTCACAAAATCGTCTGCAATGACAACATTTACAACGCAGGGTTGGAATATTCCCTTCCAGCCTTTTCTCAGTGTACCATAAAGGTGTCAAACGGACGGACAACGGACGGACATTGGCTGTCCGTCCGTCCTTTTGAACATTTAGGACGGACAAAAAAATTTTTTTGTCCGTTTGAAAATTTAGGACGGACAAAAAAAAATTTTGTCCGTTTGGAAATTTAGGACGAACAAAAAAACATTTTGTCCGTTTGAAAATTTAGGACGGACAAAAATTTTTGTCCGTCCGTTTGAAAATGTAGGACGGACAACGGACAAATCTTTAGGACGGACGGACAAATTCTTCAAACGGACATTTTTCAGACGGACGGCCAACAATTTTGTCCGTCCTAATGGTATAGTTCGGTATATTTATTTCTAACTGTTTCTTTGTAATGTGTATAGATCATATGACTCCGGCCTCTTTGCAAAGTTATACTTTTCAATTTCAAATTGTATAATGTCACCAAAGCAACTAAAATCATCGAAATTTTCAATAAAAATAACAATGTTTATTCGGTAAAGGGTGCCCCAAAAGTACCTGACCGATTTCTTTTTTGAATAAAATCTGCAATTACCGACGGATTTTTGTCATATTTGACAGGTGACGTCTCAAAACTATAGGATTTAGTTCTGATAAGGCTTCCGGCCCAATACATAATACATGACAGACAAACTAGTAATCGAACCCCAAGTTTCACACTACAAAAACAGTCCTCCCTTAATATTACAAGGTATAAGTACCGAAGGACTTTTCGGTATCATGCACCGTCTTTTTGGATATGGTTTGTTCAAAGAACTTTTTCCTTCCATCTTATACTTTATTTTCACCGAAGAAACTGATTAGAAATTTTGAATAGTTTACGAGATATCGTTATTGAGCCAATTTCGGCTCGTTTTGGCCGTTTTGGCCAAATTGGCCACGACCGGGACAAGAAAAATTTAAAATTTTAACTCAAATTGACGGTCTAGGACTTGACGAACATATCACATTAGAATTTTTTTTCCAGTAGCCTTATTTAAAGTGATTTAGAGCAGTTCGTCAACACCTTTGTTGAAAAAACAACATTTTTTGACGAATTTTCCCTAATTTTTGACCGAAATTGATAAATTTTCTCAACAAAACCAATTTAATTCGTACAAAATATTTTTGAAAAATGTTGTATCGAAAGTCCACCACATTTTGGAGTCATTTGAACACGATATTCAATCGATCCTTGTCGGAAAAATCAACATTTTCCCGAACTTTAGGGCTCAAATTATGCTCTAAAATAGAAGCCGCTGGTTTGGTCATAAATGGAAAAATCATATGAAATTCAACTCCGAACCAAATCCTATAGTTTTGAGACGTCACCTGTCAAATATGACAAAAATCCGTCGGTAATTGCAGATTTTATTCAAAAAAGAAATCGGTCAGGTACTTTTGGGACACCCTTTACATTGGAGCCAATTGGTATTGGAGCCAAAATTTGAAAATTTCAATTTAAAAAAACAATGTTTATTTCGTTTTCGAAAATAATGTTCGAATTTAATTAGCCTCATTGGAATGTGTTTTGAATTTGACAATATATATGAAAAATAAAAATAAATCCAATATTTGGAAAACATTTGTTTGACGGGAATATGATATTACAGTTCGTGCATTATGAAACGTTTTTTTTTTTCATTCCCCGTATTTCTTCTCGATCTTTTCGCCGATAGGCAATTTAGAATAAATAAAATTTATTTTGTACCGAATAAACATTGTTATTTTTATTGAAAATTTCGATGATTTTAGTTGCTTTGGTGACATTATACAATTTGAAATTGAAAAGTATAACTTTGCAAAGAGGCCGGAGTCATATGATCTATACACATTACAAAGAAACAGTTAGAAATAAATATACCGAACTATACCATTAGGACGGACAAAATTGTTGGCCGTCCGTCTGAAAAATGTCCGTTTGAAGAATTTGTCCGTCCGTCCTAAAGATTTGTCCGTTGTCCGTCCTACATTTTCAAACGGACGGACAAAAAATTTTGTCCGTCCTAAATTCTCAAACGGACAAAAAATTTTTTTTGTCCGTCCTAAATTTCCAAACGGACAAAAAAATTTTTTTGTCCGTCCAAAATTTTCAAACGGACAAAAAAATTTTTTTGTCCGTCCTAAATGTTCAAAAGGACGGACGGACGGACAAACGAGTGTCCGTTTGACACCTTTAGTGTACCACCTGTTAATATTCTATTTGTGTTGCTGAGAATAAAAATGGGAGTATAATAGTGTTTGAACTGAAGCGCAACATGAATTCGATGACTCAATAGAAACGCATCATCAAAATGGAAGTTTCGAATGAGGTTTTAGCATTTTTCCCAAAAATAATAAGAATTAACGAAATGTAATCTTCAACAAAGTTATAAAATTGGTGAATCGAAAGACGATTGCGATGCCCCGGCACAAGAAAATTGTTGGCCAGCTTCAAGAAATTGAACAATTGCACCGTTCGTTTTGTCGATGAGTACTTCACATCGCAGACATGCGCAAAATGCTTTGGACGTTTCGATCCACGAACCAAACGAAATTGGTTCAAAGTTTGCCGACAGTGCTGGCTGAATGGGTATGATGGTCAAATACTGCCAAACCAAATCGTGACCACATTAAGTAGCCGACAACTAAAGGAAGCACGCAAAGAGCAGAAGGATGAACGAATGCAATGGAATGCCAACAACAATCAGCCACGTAATGCAGCCAATCCGACTCGACCAGCTAAAACACGTTTGGTGTCAAAACTTGTTGAATACTATTAAATGTCATACAAATGAAGCTAGTGACTTGAAGGGGAACGACTGGCACGTAAACCAAGAGATAACCAATTGGCATCGTGACGTAGTGGCTGCAAAGTGCATTCTATACAAAGGTAAAATGATGAAATCGAAATGATTGTAACTATTTTGATTGCACATTTTTGTGTGTGATTTCTGTTTTAGGTCGTTGCGAGGTGTTCGGATACCGCATTCACCCGAATCTATCGAGACCGGTTCAGAACAACGAACAGAACATCGAAAGTGATTACGAGCACATCTCCGAAGATGAGGATTATGAATAGATTGCAGCAACCACTAGCAGTAGCACCAGTTCCATATCACTTAAGAATACATTTTAAAAATAATACTTGTACTAAAGATTTGTTAGCCAACTGGCCTTGATTTTTTGCGGGCCTGCGGGGACTGCCTTCTGTTATTCCCGGGAGTACGTGACATTTGGTTGCGTACGTAAGTACAAATGAAATGACTTTGTTTTCAATTGAAAAAAAGAGCATTGATTTCATTCTATTTTCTTTTCATTCATTTCATGCACAATTGGACTACGCCCGAATTTCACTCATTTTTGACGAAAAAAATGATTGTATCTATGGTCAAACGTAACCCCACATTCAACCCTAAACATATACCCGGGTTCGGATATATTTCATTTAATAATTGTTACTTGGGAATTGTTTGGTAGTCAAATCCAAATTCCAAATCCATGTTTTACGTTCACCAAGCAAAAGCAGCGTAAAATGTTTATCGCTCAGAATATTTTACACTGACTTATGAGTTACTAGGACGTCATGATAAAGACAGACATAAACTTCCGAGCTCTAGATTATGGCATTTGCCTGTTTACTATGTTAATACAGAAGAATCTGCCTTTGAATATCGATTTGGGTTTTTTTCAATGAAACAAAAAACCAAATTTATACAAACCGTAATCTCGTAGCAAAGCTTTCGTCAAATATCATATTGAAGAAACAAATACGATGCATTGCGCATTAGAAAAAAGTGTGCCTTTAACATTTTAAGTCGATCGAAGGGTGTCACACAGTAAATAGTATCAAACACTGATTCCAAGTCTTTGAGTAAAGTGGAAGAACGGCATCAACAAAAAACGCACACGAATATGAGAAAAATGATAAAATGATGTGTGAATTGTATTGATTCCTACGTACCAGCACGAAATACTTCACCACAGCCGTCGCAACGTGATGCGAATTGTGAGTCATAACAATTGCCGCAGTAAATCTTCTCGGCTTTCGATCCGAACTGTTTATCAACCAACGATACACGGCACTTATTGCAAAGGAAGCAAGCTTCATGCCAGTGCTTCTCCTTGTAGGACAAATCCTATTTATTTTCAAAAATGGAAACGGAATGAAAAGGAAATAGTATGAGCGAGATAAATTTATTGGAAAAATGACTCTATATGTGTATTTAAAAATTTACACTTCATTTGGCTTAATATTGTGGATCAAAAATAATAACGATATTAATAAAAATTGCAATTAATTACCTTTGAATCGATTCCAATGATCTTGTTGCATTCATCGCAAGTATTTGCAAAGACATTTTCATAGCATTTGATGCAGTATGGATTCTCGTCTCTCAATACATAACGTTGTCCAGTCAAACTTTCATCACACTGCCAGCAACAAAAATGGCCAGAATGCCAGTCCTGATTCATTGCTTTCGTGTATTCACCACTGAAAATTAACTGAAGCATACATGGCAATTAGACATTTGCGTAAAACAAGTCGAAAACACTTTTACGATTCGTCACATAATGGAATGAATTATGTATTTAATTTAGTTGGAGTCATTGCTCCATTCGTATCCAAATCATCGAAAACATTTATCTGTTATGAGTAAAGCAAAAATAGTTCAAGTTTATGTACTTGTTAGCACTTGATAAAGGAATCAACACATTTTCGGTTCACTTTTATGGGGCCGTGAACGCAAAGATATTTGTTTGACGTATTCGAATAAATTGAACGAAACTGATCAAAACTGAGTCGTCTCGTATGGATAAATACATTCAGCTTGATATTAAAATGGCATTGAAAGTATTAATATCCAATGTTTTTGTAATTAAATCATAAGAATAGACGAAATGTATATAAATAAAATTAATCACTTCTTGCATTCACCACGCATATATAAGTAAATGTTCATTTAATATTATCACCGATAGAAACAGTAGCAGCAACAGTGCCGAAAAGCAATATGATATAAAACACGCAAAACTTAGCCATACACCAGTTCAGTGAAGAGAAAATGTTTATCTCATCATCGAATGACGAGGGAATTTCGCCAAGAAAAAAAAACATAGAATGCGTGCAACGGAACATCCAAGACAGAACTGCCTAGTAAATAAAGGGCGTTTTATTCAACATATATGTTGGTTTTTATGCTTTCGCGGAAGAAAGAATGAATTGTTATTTATCCCTTCGGCAATGTATTCATCATGATGCGTGTCTTCATATGAAGAAGTCGTTTGGAAGCGACCGTGTTGTTGGTTGTAAATGGGATTTACCCGAACCTATTTCAAATGGTGGTTTGTTGTCGAAATTTACTACGAAGCAAAGTTGAATAACACATATACAGATTACTACACATTGTCGATAGATGAGTTCGACCGTGTATTTGTATTTATAACAGGTTTTCTTCTCTTATATCGTCGATATTGTGTCACTGTGATTTGCCGTTTAATATAAAATACACACAAATTGTATGCCACATTTTTGGCACGAGCTCAAAACCATTTCCCATGCAATTAGCAACTCCACATATCCTCGATATACATAGCCAAAGTTATAAACGTTACAACATTAAAGTGAATGTTGCGCCCCACGATTAGACATGTTTATATATTTAGAAAATGGCAGATTCACATTAATAATTTTATTGGACGATGAGTTACAAACCACTTACGTTTACACTAAATCCTTCTATCGAATTTCGATTTTTTTTCTTCACTTTGTTCACTTTGTACCGTTTGCTTATCCGACTACTTTTCCTTTCATTGCAAACCCATGCGAAGATCGAGTTATTGAAGCGTATTGAGATATTTCAGCAGAAAAATAGAATGTAAATATTTTTTCTTGTTGCTCATCCTTTCTAGCTCTTGGACTTTTTTATTTCGAATTTCTATCGTCTCAAATTTTTCACTGTTATCACATCGGAAAACAAACAGAAAAACGACAAATTTCTGCACAATATACATGTAAGTTATATAGATGTATGCATAAAAAAATACAGTTTCCATGTGAATGTGAATATTTTCTTGAACTGCAGAACAACATGGGATGTGGAAGAGCACAAATACCATTTGATTTAATGGTGTACACTTTTTTTACGCCTTGTAGTTTCCGTTGAATGTTAAGAGGAAAACGGAATCAAGGCGAGAGTCTAATATAAAATGTGCACACCGAAAGTTTCATGCAGATTTATTGTATGTATTTGGAAAGAGTGCAGACAAATTGTTTTTTTTTTTTTTGACTTTAGCGTATGCAAATGTACAAACTATATATGTATATCAGTATGGCGCATATATTCACATTTGAAAAACTTTGTGGCATTGACGATACCTAAGCACATTATATCACATAAATATGATAAAATCGATTTATATGGATTCAATTTGATCAATTCAAAATGCATAATAAAAAAATATAATAGAAAAGATGAACCAATTAAATAATTGCACGAGCAAAGTTCCTTTCATTCCAGTTCAGGTTGAGATTGGAGCCGACACATTTGACGAACAATACTCACAAAATAAGCCCAAATAAATAAATTATATGTTTTTCTTCGTACGATTCAAATACATCATATATTAATAATGGATGATGGAATAGATGGGAGTGTTCCTTTAGGTCGGGTAATTTGATTTGTACTGTATTTTCATACAATTTATCGTCAATCGTACTAATGGTTTCACTTAGTCACATATTACTATCAGGCTTCTAAAACGGCGATGATGATGTAATTGATGAAATATTTATCCACGTTTTGCTTTATTCTTTTTATTTTTTTGTCATTTTAACTCGGTCGTGAATTTTTCGAGCACTTAAGAACAATATTCCGCAACAAACTTTCTAATATTAAAATACTATAGTACAAATAAATTTCATTATAAGAATATGCATGGCTTAAATAGGTACCTTTTTATATTAAGAAGGGGTATGTGAAATGAACTGGTCAGTCATATTGTCAACGCAAGCAACACGTATGTACTTTCTTCTGTAAATTAATTTGCATTGACATTGCACTAGGTGCAATTAAGTCTATTTGCTATTCATACACTTTCCTTCAGTTGTATCTATAGTGTCAATATAAAGGTTGCTGCAAATAGCAAAATAATTAGCTGACCTAGTGCAATTGACTGTTGCAAATGGCACAAATCACCGTTGAAATCATATGTACTGGTGTGTGTGTGTTTGTGTGTATGGTGAGAATAAGTGACTACAAACAAAACAAGAAGATTTCCGTTCATCCACATACCCCTCTTCATCTTGGTCACCAGTTTGTTCAACTTCCGTAATAGTGATTTCTGAACCTTGATCGGCCGATTCACGACGCTTAGTTTTCTTAACTTTACGCGTTTTCTTGGTGGTTGTCTCATTTATCAGACTGTCCCGTCTGACTTCAACATCAGCCATGTTGTTTATACCGTAGTTAAACTATTTTTTTTTCACAAATCAATACGTTCAATTTTTTTTAATTTTCTTGGAAAAATCAACGAAATGAATGACACCGAACGGAAACCAAAGAATTATTACGAACGAAATATCGCTCAGAATATTTTCCAATTCAATATAATCGAAGAGACAAGTGCACACAAGCTGTCGCGACACCGTAATACAAAACTGCTATTTCCAGAAGGAATTCTTTTCTGACACGCGAACAAATGAAAAACGCTCTGAGCCTCAGACGTATGTTTCTTAAAAATATTTAGGCAGTCAGCTTATTTTCGATGAAACTAAGGAGTAACGCACCGCAAACCTACGACATTACCGCTGCGGACGTTTCACTTTTATCGCCGATCTTGTTTGTATTGCATTTTCTCAAGAAAGAGAGGAAGAGGAAAAGAGTGAGAGAGAGAGAGAGAGCTGTTTGATCTTAACAACAAAGCTGACGCAACTACAAAACAGGCAACAAGAAAAAAAATGGAAATATATGTTGCCTTCAAGTTGTTGTGCTATGGTTTATCGTAAAACGAGCAAATATCGAAACATATATACAACAAAAGTACCGCAACTACCACATTGGTATTTTTAGAAATATTTCTGTGCTTCGGAAAATTCTGAAACGTTGATGTTAAGCGCATCCGAAAACGCAATAACGATCAGTAAACCAAATACAACAGCAAAAATGAAATGAAATGAAATAAAATAAACGACAACGAGGCGCATTCTCAAAATGAATTGTTCGGAAGAAATATGAAACAACAAGAAATATTGCCGATGTGTCATTGCATTTGTAATATGTTCGAACAACGATGATCGAATCATGCTTGACTTCGGTATGGCGAGTTTTGTGCGATACAACTGTTTACTGATTTATGGCATACGGCCAGATATTTTCAGCGTGTACCGCAAGCGTTTAGGTGCCCGGATCGATTCCGCTATTCAATTTTCAAAATGAAATGACTTCAAAAGACACTCCAAGCCAAATGCCGTTGAATTGAAATAAAATTCATGCGCTGTCCCGTTAGAAAATAGCTTGGCATGTGGAAAGCTTCAAGAAACATACACGCACTTGGTTGAGAATAGAACGATGTTAATCTGACATTGTGATCTATTTATTTCAACGATCCTCATAACGATTTCTATTTATATATTATTTTGGCGCATTCGCCGCTAGACCACAACGTAGAAAATTCATTAAAAATTAACAACAACACAAAGCGTTAACCACAGCTGAACACACTTGAGCTCACGCACGCTCACAAATGGACAAAAACTCAGTCGATCTACATGGATTGTAATTATTTGGTAGAATCAATAAAAAAAAATTGCGATTAAATTTTGCCGAGACGGAGGCATGAGCATGAAGGCGTGAGTTATTCACAGTCTACTTTGAAATCAGTCTTGGAAAAACAAGGAATTCTCGAATAATTCAATTCTTTTTTTTCGGCAATAATTTAATTTCAATTAAAGAAATCAATTGATCCACGGCTATTTTTATGAACCACTTTTTCCACAATCCGCGTGATAACTATGAACGAAATATATTCGATTGAAATATGTTTCTGATTTCGGTTGGTGTGCTTTTGGCCAAGACGGCCTTTTATCATACAAGAAAAAGATATTTACTCATCTTCAGAATATTCCGAAATGACAGCTTCATTGAAAATATAGTTGAAATTCCAGTCATTTTACATTTGAAACGGTGTTGGAGATTTTCTGAATAATTTTATTTTCATTTTAGATGCGACGATCAAAAGTCACGTTAGCCTTGGAAAAATTTAAGCGACAGGCATAAAATATCAGTAAAGTAAGAGTCAGACTCAGAATTAAAATAAAAAAATTGCACGTAAAAAATACAATTATTAAAATAGAATGAATAAATGTTCAAACGAAATCCCAGATCGAAACGACAATATCTTCTACAAATCATGTACTATCTATGAGTATCGCCTTGCTTCCACAAACAAAACGAAATGAAATTGGTCCAAACAAAAAATGTAGAAGTAATCGAATTCGATATCAAAGTGTTACGTCAGGGAATCATTTCAAACGAAAATATTTGTGGTTAAATGTGTGTCAAAGCGGAACATTGTACAGTGAAATCAAGAGCAAATGTCTTGTTTCATCCATTTAATACATAAACATAAATAATATTATATTTTCTAATGGCATATTATATTGCTTAATATACCAAAGTGATCCATCTTTATTTACAATCATAAATATTGGGAGTTCTCACATAGATCGATGATTGTTTGGATTTCAACGTTCAATGTGCGGAGCGAAACTACACGAGGGATTGACACATAAACACAATCGCTTACATTTTGTGGCTCAAATTGATGCTGTCGATTCAGTGTTTCCATGTGAATATGTTTCTGATGTTTTAATACATTTTAATGCTAACAATGACAGAAGAGTATTTGGCGTCAGCTTTCAATATTTATAACACTGATAAAACTAGTTGCGTATCATAATGATTTTTCGAAACTCTCCACCGTCAGATTTTTTACGCTGTACACAAACTCTTTTCTGTTAGACATGTGCCGAGTGATACAAGTATTTTTCTTTTCGCAAAAAATTCGAATCTGAAAATGAGTTTCATGATAGCTTGCAGGTAGCTTAAAGCCAAATCATTCGTTATTCACATTTTTCTATAAATTTATTGCATTCGTGTACGGACCATTTCACTTACATTTCTGTGAACCAAACTCAATTCGAATTCACAAGACCGAATAAAGTTGGAAGCTGATTCAACTTATAATAATCGAATAACGCGCTATTCAACAAACCTACGACAAATCATCTGAATTGAATCAATGCCAAGATATTGTATTATGAGTCTTCGCTTCATTCTATTTAGTTGTGTATTTAGTATTGGATAAAAGATGCGTTGCCTTTTCTCTTGCTTTCGTTTCTAATTTAATTTGAAAAAGAAGTACTAAGACTGAATCACATCTCTAATAGAATGTAACTAGTTTAGTAATGGAAAAGGGAATACTAATAGAATGTAACTAGTTTAGTAATGGAAAAGGGAATAATAAGCAAGAGCTCCAAAGCGTGTAATTTATTTTTCAACATCTCTTTTTAATAAAGGTTATGGAGTTAAAGAAGGCGTACTGTTTTTAATCGTTAAAAATTTACAATAGAAATGATCTCTGATTATAGTAAGACTGAATTAAGGAAAATGAAAAACATTCGTTGTCAATGATTTTATTTTCTTCGTTCAATATTGCAAAGTACTTTTTTGGACCCACTATTTGTGAAACCATGGGCCATTACTGACGTCTCGAATCAAATCTTCAACATTTTCAAAACTTGAAGTTCGTCGTGGTTTCTGCTCGTTTGATTTTAATAAACTTTGACTCATTGAATCCAGCTTTTCACTCGTTGCACGAACACTTCTATTGTTTTGTTGTGTGACTTCGGTGACTTCAAACATTTCCAATAAATTCATTCCTTTTTCATCATCACGGCGACTTTTCATTTCGCTCATAATTTCTGATGTCAAAAATTGATTAATCTCATTTGATAGTAGATTTGTATTCCGATGATTGTCATCATTGTTATTCTCTGTCCGGATGCTTTCTGCACTCAGCGTATTGTTGGTGTCTGTATTCTCGAATGAGGCGGGAATATCGGCAGGTTCCGGACTCGCTGTATCAAGCATTTGCTTCAAATTCAATTCGATGGGAGTTTCTTGATTGCCTTCTGTTGCTTCGTCAATCACAATGACAGGATTATACATTTTTTGTTGTTGATCAGAAACCATATCGGAGGCCAAATCCAATACAGTAATTTCTATGTCTTCTCTACTTGGCGTTTTATGTGTTATCAAATCTTTGATAGCTTCATTAATTTCATTGCTTTCGTTAGGAATACCATTTGCTGAAGAAACCATAGATCCGTCTATACTTGAGACAATTTCAACATTGTCGGTCCATTCCGGGACTTTACAATCAGAATTATTCGAACCATTGACATTTTCAATCTCACAGAAATTGTTGCTTTGTATACTGTTTTTGAACGTTTTTTTCTCTTGCCTAGTTTTACCGTTGAACAAATAAAAGGTTTCATTCTGAAAGAAATTGTGATGATATTCATCACTGTCGATTTCGTCTTGGATTACGATTTTTGGTTCAATCATTTCGAAAATTCTCGGTAAGCTATTTCTGCCAGCATGGTGTAGCTCATTTTGCAGCCAGTCTTCACGTCCACGAATATATTCTAAAGTATCTACCGTCTCACTGTGTCTCCTATGGTGATGATAGGTATCGGCGTCGATTTCTTCGCTAATGTCATAGCGTAAATAACTGTCTTTCCAATCATCTCGTCCTTTAATGTATTCCAGCTCGGAGAATCTTGATTGCGAACGTTCGAAAAGCACATTTGATTTATTCGATGCAGAACTATCTTCTCGGTTATAAAAGCGATTTGGATCCGTTGATTGTTTGCATTCAAATTGGATTGGGTCAGAATCGCCGTCTGATAAAAGACTTTCACGACGCATCGTATTCAAAGTGGGGCTATTGACGCGTGATTCTGACTCGAATGATTCTACATCACTTGTATTTTCATCGTTGCAATAAAACATTTGAGTTGTCTTTGATTTTATGAGTACTTCAGTGATAAAATGATCTTCTGCAGCATTGATTTTTTCGCAATTTTCATCATGCAAAAATTGTTCAATACGTTCATCTTCGGTCGGTGTTATTCGAATCACTGGCCTGTACATGTACTGGCTGTTATTTTTGTCATAATTCAAGTGTTCTGGCGTTGCCAACCCAAACATGTTTGGCTTGCGATTATTTATAGCTCGTTTCGAGCTAAAATTGCTCGATTTGTTTTCATTTGCCAAATCCTTCGGTTCATATTCAACGCTTTCAACAATTGAAATATCTTCTAATTCATCTTCATCATTTTTATCAGCATAAATAAAGCTTGTGTAACGTAAGGATTCTGGTTGTTCCAAATACTCTTTCAACTGAAACTTACTCGTTACTGGGGCGTCGTCATTGTCGAAATTTTCAATGTAATCTATGAATTCACTCATTTGGCCATCTTCAACAGCCATATCCGAGCCATTGATGAATATTTCCGGCAGCTTTCGTATTGTGTCAATAGTATTGCCACCCGGGCGAATGATTCCTTCAGAATTATCGCTCGAAATAAATTGATTTTCGCTACTTACATCTGACTCTCTTTCTCCATGAAATCCACTCGTTTTTCCCTACGGAAAATACCATTTTAATCGTTTTTTTACTGAACAGCTCGATAACATTGAAACGCACAAAATACAATTTTCCGCTCAATCACAATCACAAGAAATGAGAAAATGTCTTACGTTTTTGTTTTCAGCTGATGAGATGCTGTTGAGTGGACACTCATGACACGATTTGTCATCAACAAAAGCCATCATTTCCTCGTTCTCTGCTATCGATATGGCACGCTCCCGCTTCCACAACCCGTTATGAAAACTTTCTGGTTTCAGTTCACCCCAGGGATTATCCGTTTCACCATCAATATCCTCTGATCGGCGCCTTAGTAAAATATCACCGCCCGAATGACCACCCGTGAACATTTTATAACTTTTCCGTCGTCGCGATTCTTCATTTTTCCTTTGCCCTTTCTTTGCAATTCCATCCAAGGCGTGTAAATAGTCCTGTGAGTATTCGTCGAAGTGGATGTTTGGATGCACATCGTCATCGCTACCATTTTTCCTGAGGTCGTCGCTATCGATTTGACTTGATCGATCATCATTTTTTCGGTATTCTATTACTGTTTCTACACTTAAGTTACTACTGCGCAGGGAATCATCTTCGACGAACGTGTCGTCGTTCTGAGTATTTGTAGCTGCAGTCCATGTTTTTACAGCACAATTATTTTCAAAACTATTGAAATTTGAATTGTGCGACGGCTCGATTGTAACACTGGCTCGTGCCTCCATCCAACGATTTAAAGTATTTTGTTCACCATCATTTGGAACACGATAACCTTGTTCATATTGAACTCCATCGGCCATCGATTGAATTGTGTCAGTTTCGTGTAAACGTTCGTGTGCCGATTTTATGGATTTACGTAAATTTTGTTGTAAATCGAGAAGTGAAAATGATGATGATGATGCGGACGTGGTTTTTGACGGGCTTTGATTCAATTTCATCTGTTCGTGGTGCAAGCCGACTTGGTGAACAATATCACGTACAATGAATATCAGCTCCATGGCACCTACATAGCTGAATAGAATCGACAGTAACAATCCCATTGTTGTGCAAATCAGCTAAAACGGTCCCTTTTTATTCCGGTAGGTGATTATACGAAAGTTATTAGAGGAAATACGGCCAAACTGTATATCAAATAAATGGACAGCACATAATCACAAATTTTTCTTATCGTCACCTGTTTTTCAAGTGCACTATTCCTTTGGTCTATCGAACACAATTAACTTATAATCGATCAAATTATCTACTTTTTTTGTTGAAACTTTAATTATTCTATGCTCGGTTTTCGATGGTTTCGTAAAAGACTTCGAAAAATATCGTTCGTATTTTATATATATTTTGTGAGTGATTGAAAAATGATTTCAACGAACACCCAATCAAACTTGATCGCAAAATTTTGCGATTTTTTTCTATTCTATGTGTATAAGTAGTTTTAGTTGTTGGTTTAGTTCACTATTTATTGTTTGTTTAAGGACAGGGCGTACATGTGACTTTACTGCGCACTGTCGCCAAACGTTTTCTTTGTACTACATGTGCGTCTAATTTTAATTGTTTTGACTCGATTTGCCATGGCATTTGTTCTGCCGTTCGAGTTGTTCGACAATAAATAGATATGTATTTATGCATACGTCCGCAATGTGATTTGAGCAAAGTGTTCACATTGCAATGGCACAGAGACACGAAAGATGCATGTCACATAGAATATTTACATAACATATAAATTAAAATCTGTATGATATGACAACTGCAACGTGATCTCAATTTACATTTGAATCTTGTGCTTCGTACTATACACAACTGCACGATGCAAAGCTCACTCTCCCTCCTTCTCTTTCAGAGGGAGTCCTTCTTACTCTTTCTTTTTCACACATTTCGTTTATTGCTTACGATTTATAATGAGGAATAGTAATAAATGCATGAACAGAAAACTATTATTAACTGATTGAAATAGAGCATACATATTACCGAAACTCTGCCGAAGTCAGAGGGTTGAACTCGGTTGTATATAGGTACATATCGGATTTAAAATGCAAAATTCGAAATAATCCACTATAAAAATATTCAAATGGCTCGAAGCAACCATGAACAAATTCACTTTATCAAATTCACTTAGCAGCAGAAAACAGTGTGAATGAATGCATCAGCATATAATTTTTTGTGTGGGACTGACTCAATGCGAAAGCCAACTGGCTCAGAATGACTTGTGTCCATGTATGTGTTGTATGTCCACGAATTCAACGTGATTTGGACATTTGCGCAAATGGAATTCGTCTATGAATTGCATCAACAAAAAGTCATAAATTATTAATAATAATTTGGTTTTCGCAGAAGGAACGGAATGAACGATTTGACAAAGAAAACTTTTGTCGGCCCAGTGAATTTCATCATGAATATCAAATTACAGTGCAATATCGTAATCGGATAACTTGATTAGTTTGTTTTTGTAGAAAAACATGAATTTTCTGAACAATTAAGATTTTTAAACGCAGGTTTGTATGAAATTGAGAAAATCGTTAAAAAAAACAAAAAAATTAAGTCTTCTGCACAAATAAGATTTGTGGGACTTAAAATCTCCAAACGTTCCCAAAGGTATAAAATTTGAAAATGAAATTAATTCAATTTTGTAGCGATTTTCTTCTGAAATTTGTGTAAATAACTCATCAACGCACAGCTTTTTGAGCCCCTAATCTGGGTGCAAAACACCGTTTTACAAGTCCGTTCCAATTTACTACTTCTAAAGCACCTTTTGATTTAAATTGGTGAACAGCCTTTGAATGATGTGTAGAATATGGAATATACGATGTTATTATACATGATTTCATTCTATTGTTGAAGATAATGTGATGGATACAAATTATCACTGAATTATTTCGTAATATAAATGTACCTATTACTCTAAATATATTATTCGTTGAATTTTCTGCACAAACTGATTTTTCAATACACTATTTGGCACGTCAATTACTGCCTTCAAAATAATCAAAATTGATTGAACTGCTAAACTTTCCAAGATTTGATGAATACTGAATTGGCGTTAGATTAACGTAGAGTTGATTGCCGTTATGCCCATCACTTTCATTTTCATTCGAGGTATAACCGCGTATTTATTGTTGCTTCAATGACAAACTATATATACATATGCATATATATCATTTTCCTATAGTTTTTGCATGTTATTTTTTGCGTACATTTTATCTGGGTTATGGTAGCTATAGTTGCCAAGACGCGCGTTCGATGTCCATATATTGGATTAGATTCTTTTTTTTGTCCCATTTGAAAATGTCAATGGTACATAGTCTTTTCCTTCGAATATACGACTATAATAACAATGATGTTGTTGAGGTGGGTGCGTTGCTTGCGATAAAGACAACTGATAAGGGTAACTTCAGTAGGGCTTAATAGAAATATAAGAAAACTGCATAGTAAAGGTGAGAATGGCTAACGGTGTGTGATTCAGTACGAAGCCCATGTGACGATTGTTGTCATTTTGGAATGGAAAGGGGCGCGCCATCAAATTAAAGTGAATACCTTGGAATTTATCCAAGCGCTCGGATTTCGGAATAGGGCACGCGACTATCAATTTTACACGAATACACATTTACAGGAAAATGGGCACACTTACTTCATCACATGCGTTGCAACGTGGTTTCAACACTTCAGCATAATGTCGTTCACAATAAAGTTTGTCATCATGAACGCAGTAGGACAAGTCAACAAGCAGCTCATTACAAATCGAGCATGTAAAACATTTCGGATGCCATAGGACCTTTTGGAATAAATGGAAGAAAAACTCGTTATCATTGGTAAGCAGAAAATGATTGGTTCTTGGGCGCAAACTGACGCCGTTATATACATTGATTTTTCTAAATTAAAACAAAATAATTAATCGTTGTTCGATTGAATTTCTATCAAACAGAGAATAATACCAACCCAAAGAAATCTATTATTATATCAATTCTAATTACTTTTTAATGAAGATACAAGTAAAAGCACTGAAAATGTCGACATTTCAGTGTTGAAAATTTCAATTATTTTCCAATAACTAGTCTGTCTGATTTGTACCTACTATATTTTAGAAGTTCAAGCTATTTTATTACGACATTATATTTTGTACTAACTTCATCACCAAATTTTGGAGCGATCACAGCTAAGTCACCCTGCTCGATATTATCATCACAATTGACACACGTTACCGGTACGCTATTGATGTTATCCTTAATATACGCAATATCTAGAGCAATTTCATTACGCCCAGCAACAAAATCCTCATACGATGCGTTATTTTGCGGTTCAATATGATTACAGTACGCCAAAGCGAGATCCTGTTTGGGCCATTGAAATGATAACTGTTGCTCACGATATTGCTCACCCGGCGTATTTATTTTTGGCACCTTGTCTTCAGGTAGTAAATCAAAATATTGACGAATCTAGATGCAAAGCAAACCCAAAAAAATTCTATTAGATTGCATGTTTCATTGAATTATTTCCGTTTTGCGCTTATTAAAAATGCGAAAGAACATTACCTTATTTGCAGTCGTAATTCCCGGTGGAACCCATGTATATCCTAACTGTTGTGCATTCAATGTAGATATATTTGCCGTTGGCTTGAACCCTAGTCTTTCTTTAACTGAAGTCACTTGTTCCTGGTAAATAGCATGATTTTCCCGCGGACATTTGCATACTAAACACGTTTTCCTGAAACGACAAGAGAAGAAATTCGGAACATTAGCTTTAAATCTTATGGATCATGGAAAAGATGATAAAATTTCTAAAAAGACTCAACCCCTGAAAATTGCTCGTATCTTACAATTGCACTCATTTCGAAATACCAATGCCGGTAGAAAATATTTGTCACAGAATGAAATTATGCCATAATTTAATGTACCAAAAATAAATGAATCTTTTTAAATTAAATGTAAAGGTCCAAATTCCATTTTTCTTCTCCTTCTTTTTTTTAAATTTCAAATACCTCTTACTAGGAGATGTCTACACACAAGAAGAAGAATATAAAAAAGTACACAGTAAGATCAATCAAAATAGGATTTAATTTTTTTTTATTACAACAAACACCAAAAATTGCCTCAAAGCAATTTTATCCAGAGATTACTATGGGATATTTTCATTCATATGGGATAAAAATATCGCATTAAAATAACAGATATTTTTCACGCGTTGCGTTCAACGTTCAATGCGTTCAATGTTCAGAGTCCAAAAACATCTAATATTTTTCGCGCGTTGTGTTCAGCGAAATGCATAAATACACAATAGCGATTCTGCACGCACAGAGTCGCTGCTTTTTCGTTATACTCTTCACTCTTACGACGAGCTGCTTGTAAACGACGTCAATGAGCTGGGAACGAAGAGTGTCGATCGAAATAAAAGAGCAAAACATATAAATGCATGCATCGCGCAGCTCATTGACGTCGTTTACAAACGACGGCACAAGCGATACACACACAGATATTGTGTTGACACACGAAGAGTGTTCAAAGAAAGAAGTGAGCGAAACATGTGCATGCACGCTCCGCGCAGCTCATCGCAAGTGTGAAGAGTGTAACGAAAAAACAGTGACTCTGTGTGTGCAGAATCGCCATTGTGTATTTATGCGTTTCGCTGAACACAACGCGCGAAAAATATTAGATGTTTTTGGACTCTGAACATTGGACGCGTTGAACGTTGAATGCAACGCGTGAAAAATATCTGTTATTTTTATGCGATATTTCTATCCCATATGAATAATAATATCCCATAGTAATCTCTGATTTTATCTATAACTAGCCGAAACGGCGAGCGAAGCGAGTTTGTTAGAAACAGTTTATTTCTACAATAAAACGCATATAATATTTCATTGCCGTCAATCCACATTAATGTACGTTGTATCGTAAAACCGAACTCACAATGTCTATGGAACGATGTGATATGTGGCGCAACTAGGTGATGGCCGCAGAAGTTTTGTCAAAATTCATACACAACCAACTTGACATTCAGTTACATAGTTCAGCTAACCCATAGTACATCCATCCATGGGCTAGGTGCGCCACCAGCGTGAAAAAATATGACAGTATATGATTAATACACAGCTCATTGTGAGTTCGGTAAAACAATTAAAAAAATTGTTCTTCAAACTTCTGAAAATTCAATTCGAAAATCAAAACTGATATGTGAATCTGCTATTTAAGCCGCGAGAGCTCTAACAGCATATTCATTAACAAAACCAAGAATCAAAAAATCGTGAAAATAAAAAAAGTAGGACAGACAGACGAACATTCAGTTTTATATATATAGATATTTCATATGCTGTAAAGTCTAGCGACTGAATCTCATAAACAGAAAAATTTCATTGTACATACAAAAACAAAATTTCATAAGTAAATAAACATTATACATTATGAAATAGGATTTATGCAACAAATCGTGTAAAAAGATAACGTACTCGAGCTGCAAATTGTGCTTATCATCTAATCACGTGCACAGAAAAAATAAAAAAGATATTCACGTTCCTGTGAAGTCGAAAAACCGTTCTGTGAAGTGGCAAAAACACAAACCGTGCTCTAGCACGGCGTGTAGCAGGCTAAGAGCAGAGACTGTGCACTTCGAATGATTGCCATTCTAATGCACATTTACATATATAGTCGTTTTGACATTTGGTGCTGCCCAGTGTGAGAAAAGAGTGATGTCCCAGATTATCACGTTCTCCGCTATCGTTTGTGTTGAAAAACACAATCGAAGAAGATACACACAAATGACATTTGAAATAAGATTGAAGAATATCGGAAGTATGCACCAGTATGAATGGCAGAAAGAGCTCAGCTTGTTTGATCGACAAGTCCCCATACAGTATAGAAACCTGTGTGGAGCAAAATGTTCATAAATGAATGAACTTACGAATTTTGTGACGAGAAAATGTCATTGTGTCCACATACCGCACGATGAATTTATTAACAAATTACAATGCATGTAATTCATGTATTAAATGTATGTACTGTGTCTACGTTTATGTATACATTATATTTCCTTGTTGAGCACGGAAACTTTGCCGAACATGTCAACCCCAAAAAATTCAACCCAAAATCATGTAGTCAATCATGACTCATTGAAGAAGTAGGTTGCGTATGGTATTTACAGAGGCGGCATCAAGCGGATTTTCAACTAAACTGCTTTGTTAACACCGAAATCATACAACGATTTCTCTGACAATAAAAAAATGTGCATTCAGGCGGTTGGAATGATTTTTCGTATACACGGGAAATACGTTGTTAACGTAGCACATACGGCTCCATTGCATGTAGTATATGCACACTCAAAACAAATATTTGCACTATTTTCGAAGCCATTCGTAGTTTTGCATCGCGTGAAAATCATTGTACATTGTACGATGTATTCGTACATTCTACGAAAATATTTTTACGAATTCGTATTGTGATTTTGCATCGCACTTTACAACGAATCGCTTCCAGTGTAATATATACACAAACTTATAATCTCGCATTGATTTTATTACAAACCGCTAAGGTTCTGTGTTCGTATACGAAGTGTGAAATCGTGGGGCGCCGTGGATTTCGTGCGGCAAAATTCAGTACCAATTGGTGTGAATGAGCTGTAAATAGACGTAAGTGATTTCGACATATTGTGAAATACCACGAAATCACACCAATTAGTACTGAATTCCGCTGTACGAAATTCATGGCGCTCTACATTTTTTTATTGACCCCACCTATAATACAACATTTTCCTTCTACACAATGAAAGCTCATTGCTCATCGCTCTACAAACATGTCATTCACTGTATACGATTTTCTGATAGTGTAATGATGCCCGCAAAACCAATCAAATGTTTCATTACTACTTACTCAACTTGAATAAAAACTCAAACTCAAAAAGGATATTGATACATTCTTTCTATATTCACCCACAATGATTCTGTCTATATTTTTTTTTGGTAAATCAATAATACAAACCGCTACGGTTCTGTGTTCGAAAAATTGCACACACACAAACAAACAAGGATATTTTTACCATTTTTACGGAACATTTATTTTTATAATTTTCTTGTTAGCAGACAATTTTGTTGTCATTATGAAGAATGACGCAAGCACTCTGACTGTTTTCGCCATCGTTGCTATAACATTGGTTGCGTTGGTTTTGGGTGGTCGGTCGGCTCTATGGTCGTTTGTCCATTTTTATTTCCTCTTGTTTTAGATTCGTACTCTCTATTTACATTGTACCATTTCATAAGTGAAAATGCTATACCCAGTTGATTGTACGTCATTTATATTTATATGGTCCAATTGTTATAAGGCTGCAACATCCAATTGATATAACAACCAACGTATATTATAAATTTGCACACAATGAAGATGAGAAGTGTTACTTTCCGTAGTTTTATGCCCAATTTCATATGTAAGTTTTTGATGAAGGTCGTGTAGTTTATTAATAATCATCGAGAGCAATCCATTGGATGACTTGGTTGATGACAAGATTCGCCGTTAAACAGTCATTGTCTACAAGCATCACTTAAGTGTGGTTTAACCACTCAGCATAGCTGGAAATGTTCCACTTTTTCCGGCTTTTTTTTATTTCTTTTGTATTTTTTTTTTCTTCTGAAAAATCCCAAATTCAAAAATTTACAGATCCAAAACCTAAGGTATCCGTATAAAATACAAAAGAAAAACACAGAAAAAACGTAGAAAAGCAAAATGCTATTCTCTTGAACCCAAGTTTGCTCTCGTGATTACATTTTTTCATTAGTTCTCTGTGATTTTGATTGACGGTATGCAGTGTTAAATTAACACAGTTGATGTACTAAACTGAAGTACCAACACACTGAAAAACGATATAAAAAACAACACAGTAATATCAATTAAAATAGGATTTATGCGGCAAATCGTGTAAAAACGTTAAAATATCGTGTAATCTTTAATGTTTCAAAGTTGACGCATATATTTGACGGATTCGTACATCGGGTAATAGTATTGACATTGATTTATTTCAAATTACACGATATTTTATCGTTTTACACGATTTTTCGCATAAATCCTATTTTGATTGATCTTTCTGTGTTGTTTTTCATATTCTTTTTTCTGTGTGAATACTAAAATGAGAAAATTTATTGAAAATGAAATTAAAATGGTAGGGGCTATTCGACGCACTTTTTTTAATATTTAAAATCTCCCTACAATCCGACTTATCGTTATATCATATATCAATGGTATGAGACCCGGAGAAACATTTGGCCAATTTTCCGACCACCATTTTTTCAGGGCAAACCGACGCACCCGTATTTCAAGTCATTTATCTCAAAATTAAGTAATCAAGTAAAATCTATTATTTTTTACGATGTTTATAAATTTATTTAAGACTCCCCTATGCTAACAGAGACGAAGGGGAAAGCGCAGAGGACTGAACAACACCGCGCGCGTTTGAGGTTCTCTGCGCTCTCTGTTGGCATAACAATTTTTATATTATTTTGAATTGTGAAAAAAATGGTACGGTCAATTAAAATGAACGAAAGCAAACATTTGTCCATGAGAATTGCATTTTCTGAGTTTTACTTTTACACGAGAATCAAATCCCAAACTCGAATCCAAAAGTCCCAACAACTACTGTTTTGAAAACGGATACGAACTAGAATTTCCCCATTTGAACCTATGGAATATTTTAATTTTCTAACTGTGCGCGCATTTTCTTTTTTTCTACGACCGTGTATTAGCCTAGGGGGATTTAACTACGTGAAAACTTGTAAAAAAATGATATAAACGCGCACGAAATTGTTACATTCACCAGAGAACTTGCATGATTCCACTCAGTTGACAAGTTCCGTATTAAAACAACATGCGCGAACGCGCGCGAGTTCGTGTGCAAACTTGTAGCTGGACGACGCGCACACATCAGTCGTTCCATTTATTATATCTGGATTAACTTTTTCTTCAACACTTTCTCCAGCTCTTTAAAAATATTTCCTTTGTCCATTTTATAATTATATAAATCTTTGAACTTTTGGAAAGGATGTGAAAAATCTTTATACACGTAAACAACCGATTTTTAGCTTGAAACGCGTTTTAATTGTCAAATAACAACTTGAAAAACGCGCAAAACCATAAACAAACTTGTGTAAACTTGTGACCGTGCGCGTCAGTACGTACAACGAACGCGTCGAACTCCCGCGAATCAAGCAAACTGGCAAAAAACATGCTGAACTCGTAAGAGTTAAATTCCCCTAGGTATTAGCCTGACTAATTAGACTCAGTTTTATAGAGGGTATAGGGATATATGCTAGGGCTTTTATAGCACGTGGTTATAATATTGAGATGAAAAACTCTAGAGCACCACTCTAGAATGACGGTCAAATTTGTTTGCGCTTAACACTTTGCCTGTCTCTCGGGCGTACAATGCCCGAGGCGACTTTGAAATACTAATAAAACTAACAAAAAAAATTGAAATTGATACCGTTCGATAACTTGAACCTTTAGCTACACACCAATGAAATTTCTTGTACGTATATGTGTAAGCATGTGTGAGATATTACCTCCCACACACATGTGCTTTGCCTGTCCCTTACAATGCCCCATTTTGTATGAAAACTGGACTGTGATAAGAAATAACGATTTGGTATTCTTAAGCAATGTTTTAGTACTCAACTCGCTCTATTTTTCAAGGAACTTACAAGAGATAAATGACTTTTGTCTTCAGCAAAGTTGTAGAGCAGGTTGAGTACTACTACTTTGCTGAACATACCGAATCGTTATCTCTTATCACAGTCCAGTTTTCATACAAAATACACTTCGGGCATTGTACGCCCGAGGGACAGGAATATGTTGCAAAATCACGGGACAATTAAAGTGTTAAATTTACTCCGGCATGTTTATTCGAACAATAATGCCGAAACAATGAAAAAAATACTTAAGAAGTATCCCAAATAAATTAGAAATGAAATAAAATACAATTGAAATTAAATCCGCAAAGTTTACATGTTTTGCTGTTTATAGTATGATTTCGCGATATTGCTCCTCTTATTGTTTTTTTCATTTTCAAGGCAATAATGTTAGAATAAACATGCAGAGTGGATTTAAGCACGAACAAATTTGCACAACATTTTGTCGTTATTTTGTAGTAGCGCTCTACAATTTTATTACATTCCGTATTTTGCATATAATCAATGCGATATTATGACCATGTGTTTTATATCGATATATGCTAACTTACAAATAATAAAGTCAAATCTAAGCTCGACGTATTCGATCACTCTATCTGCGACTTTTTTTTCTACATACTTATTCTTGACTTTCTCTTACACCATTAACAGCAATTTAAAATAATGCATACTGAACCATCATGGAGTTTAAGAGCAGTAATTTAATTGATCTTAACTAACTGCATCCCATCAAATATATAGTAATAAATAAGTTAAATTTCTACCAACGCTAAGAATCAATAGCAAGCAATGTTGAAATCACTTTCGTTTCTTCAGATAGTTCTTCATTGTAGTTTTTTTTTCAACAAGTCAAAAGTTTCTTTATGTAATATGTGTTGTACCTCACAATTAGATCGAACAGCTCCTGTTTATCGAACACTTTACAGTATGTTTCTAATACTTTTTGACATGCGTATTTCAGGCCGGTCCACTGAACAGCAGCATCGCCCGGTTGCGTTGGTTGTACTACATTAGTCCAAATTGGACAGTATATGTGTCGTTGTAGGTCAAGCATTATGTTTGCTATGCAATTTCAATGGTTTCAAGCGATTTAAATTTATTGTTACTTTGTTCTTTTTTTGTTACTGTTCGTTCAACCTCTAGTTTTTTTGTTCTCTAAAATCACTTTGGTTTTAAATACATTCCTGATTGCAACACTAGATTTATTTACGAGATTTTCCAGTTTATGCACAAAATTTATAAATTCAAAATAAATTGATCAAATCTGAAGCTGAGATAAACGTTTGGTGTTCATTGATGTTCGCCATTTCAATTTAATTGCTGAAGAAGATTTAATTCATATGGCAGAGGTGTGGTTAAGAGATCCCATTGATATATTTTAAAAAAATCGAAACGTGCAAAGTTTCGAACTAAAGAGACGCAAAAACAATTTGAGAATTAAAGTGAAACATAAATCACGTTACAGATTTTTTCGAAATGTTCCACTTTGATTCCAAAATTGCTTATGTGTTTCGTGCATAAAATTCATTTTGAGATATTTTTTTCTCAAATATTCTAAAGGGATCTCTAATTTGCATTGATTCATTTATGAAGTAGCGACAAATAGTTTTATGTTTCGATTAACGGATTTTGCTACGATCTAGTCATTGGATCCCCTTACAAGAGATTAGGGTTTACAAACGTTTCGACAAATACCGCAAACGGTGTTAAAAAAACGTTATTTTTCTGTTGTGTTTTTTTTGACAGTCCAAAATACCGCAGTAATAACGATAAAAAACGAAAAAAACGTTTTTTGGGCGTTATATAACGGATCTGTAAAAAAACGTTTTTAGGAAACACTGAAAAAAATATCGCGTTTTTAAACCCTACAAGAGATTGATATCCATTGTGGGCTCTGTTTGTCGATTTACTTCAATTGACCAATTTCATATTCTATGACAAAAAATGAATGCCCATTTCTCAATGCTCAATGATAGAAAATTTGACTAGTTAGGATCGGATTAAGAGAGATTGATATAAATGAATTGATCATACCCGTACCTTAAACTCAATGCAAAAATGAGGTCTTTGTGGTACAAAGAGGTAAAAATAACAATTCATTATGAAAACAAATACATTCATATGTTCATATTTTTATCTAAAACTCACCGAAAAAGATATATTTTCGAGATAGGAGTTGTTTATGTTCGGCAAATTGACAAATACGAGACACTTCAAGACTCGGTAATTGAGACAGTGTCATGAACTGTGTGCCAGCCATAATATGGAAATGGAATGAATTGCGTAACAATTAATAAAATACTACACATCTATTAGTGAGACGTAAAAGAACGCAAGTTGGTCCAACTTCGTAGCAATAAAGAGAAGTATGTTTCATTGCAACTAATAATGTTTAAAAGAATGTATGTTCGTTTTTAGCGGGTCCTCGCGGTTTTTCACGGTTTCCGCGGAACTGATAAGAGATAACAACTTGGTGTCTTCGGCAAAGTTGTAGCACTCGAGGTCTTCTATAACAATGCTGAAGTCAGTTATCTCTTATCTCTTATCTCTTATCAGTTCCGCGAAAAGCGCGAAAAATGATAAGAAAAAAAAAGTTCTATATAAAATATGGGATGCCAACATACTTCCTTTTAACTCAGATAGAATCAACAGAAAACATACTTTCCTTTTCAAAAATATAAATCGACAAAAAAACATACATTCTTTTACGTCTCACGAATAGATATAATGATTGACTGAAAATCTTATGTCAGCAGACTGGCTTTCTCAATCTTCGCACAGATCATTTCATTAAATATTAGTGACAATTTTGGAAGGAAAATTCCAAGAATGATTATTTGACGGTCGAGATCAAAAATGACTTAATGAAATGTTTTGTTTATAACGAAGCCAAACATTTATAGGATTAGACGTTTGATGGCAAAGTTTCTCTACCGTCATTGTTCCCCGAGCCTTGCTCCCGTCTCTTTCCATCTGCACATACGAAACACTTTTGAATTTAAAAGCAATCTGAGTAAACACACGATATTTCAATTAATAAGGCGAGTTGAATGAAAATGAAAAAAAATGGTGGAATCAGAAGAAATTATTAAGGAATTGTTTATTAAATGGTTGAAACGCGATGAAACTAGCAGTGTGTCAAGCTATTTATTTTCAGGAGAATCAACAACAAACTAATGTCTAGCGCCAGTTGTTTGACACTTTTCATTGCTATTTTATAAGAGATATAAATTTGTGTTTGCTGACACATACAGATCTTTTGAATTGCTTTTACATTTCTCTTTATGCCCTGTGTTTTATAACATAGTATAGTCATCCAAACTATAGCTTTTCTTATTTTATTTCAATGCTGATCTCTATTTTAGTTTTTGTCTTTGCTTCTGCTATTATCAATCCACATGAATTATGACTTTACTGTGAACTGCGATTTTAAAAGTTAAAAATCCAAGACATGTTTCCATTTTATTTTTACTGATACAAAGAAAAATAATTCACACTGTACACTTGGACACATAAATCGATGTCTTATTCAGCTCATTTCAAGTTTAACGTACACGCGTATTAATCGTATTCGTTTTTATAGTGTCTGAAGTTTTCAGATTCACCGTCTAGAACAAATTGCATATGGTTTCATATTGCAGCCATTGTTGAAAATTCAGTGATGACCTAAGCACTTTTTGTTCGCAACTTTTTGGCTAAGTTTTGTCATTATCTGCTATAAAGATTACTCAGATTAGATTAGAAGTCATTTTGGTCAGCATTCAATTTTTCTGTCAATAAGAGTATATCATTTACACATTCTAGTTAAATTGCAATTTTTAATTTGCTGATTTGAACTGTATTAAATGATAATACCTAAATTGAGAATGAATTTTTACATTCAATTCATTTTCAAATAACATTTTTTTTAAAAATTCAGTCATAACATGCAACCAATGTATATATGTACACACCAACAAAATAGCAATGCCAACTGAGACCTGAGAGTGTGTTTGCAATGCAAATTATTGCTGTCATTGAATTGACGCGCTCTGTGCTCATTCAGTTGGCATTCTTGAGAACGTTTGATTTATTTTTGTATGATGTTGTTTATATGCACACATTTGCGACGATATATACATAAAACCAGGGAAAATTGATGGGAAATCATTTCCCAAAATGAGCAGAATTCCTCTTTCCCACTTGTTGAGGCTTGATTACTTATTATTATGCTGAATTTAAATTCAAATGCAGAGCGTTCACAATTCAGATGTATTCGAAGGAAACAAATCTCCCTTATGGTTCGAATGGTTCGAGAATGAGTTTTCTCTGATGAGATATTCTCCCATCCTTCGTGGTTTGTGTACGGTTATATAAGCGAAAACGAGGTGGAAATGTAATCGAATCATTATCCAATCTCTGTTGATTTTTTGCCATTTCATTCAAACGATAGAACAACCAAACCGACTCTCATGAATCAGATCTAATCAATTTCACTAAAAAGAAGAAAGCTCGATATGACATAAAGGGTGAGCAAATGAGTGTAGTTCATCGAATACTTGTGGTTTGATATTTTACTTGAATAAATCACGATCATCATTGTAATTCAAAACTAATTATCGTATCGGCTTCTAATACTGCAAACAGTACAAGCTACATTCACTTGTTGTTCGACGATTGTTGCTACATACATCGCTTCTTTCTGTATACGTGTTTTGTTGTGATGATCGATAGATGCATTAGTGTTTATCTACAATAGATACCGATAAATTATATATGGACAGAACGTGCATTCATACTGTCAATACGACTGATTCACTGGTTCAATATTACACTTAGTAAGCGTCATTATTATCGGCTTCTCTGCTATCACTTATATATACACTGTTAATCATGCCATGAATCACAGAAGACAGTTTCTCTTCCTTCTAGAGTGTATAAAACTCCTTTTCGCTGGATTCGATGCTT
The DNA here is from genome assembly GCF_009176505.1 of Sitodiplosis mosellana. Taxonomy (NCBI): domain Eukaryota; kingdom Metazoa; phylum Arthropoda; class Insecta; order Diptera; family Cecidomyiidae; genus Sitodiplosis; species Sitodiplosis mosellana. Next base: position 5,101,920 of record NW_022601408.1, read on the forward strand.
CATTCTATTTTCGTCATCTTTTGTTGGCGTTTTTACGGGTTAAAGTGTATCTGGCTATTTTTTTTTCTTGCCGAATATATATAAATATATTTTTTTATTGTTTTTACATTTGGGCAAATGGAAGCAGAAAAACAACACTTTCGATTTTTCTACTGAAGTCGGATTTTTGCGCGTACTTCAACTGCTTTGTTTCATGCTTAGAAGGCTACTGAAATGTAAACGGTGCAAACGCTTGTTAAAATATCACGACAGAGCACCACACCACACACACCGAAATGTGAACAGTCCAAATCATAACTGTCCGAGCCACACCACTAAATTTGATTTTATTACTTTACGTTTCATGCACGCAGGGCTATCTTTCAAAAGAATGAACGAATTCTACGAATTGTTAAACAATTTCTTTCAATTTTGTTTTCGTACTTTGCTTCATTCTCGTGTATTATCATTGAACCATAGAAAAACGCTACATAGCGCAGCAGGTTCAAAGCTAGATAATAATGAACTGAACACAGAACCACATTAGTGACGCGAGCTTGTTTTTCAACAGACCGCAAACTAGTTGACACATGCGAATGTATGTTGTTGCCTTCCACAGTATTCAACACGTGCACTTAACACACAATACAAAGGCATATCAATTTTGATGGAAACGAATCCCAAACAAAAATACATGGTAGACAAAATAATGCGGAAAATTCTTTAATAAATTTGATTTTCACAAACAAGCTGAAGGTGTGTACTGCAATAATGTATTCCACGTTGACTCGGTCGAAGGGGAGCAGAAAATCCTTTCAACATTTATTTACAAGTGACATTTTGATGTTTTCTCGCTCAATTTGCGATACCATTTGACCATTATATTTGTTTGTGTTGTCAAAATCAGCAATTATTTCATTTGCCAGTTGTAAAATTAGCCAGTCGATCGGATTTGACTATGTGGCAGAGCATATGTGCACAATTGCGTATTTCGATACACGGAATGGTTTGTCCTATCCAAATATCTATTTGAAAGCCATTTATCGTTAGCTATATTGATTGAGAAGAGCGGACAAGAAATTCGAGCGAGAGAGGGAGCGACAGCGAGTAGAATTGTTGCAAAATTTGTACGGAAAATTAAACATTTGCATAAATACTATACGTACCATTGCATAAATTTTTAAATATTATTTATTACTAATTGAACATTTTCGAAAAGTAATTTATTCGGGATCTTTTTCCATTGAATTATTCTGTACCTTTTTGTACTTAGTTTTATAAAATCAATACATAAAAAAGAGTTTAATTTAAGTCGATGGACAATAAGAGTATGCGTTAAAAACAGGCTTTGTTATGCGCTAAATCCATCACGCTGAATAAATTCATGCGATAGATTTATGCGATAAATATGATGCGCTCGCTTTGCGGTGAACGAGGTCTGTTGCTCTTCACTACCGCTTGGCGATGCGTTCAATGCAAAGCATGAACGTTCATGCGTGAACAAGTGAAGAGCAACAGACTTCGTTAACCGCAAAGCGAGCGCATCATATTTATCGCATAAATCTATCGCATGAATTTATTCAGCGTGATGGATTTAGCGCATAACAAAGCCTGGTTAAAAATGGACGTCCATCTTTTGTACATTATGTAGAATCGGGCAACATAGAATGAATAAATCGTCCGGCAAATCAGTTGATGTATGTGATGTGTGTGATTCAATCGGAAAATCGCTTTATTTGAAATGGTTCGCACCACATCCAATGGTTATGCTACGAAATTTTATTCTATAGAGAGAAAATAATTTTTTTTAAAAAGCAACCGCCGAAGCAAATCAAACAATGTGTTAAAATACATTGCTAGAAAGAATTAGCCATATCGTGCAATTTATCGATCAACAGATGGATGAACGGTTTGGATACTATTTACGATTAATATAATCTCTAGGTATTATGCACCAATTTCAACATTTTACTAAGTCTTTTCATGAGATAGGTTTGTATAAATCAACCGGCTTTCCTTCTCCATTCGTCTCTTTTATTGCATCGTTTTTTTTGCTCAATCAAGCGGACAATTTTCATAAAGTCAAGGCTAACTGGAAATTCGCTTTTCTATATGCTATCATCAATTAACTCACCGCATAGTATAGTCTATAGCATAGCATGCATCTCGCTTCTAGTAATTGAAAAAAAAAGATATAAAGTACTACTTGCCGTATAATGTCATACAACAAGTCGTGTTCGATTTATTTCGCTTTGTGGTGTCTGCAATATTTCGTATTTTCTGAGTACTGTAGTTTTATGCTTAATGAGAACCATGCGTTATTGTTATAAATAGCAATTTGCCATATCTATGAGGTTGAGAGGAGAGTATGTACTTTTTCCGAATGCAAAAAGTTATATGCTTTAGTAATCAAATGAAATTTAAAAAGAAACTTATTTTAGAAACATATTGAATATTATTTTTATGTGTGATATAGGGGTGAGCTCGCTCCGTTAATGTGTGGGGGAGAACGGGATAATATGTGACACTTTTTTCGTTGTAAGGGAATCTTGGGTACCTGCTTAGAAAAAAAGTTCGAAATTGAGTGTATATATAGGCGAGTTCGACTTTCAGCACTAGAATGCTTTCTTCACTCGCGCCTGCTGTGATATGAATTTTATTTTTTCAAAGAAGATGTGAACATTTGGATGTGAACATGAATTTCAACGCACACATTGAATTCATTACCGCCAAATCAAACAAGATTAGCATGGATCAAGCATTTTGGAAGAGAATTCGAGGATGCGTGGACAGTTAAGAAATTATTTTTCACATTTGTATTACCGATTATCGAATATGGTTCACAGATTTGGAGCCCATACGCCGCTGAAAAGATTGCTCGAGTTGAGTCCGTTCAAAAGCAAAATTTTATTATTCGCACTGCGTAAAATGAAATGGTCGCATGGATTTAAGTTGCCACCATACGAATGTCGATTGCTGGAATTGAAAATGATTACGCTTGTGGAACGAAGAAAGATAGCTCAAATCGCAATGGTACATAAGGTGATATGCGGGCATACATTATAGAGACACAAGTAGTTAACCGCCAACTTCTAACTACTGACACAATATGAACGAAATCAATATTAGAACACCACGGCATTGGACGAGAGACACAGCATTCCTATCTCTACCAGTATGACACCGTGATTACTCCAGATTTGAACCAATCAATCATATGATGTCTACATACAATGATTTTTATAACAAGTTTGTGCCAATTAAGCCACCTTTAATTCATAAAGAAAATAAGAATTATCATAATGTTACTACTCCAGTTTGTGATACTTTTTTAATTGATTTTAACACGAGTACAAATACTGTTAAACAGAATTAATGAATATTTAAAAAATACAGGGTGAGGCAATTGAACTGCAACCAACTTCAGACTGCTATAA
>NW_022601408.1:5105735-5126936 GCF_009176505.1 Sitodiplosis mosellana
ACGGAACTTGTCAACTGAGTGGAATCATGCAAGTTCTCTGGTGAATGAAACAATTTCGTGCGCGTTTATATCATTTTTTTACAAGTTTTCACGTAGTTAAATCCCCCTAGGGTAAAATAAGCATGGAAAAAAATTCCCAGCTCTGTATAAAATATATGCATTAGAGGGTTAATAGTTTGTTGCGCAACAACAAACTATAACAGAAAAAACTCATAATATAATCACGGGACAAAATAAGAGAGAAGCGGAACGACCTTGTTTAAATGTTTATTAACCTATTTACGGTGGATCCAGGTGTACTAGAAACTAGGGGCTTCTAACTCTGAACGAATATTTCATATAAATACGTATTACCACGTATAAACGCCGTATATTTTGTGCATATTTCACATATAACCCGCGTATACGCCGTATATTTTAACCATTTCGCATATAAACCATTTCGTATAAATAGAGATAAAAGCCCCTAGACAAGAAAATTAAACGTTTGTCAATATTTTAACTACATTCTCCCTTTTAACTACATTTTCTTACTAATGCTGATAATCATGAACTCCTGAAAGAACACTGCAACATGATTCGTTATGTTGCACTTGGTTTCTCACATTTACTTTATGTCGCTGCGGTCCAAAACACCTTGCATTGTTGCTTTTTGTGTGGACAAAATCCATGTTTTGCTACTCTGAGAAAAGAAATTTTGGATTATGTTAAACTTTTCGTTTTGACACTTATTTCACAACAAGAACTTGAAAACATTGTGGTGATATTCGGTACTAGATATATTTTTACCGCTAGAGCACCACAAAGTTTTTTTGACTTTGTAGTGGAAAAAAAGTTAGAAATATTTTTGGTACCAGAAATCACCACAAACTTTTTGAATTCATGTTGTGAAATAAATCTCAGAAAAAAAAGTTTAACATAACCCTAAATTTCTTTTCTCAGAGTACATTTCTCTAGTATTCTTAGGGATTTTTTTTGTCACAACGGTCTATTTATTCCACTATGGAATATATAAACTAAGAATATTTGTTAGACGAGTATCGATGCATAGTTGGATATGGAACTTGGTGAGAGTTGCACAAAAAAAGCAGGATAAGTGTTATTGTAATCATAGCTCAAAAGCCCCAACAAAATTCTTCTGTATCGTCGCTTTTGCGTATAACTTTTTCAATATCTGTGTATTTAACAATGCATCGAAACACGTCCAACGAATATTCTCAGCAGTTCATATTTCGTCCAGTATTCTGTACTAGTTTCCATGAAGAATAATCGTTTAATTAATATAACGTGAAGTTGTTGAAAACTCTTTTTGAGCGTTATAGGCTCGTAGCTACATAAGTAAGTTCACCTTATATTCAATGCAACACTATTTTATTCACAATTGCAACTAAATCCTCACGAATAAAGGGAAAACCTTTGCAAAGTATACTCAAGAGCGGCAATTAAATCCATTTCTGCACGCAAAAAGACACATATTGTTACGTTTCAATTTTCTGAGCCACAATCACAACAAAAATATGATTCTCTTTAGCATGTGGCCAGTTTTAGATTCCTTTTCCTATGCCGTTGATAAAATTTGTCCTTTATTCTGAGAATATTATTTTCGTGGGTTCAATTGTGTGTTCTCCAATTAATGCTATATATGAAGGTTCTTAGGAGCATATTTATATCGAAACAGTGAATAGAATAAAAGACGGAAAATCATACTCACCTCCAAATATGTGGCTCAAATTCTGGACACAAATGTTTGCACACCGCACATCCATTGACGATTTCTTTTATATTGATTTCCTGGATTTGCTGTTTTTATAGGAAAAAAAAAAGCAAACAGATAACATAATTTGTAGAGAAAATTTGAATGGGCTTGTACTCATGTTTTTAGAAACTAAATACTATAGTAACGGATGAATAATCGCTTCAGTTCGTTTTGGTATGGCGTGACGTGTCTTGTTTTTTTTCTTCCGTTGAAAAATTCGAATGGAGTTTTACCAGATGGGAAAATGGACAAGATGCTGTAAACGATACATTGAACGCTTTCGACGTAAGAACTGTAAGCCAATTGAATTGAAGCAAATCAATTCGGAACGCGCTTTACTTCAATCGATTACATTTTAAAATCGAAAGTTTTGTTAAAATGAAACCGTCGTTTCGTTTCGAATCCGAATACTGCCAACATGAGCCTGGTATTATTTTCTTCCGCTGTTTCTGTTGTTCTATTCTTCATCTTTTTATTTCCAACCAAATCGACCGCATTTGTATTCTCTAAACAAAATAAAACTTTGATTCGGCTTACTTGTACGTATTTTGAGTACGTTTCGATTTTCAGCGTAGGCAGTGTGTATGACATCAACGACGACTTTCGTGTTTTTTATATTGCTTGGGATGCCATGTGTCCGCTACATGTGTAACGTTGTACATGTATTCCAAAAATGTACGGCAAGCTCAAGCAATATTGACACATCCGAGTGTCAACGTTTTGGTCGGTTTTGGAAACCAGACCAAGTCTTATTAAACATAATATAGAACAAACTTCAAAAACAAAGAAAAGAGCTGTCAAAACTTCGGTGATGGAAGTTTTCTTTACGTTGACACATTGTTAGGATACTAAGAGTGTCTTAAATTCTCCTAACGCCGAAGTACAACCAAACTCGTACGACGAAAATAAAACAAATTTAAAATTAGTTGCCATCAAAATTTAATGAAGAAGAATTTTGCACGCAATTCTATGGTGTATTGCCATACGATTCGGTGAAACTGCAATTAGTATGTGACCAATAAAGCATACACAAACAAAGTGACATGAAAACGTGACTTCCGTGGAAATCGATTTCAGAATTTGCTCATTGTCTTTAACCACATTAACAGCTCAAAATGTTCATTTATGAATAGCATGTGCAAGCTACCAAAATCATACATAGCAATTTCCTTTATCATGGTATTGAGACTTTCCTTTGTGTTCGACTGAACTAACGATTAAGAAAAGAAAAACTTGATATTGTGAGAAAAAACCTCAGCATCATACAATTAGAAAATTTCAAATACAAATTAAAATGATTTCATGTGTTAGAATAAAGCATAAAAACGTTTATTTTTCAAACCCAAATTACAGAGTTCTCAGTTAAGATTTCAATTAAGTTGATTTTGTTTAAAAAAATACAGCAAAGAATTAAAACAAAAATTTCAATCAAATTTTATATTAATTGCATTTATATCCCAATGAATTCTTTCAACAATAATTTTTATGAACCCGAGTGTTATTTTTAAGAATTTGTCTTTACAAATATACCTTATTAAAAGACCAATCATTAGCTGGTTTCGGTTTGCGTCTGGGCTTGGTGTCATAATTGGGTGATATTATTCGTACTTCGCATTCGACACTTGGAAAATTGACGGATCGATTTTTATTTGGTTTTGTCTTCCGTATCGACGGTGATTTGTTTGTGGTTAGTGGAATCGAAAAGGTATGTGTGTGAGCTGGTTCGTTACGTTGAAAATTATTCGGGTGTTTGACGCTTCGTTTCGAGTTCGAATCGTAGTTACAATTTATATTGATCGTTGTTCGATTGGGGTTGTTCGTTTTATGTGCTGGATCATCGTATTTACTGTAGTCGCTGCGAATGATATAGGGAACGAATGATCGATTTTCAGAATCAAAGAGCTGTCTACTCGAGATTCTTCGCCAAGGCTCTATTGGCTCTGAATGTAATGGTATGTGCGAATTGTTGTCACTGTCTTGTTCTCTTGCGTCCACGACATCATAATTACGATTGTTCGGGACCGTTTGTTCTACTTCCAATTTATTCCGTAGGGAGGTATATGAACGATTTCCTCTGATTTGTTCAAAAGCGGTATCAAAATTATTAAAAGATTGTCGACCTGGTATTGACCTATTTCCGAAAGAATTTTGCCCATCATTTGCATTGTTCTGAATGAATCTGTTCTTCTCTGGTGAGTTGATTTCGATCTGAGTGTTGGGTGTAGAACCAATAGACATATTAAAATTGTTTTGTTTGCTGTATCGTGTTGGTGAATGATTCCGGACATGTTTCGAAGCATACAGATATTGTGGTGGACTTCCTTCATGATCTGAATCATCTTCATACCAATTGTATTCACTGTTCTTTGTTTCTCGGTGATGATTTTGACTGAATGAGGAATTGGAGCGATAATCGGTATCATTGGATGCGCTGTATGGCGCTGTTACTGCAACCGGAACCATTTTCCTATTTAACGGCACATTTTTGTTTGGACGATGATGATTTGTTGTAAAACTACTGTTGCTTTCGACGGAGGGGCTTCGTTCGAAAGAGCTGATAGGGGATTGGTCCCTGTTAATCCGAAATGTATCACGTCTACTCACTGTATTATTTCGCGGCCCATTATCGATGCGAAAAGTTTCGTTTCGTTTAACTCGACAATTTTCTCCAACATATTTATTATCATCATCGATTGGCTTCCAATTAGAGTTGTTTTTATTTTGTTGGTCTACATTATCCATCTCTTCATTTCGTTTGTCTTTCACATCTATAAACCATAATTGCTGGTGTTCGCGTCCTTTAGCTGGCTTGGTTGAATCCAGAAATGTATCGCGAAACGAACGACGCAGATGGTTAATTGTTATTGTTTTGAAACGATTATTATTAGTATTATTATTATTATTATTATTATTGTTGTTGTTGTTGGTCCCATTGTTGTGATAATCTTCATAAACGTTTTCTATTTCTCGTTCATCTTTCGTCTTTTTGTCAAAGGTTGAACCAAATAAATACTCTTGCGGCTTATACTTTTCTGAGCGAATACTAGATGGCTGTTTGTTCAAATATGAACAATCTTTGTCTTTTAACATTAAATGAACGTTCGATCTGGTGAATGGTGGTGCCGAGTCATCAATGCCACGAATACTGTCATTCGATGATTTCGATGAGTGGGACGACTTCGATGGACGTTTTAAGTAAAACGTTTCGAATACATCTTTGTTTACGATGTTTGCTAGAAGTAAAAAAAACACGGATTTTATACACATACTACGACGTAGAACGAAGTCAATTTTGATGAACGAAAAAGATGATGTCAAAGAATATAGTTGCTTACCATTGGACTCATCAAAACTGTGTGTTGCATTCACTTCACGGTACCGACCAAAATTTGGGTTTTTTCCTTTTTTATGAGAGCGAGGATAGGTTCCGTTTTGTATATTGCTTTCATCCTCCAACGTAAATGTATTGCTACGCGATAAAATTGCACCAGATGAGTTGTCAGTTTTATTTTTTTTGGAATTATCTGCGATAAGCGTAGAGGATTGAAATAGTTTTTTGTTGCCGTTTTTTCGCGATGATTGTCTTTCGGCCACATTATGGTTGTTGACATCATGCGTGTCTATATACAAATGGGAATTTTTAGGTTTGATACTTTTCTCATTAAAACTTTTCGTTGATTTCCGGTAGTTGTATTGGCGAACATCATCGGTGTCGGTGGTGTTGGCAGCAGCGACTTTTTTGCTTCTCGAATTTGAAGGCAGGACAGTTCTACGAAAACGGCTGAGCAATGACATTTGTGCAATAGTTCTATCACAATCCAAATAACCAAACAAACTAATATAATACTGGTTTCTTTTTTTTACTCTTCTTTCGATTAAAACGCTCTATCTTCAAAATAATTGAACATGCAACACTCTTCAATTGGTTACAATCGTTTCGACTTTTTATCGTGTATCGTTGGGATTGTTTGTAATAATGTTAATATTAAAGTCACAGAACATTGAAGCACTATGCAAACAAAAAGTAGAAGTTTCGATACATGTGAAGTTTCCAATGCGGCTTGATTATTTCTGGAGTTTTCGTTTACTTGAATGCACTCAAATATATGAAACTATTTTTATGAATAATCAATACGTTTCATCGGATTCGATTAAAATCGAAAATCATCATAGCGAACTAAAATAAAACGCACACAATTAGATATTTTCAATTACAATGCTCATTAATTTAAAAATCGGACTCGATCCGCGCAACGACTATTCCAACCCCGAAAAACGATCTTCTCGCAATAAAATCACGAATCAGTTTGCCATTGCTAATTTTTTTTCTCCTATGAGCTACTTCTTCAAGCAAGTTTTTTGTATTCATTTCATTCACGTCGAGCTTGTATTGACTCCATATTCAACAAGCAGTCGAAGAAGAGAGAAGAACAGAAACAGAAAAAAAAAATCAACAAAAAAACGCAACTATACCGAATTTATTTGCAGAAAATGTGTACGTGTATTTAAGAATTAAAGCCTAATAAGTACATCGACATACTATCAGGACGTTTTAAATGGATCTGTGAATAGACTCCAATATCTCTGGTAAAACATTCTGCGAAATGTGCCAACTCATGCTATTTGGCTGACAACTGGCTAAAAAGGCTTGTTTTCACGTCTCTCCTAAGAGCATATCGGTGTTTAATTTTCAACCGTTTTTTGTGATTACTCAAATTTGGTGTTGAAGAAGTGGTTGTAATAATCGCGATTTTTTTTCTTTCATGAGCTGTCTGCGCTTTTTACGATTTCACATTCATTTGTTTGCCCATAAAAAGTGAATGTGGAGGTAGACCCGACATATGAAGTTTGCATGGTCTTTTTTTTATTTTATTTTGCATGTGTCTGTGTTTGTGTGTGGGCATGTTTCGAATATATTTCAATAAAAAGAAGAAACGAGATAAATCATAGTATGGAAATTCATTGAGAACACCAACAAAGACGCGATATGATGAGTTGTGCTACTTTCTCAACACTGAATGTTCTCTGAATCTAGTTCTGTGCGAATTTTCAATAAGAAAACAGTATTAGTGATGAAATTAATGTAAAAATTAGCAACTGTAATTTCACGAACGTTGTAAACGAGACTTGAAGATTAGAATATTATGTTGAAACAAATATACATTTGTTTGTATGTGTATGGATAATTTTGGATTTATTTTAGATCTATCTTTCTTCGTCATACCATAATATACAAAGATTTTATTCGCAGATGCGTAAGCAACTACTAAAATGTGTATTTATTATTATCTAGTGCCCCCGTTCTGTTTAAAAGACGCTGCATGCATACACTATAGTTTGTTTTATTAAATTCGTTTTCGTTCGTAGAATTGTCCATTGAATCGACGCTTCTTCGTAATTCTCATTCATGTGTCTTTAATGCAAATCATATTGCCCATTCATTTTATAACATATAGCACTACCCGATGTAGACACCAGTACTGATGACATAGAGATAGATAAAGTTATATGCACAGTTATATGCAAACACCATTCAACACCAGCTTGAACCAAGTGGTGCCATCTGTTGTTACTACACTACAAAAGTCCCAAAGTTTATTCGTCTACAATGAAGATTTTGGCGCCAATTTAATTTGTGCACACTGAATATTCTGGTACCAAGTCAATATCAATGAATCTAAAGTGGAGAATTTCCAATATATAAACACCATATATATATTCAAATAAATGCTGGTTTTACACCATAAAAGAAAACATAGAAGAATCATTTTGATTTCATACATTTTTTATTCAAAAATCATAATTTCTCATATATATTTGAATTATGAGCTAAGACAAATATTTTCGGCACATACATAGTAATCAACCAAGCATACTGGGAGTAAACACGCTAAATGCGGAGTACCAATACGAAGCATAAAAAATTCAATCATTAACGACCGATGATCTCATTGGAACATGCACAAAATACACAATCTGCCATTTTCTATGAAAAAAATGGGTTTTCATAGAATATACAATATCACTGCTGCCAAAACGAATACTCTTCATCTAAAAGAACGTATTCCGTAATTTTGTCTTGAGTTCAGTTTTTTAAAGTGACATTCAGCCGATGAGGCATATATATGGCTTGATCTCAACCACACTAGTCAATGAACCGAGTAGAGTGGAGTGAATTGTATTAAATTTCATAAAAGCTCGCATTCTTTTAGAACCCACAATTTTTTATTTACGGTTTTAGCAGTGTCCCTACTAAAACATGAAGTATGAAAAAATGCTAAGTACTCCCGATTAATTCTAATATTTATAAAACAACGATACAGTAGGACTTACCATGTCTGAAGCTATGTGAACTTTTGACAACAGCTTGCACACTACGTCATCACTCTTAATTGCCATCGCTAACATTGCTTGTCAACTGCCGCCGAAAACAAAACCAATGTTTATAGTGAGTTTTTCGATATATTGCCAAATGGATTAGGTTCATCAATAATAGAATAGCATTTACATTGCCGGGTTTGATGTCACAAACAGTCTATAATTTTAATTCTATTCTATTTGTTAGTATTGCCACCTTGATTGCACTTTTTATAAACACAAAGTAAGTAGGTTATGTCAATTCTGAAAATGTAGATGAAATTCAAAATTTTATTCAGGAATTCATTAATGCTTTGAAATCACATATGTATACGTGACGTATTTACTTCCAAAAATTTATTCTGTATTCTTGTTCCTTCTCAACACACAATATTAATCTATTTTAAGACAAAATAGAATCATTTCACGTTCAAATTGATTTGTGACCATGCTAACAATGCTAACAATGCTTGATCAAATACTTTCTATCGAATTTAATTTAATATCAATTGTTTTTCGACCGTCATTATTCTTTATTTTAGTTGTGTCGATATATCCGCGAACTTTGTAAATTCCTTCTTGAGAATTGCTCAAATCACATTTTCATTTTGTCGAAATCTTAGTCACTTGCACTTCTTTTTCACAAAATATACTTCAAGATGTTGGAAGAAAACTATTCTTTTGGTACGCACAGAACCAATTGGTTTAATTAATTTTGCGGAAATCTCAAAATAAAACAAATTATGGTCCAATTGTTAAATAGAACTTTATATATAATGAAAATACTTTTTGTTTGATGCTAAAAGATAATTAATAGCATCGACTTCAGAAGAGAATGGTGAGTGATCGTTATATTGTTATCATACAGGATGGCCGGTTTTTTTCTTTCGCTAACCGCTGCCTTGATTGCATACATATATAAAACCAAACACAAGCGCGCAACTGAAGAATACTCATATAACCATGTAATCAAACTACGATTATAGGAATTCAATACGCGAATCATTCAATTGATTAAGTTAACAGCAAAAATCGACCAAAGTCAAAAGTATGTAAATAAACACCACTGATATCAATACAATAACGTTTGAAGAGTGTATTTGTCCGATCGTGGTTTAACACCAATTTTTTTTATGAATAAACGTCAAACACCGATCAAAAAAAAAACTTCCGATGAAATTCCTACAGTAAAATTCCAAATTTGTGTGATTCGTTACGCTGTTTGTTACTGGAAAATCGTACATACGACCAAAAAAAATCACATAGGTTTGAAGTAAACATTAGTTTAGCATTGAAAATATCAAATTCACACAGAACGCGTTTCACACACATGGACTGAGTTGAATGTGTGACAGGCAGCGAAATCCCAAAGAGCATATACTATTGATAATATGCGTGTGTATGTATACACATTGGAATATTCATGTGTATGGGAAGAACGTTGAAGAGGAGAAGACGAAGAAGAAGGGGAGAAAAAATAACCGAAAAGATCATCAACTGCGAAGAATATACAGCAGATTGAGAAAATAAGTACTGACATCAGCTAGCTATGAATTTCAGAAAGAAGAAGACTTGGTTTTCAATCAACCGAGAAATAACAAATACACTCAAAATCAATTTTTCATTCTATTTCGCTTTATTATCAAATGTGTGGAGTGAAACTCAAGTGTAGAGAAGTCAAACGTCGAAAAGTCGTTACACATTGATATTACTAATACACTGCACTAGCAACAGAAAATAAACTTAGGTTAAAAATGCAGATTTAAATGACAATCTCAATTGTATTAATTTTCGAAATGGAAAAATGGCTTAGAACTATTTTCTATGGGAAGTATAAAGTATAATCCTACGAACAATCAACGCTTCTATTTGCTCATTCTGAAATGAATAATTTTATAATGTATGATATATTTTCCTATAAAATCGAATTGTAAGCCCTATTGTACTCTGTAAAAGATCAGGTTTTTTATGAATCCATATGGAAAACTAAAATGAAACACTCCAGCGCTTGGCGGTGAATAAATAAATAGAAATGGAAAAAATATTGAAATTATATTAGTTTTTGAGAAATGCAAAGACGCTTGGCTGGTGTATTGAAGCATATATGAAAGTGTAGTATAATCGATCCACACTACATAGTTGTATCAACTAAAATTCAACACAGCGAAATGAATAAGAAAGGGACGGAAGAGAACGTCAACAGCTACAACATGACTCTTGAAATATCGGTTTGCCGGTGCAAATGGGTGTACGTGTCTATGTATTAGGCATAGCATGGAGTAGAGTAGAAAACAAATAATGGCAAGAATGTTGATAGTTTTTTTTTTTCATATTGTTGTTTTAGTTTTTGTAGTTGTGTTTGTTGTTCGACTCGGCTACACATATCAAGAAATAAAGCTGTATCGAAGCTCAAAATATACTGTCAACATGTATAGTGTATGGGAATAGACAATATTAAATTCAAATGAGATTGTGACCACTTTTTCACCTTTTCTGTGCTCCATGCTCTTTATACGTTTTCACATGATTTTATTCTTATAGCGTGATAATTGTGCGAGCAATGATCTCATCGTTTACATTGTCCACGATTTCTGTATGTGAATGTATGTGTGTTTTTAATAATGTAATTTTTGTTGTTTTCGCCATAGTCTTATCTTATTGAATTCCATTGGCGCTAGCAACACAGACAAATTCATTGGCAATGATTCTTGAAATTAAGCTACATCAAGTTTAAAATTATATGTCTCAAGTTCAAAATAATATTCTTATACAATTGAGCTATGAATCATGTTCAAGGGTTATTCAAGTCAAAAATGTCCATTATGAAAAAAAAAACTCCAAATTTACAATCAAGTTCCTTTACGAAAAAAATTCAAAACCAAGCCATCATCGTAAATCATAAATATATTTCAGTAATAAATATGTATATATATATTAATCATGTATACGAATGAATAACAAATATTGGTGTGCAAAATGAGCATTGGGAGCAGAAACCGAAACAGAAACTTTCGAAGCTTCAAGCTTAAAAGCAATCGAGTTCAGTGTTCATTTCACAGATGGAACACCTGGCTGTTCATAGTTTTTCCATTGAATTTAGTTCTAATCAACAAATTCAACAATCATCAACCGAAAAATAAATAATCTATGATCTATACAATGGTCTTATCACTTATTAAATAGCAGAAGAACCAAACTGGTGTTTTCGATTGGTTAAGCATTTAACCAGTCTACGCATTTCGCATATCAATTGAGACGTGCATGGTGTATTGAAAAACCTTCAATTTTGGGAAGATAAAGTGCATTATATTCAGAACTGTTGCATTGGTTTATCACTATCAATAACACGTAGACCACTTACAAGCCTGATACTTATGAATATCGAAACAGTTTCTTCATAGTGATGAATTTTCTGTCTCGTCAATCGTAAAACGTTATTCACCAATGCAATCACTGTAAAATAATAAAACGAAATAATATACACGGCAAAAATTTCTAAACAGGCACGATTATATCTAGGGGAATTTAACTCTTACGAGTTCAGCATGTTTTTTGCCAGTTTGCTTGATTCGCGGGAGTTCGACGCGTTCCTTGTACGTACTGACGCGCACGGTCACAAGTTTACACAAGTTTGTTTATGGTTTTGCGCGTTTTTCAAGTTGTTATTTGACAATTAAAACGCGTTTCAAGCTAAAAATCGGTTGTTTACGTGTATAAAGATTTTTCACATCCTTTCCAAAAGTTCAAAGATTTATATAATTATAAAATGGACAAAGGAAATATTTTTAAAGAGCTGGAGAAAGTGTTGGAAGAAAAAGTTAATCCAGATAGATATAACAAATGGAACGACTGATGTGTGCGCGTCGTCCAGCTTCATGTTTGCACACGAACTCGCACAAGTTCGCGCATGTTGTTTTAATACGGAACTTGTCAACTGAGTGGAATCATGCAAGTTCTCTGGTGAATGTAACAATTTCGTGCGCGTTTATATCATTTTTTTACAAGTTTTCACGTAGTTAAATCCCCCTAGGATTATATATTATTTCAGAACATTCCGTCCAATCTTTTGCACTTATTTTTGATTACATCCTTTCAATTATTTTTGAACTCGAAGTTTCTGCGAAGAGAGTTCTACGGATCCGATTTAAGTTGATTTTAAATTGAATTCGTTTTCACCATTCCATCTTGATTTTTGAAACGGCCGTTAAAAGGTCGTATTCTCTTTCCCAATAACAAACAAATTTGATAGCACTATATGTGCTAATGTAGAATAGATTTTTATATTGAAGTTCAATTGCATTTATCCATGAATTCCAACATAATTGGCTTACGTTTTCCTAGTGTTGCGAATGAGATTGATCGATATCATCCACACTTATTTCAGATTGTCTTGTTTCGATGTAATGCTGAAATGATATCATTCTGAAGATTTGTTGTTCAGATCAACGTAAGTGAGGATTGACTTTGACGGTGCATGACGTGTATCGTGTGGTAAAAATTTTCTTAGATAATATATTAATCATAACAACTCGGTATAGAAACTGAACGTTATGAAAAAGTGTATTTGGTTTGTATTCAACTGCATGAAGCCGCAAGTAGGGAGAGGCCGATGCATAATGAATCATAAAAACAATCTTCAAAAACCGTAGAATTACTGTGATGATCTCATCGTTGTCACTAATCGTTTCGTTTATGCTAGTATGTGATGACGCTATCTAAAAGAGAAAATGAAAGAAAGAACATGTTCAACCGAACAATTTTTGTAAACAAAAACGATTTCGTATGTTTAAACTATAAAATAATCCCGAAAACACGGACTGAACGTAGGCTAGAAATGCTTTTTTTCATGTGGCATCCGGGAAGTTACGGATATTTGTACATGCAATGGCTTAATTCAGTTCGACTTTTTTATATTTCACCACTAGATTTCTCTAGATATTCTCAGCGTTAGGGCCAAAAATGTGTCTAATCTTGGTATATATTTTTGATTCTCATAATTATTACAATTCAATCAAATAGTAAGAAATATTTTTGTCAAATATATGGTTTCGCGCACATTCTTGTTCGTTACTGAACAACCGTCTGATGTAGACTTATTGTGTAAAATACAAAAAGAAAGAGAACACCTCGCCGAATACAAATGCCCTTTAGAACAATGTGATAATTATATATAGGCGTTTGAATATTATGTGCCTTTCTGCAGTTTTATACACTAGAGGGTTAATAGATATCTATCGAATGACAGTTACGGAAATGCATTCATTCGCTGGAATTTTTGATCAGAATTCGAATTTTTACAATTTGACAGAAAACTGAATTGATTGCACTCATTGATATCATTTGTATCATTGATATATTGACGTCATTTAATGTCAATGTCAATATTAATATGTTGTTACATACTTTAAATAAGTACTTGCACTTGTTCGAAAATTCGATGTCATGACATGAGTGCAGAGCAATACAAACAAGACCGCAGATCGTCGCTTCGCTCCTCTCTGCGTTCTTTATGTTATTTAAAATTGAGTGTTTAAATTAATTTGATGTTCCCATCAAATTATTCATCGAAGCACTACATGGAATGTAGTTTCAATCGAAGCATACATTTCTTTATTTTATGAAAATTATTAGAATTAATATCAAGTATGTTCAATTCGGACTCTATTTTTTCTGAAGATGTTAAAATCTAAGGTGGAAATTGTTAATTTACGTAATTCATTCAAGAAGGGAAAAATGAAAGTTCAAGTACCAATAAAACAAAAATTATTAATAATATTGATATTATAAATAATAATAAATCAATCAATTGAATAAAATTATAATTCTATATATTATATTGTAATCTTTAATAATGAGTTTTATGTACGTTCAATGTGAACGTGGATTGTACATTATTTCACATTGGTAATTAAAATGATGTGAATTTTTTTTTCTGAGTTATCTCAAAAGAGAATTACGTGTACATGATTTTATTTCATTTTTGTAATTAGGCGTAATTGGTTCATTTCAAATTAGAACTTTGGATAGAAAAAAGAATTAATTTTCGGTCCAAAAAAGTGGCCTAAAGAGTCTTAAAATTTTCTCGAGAAAAAAAAACAATTACAATAGCCTATATTCCATGTATACTACATTCCATGTAGTGCTAAAAATACAAGTGTTATATCATGTCAGTAGACATCGATGATGACGGCTGATGCCATGTCACATCACAACGTATCAGTTTCAAAATATTCTCTCACTCTTTCCACCATTCCTATTTTCGCTCATGTGCGTTTCATTTTAAAATACAAATTATTACTTTTGGTGTGTACACAATGTACATTACTGCACTGAAATTTTGTGTTGACTGGTTCAAAAGTGTCCCAGTGCTATTGTTATAGAGTTGGACGAGAGGCCAACAAGTGCAGAACTCACGTAATTAGCATACTATTGTATACTTGACGTACAAGATGGTTAGTTTTTTTTGCTATGTCAGCTCAAGGTATCAATCAAATGACAAATTTAATTGTAACAATGAGATGGAAAGCGTGTCCCAATTAGTCTTCATTCCAAATGAAGCTGTTGATCAAATTCATAAAGGAAAAAACCTTTGAATGTTTTAAAAAAAAAGAAGGAATTTATTTATTCAAACGTATTCCTTCTTCATATAAAACCGAACATTAAGATGGAATTCGTTTCAAACTCTCTCCTCTTGAACTTACACAGTTTTATTCCAGATCATTTGCAAATCATATTATATAATTTCAAAGTGCAAAATTCAATGTTTTTTCTAAAGATCTAAAGCAACTGTACCGCGTAATATCATGCCCAAAATGAACAATTATGTCCATCAACACTTTCAATCGGATTTAATATCACGTGAATAGAACAATTACGTCAGAAGTGATCGCATCACGACGCGAAACGTTTTGATGCGATTAAATGGTCAAAGTCGTCTGACATTCACTAGATTAATCATAGTCAATTTTTTCTGAAGATGTGACTACGCTATGTTACGACCGATTCCAATGACCAATTTCAACGATAGCAATGCTAATGTCTTATTTTTCGTAGGTTCAAAATTTTGATCATTAGAATATATGTAAAGGGTGTTTTTTTTGGTGCGTCACATCTTCCGATAGGGATAATTGTCATCATGAGCATTCAACTATAAAATCCAATTGGACTTTTTTGTTCAGTATTCTTTGACAATTCATCATGGATAGGCTATCGCTCGATCAACGATACCAAATTGTGAAAATTTTCTTCAAAAACAATGGCTAAATTCGCGAAACTTACAGAAAACTGCGTAGTGTTTTTGGCCTTCATCAACGCCCAACCGAACGTTCCATTCGCCTACTTATGGATAAATTTCGCACCGAATACACTTTGCTTGACCTTGAGCCATCGTCACGTGATAAAACTGTGCGTACAGAAGCAACCATCAATGCCGTAGACGAGAGTGTGTCCGAAGACCCGAAGAACAAGTGCGTTCCTTAAGTGAGCGCGTTCACGCCGTGTCAGCAGGTTTTGGACGAATTTCACGCACTGAAAAAAACACCGTTTATATATGAGATATAGCCGTTACTCAAACACATTCAATACAAATTTCGAATTCGATATTGAGTACAGACACTGTATTAAACATTTTCATAGTCTCGTCAACTTACCACAGGCAGCATATATGCTGAGCCTACGTAGGCAAGCATAGACGCTTGCGATCAGTGCGCGACACACAACAACGACGAAATGCGGCAAGATTGTACGCATGTATTAACAATGCTGTGTTGTTCGCATGTGTCGCGGCCTGCTTGCTGTATGCATGAACAACGAGGACGACGACAACGTCGACGAGTGTGTACATGTATACGCTTGCTCGCACGTCGACGGTGTTGAATGTGTTTGTGTGTTTGTGTGTTTGAAGAGATGTTGTTTGTCGTTATTGTGATTTCCATCAAAAATACAAATCGAGTTGCAATGCAAAACAGAAAAATAAGAACATTTACATTTTTTTAATAAACACCAATGTATTTTTTTTCTTCGTAAAAACTTAAATGAAATGACATATAATTTTTTTCTTTCGAAGTGCGTTCATAACAAGTATTTTAAAGGAACGGAAATATTTTCCATTCTTATCACTTTCTTGTGTGTATTTTGTTTATTTACACCAACGGTTTTCATTTAAATTGCGCAGCCAGTTCGTCGCAGCACACTTTGATGAGCTCGTGCAAAGATTTCATGCGATCGTTTTCGACTTCGCCTTCGCATCTGATGCGGAACAAATCTGAAAAAGGAGAAAAAAGAATGAATGAAACCTCACATTGAATCACATTTCAATAATCGCATTTTAGTTAGAATTTGAATCAATAGCGTACCATGTATGAATTCACCGACAAATGGATCCAAAATGGAGTTTTTACTTTTGTCGATTCCATTGCAGGCAACCAGCAAAACTTTCACGAATTTCTTGTCGTAGTCGACCGAGCTCCGAAATCCACCCATGTTAAATCCTTTTAGACCTTTGACAACGCGAATTGGCATCGACAATTGCTTCCATTTGCCACCCATGTATACGATGTAGGCTCTGTCTCCGGCATCCTTAATACAGAATGGAATAAAATGAAATTAATTTCTTTTAATACCGAAAATTTTGCAGTTTATCAAATTGATTCGAAATTATTTAAATTGCTTACATTGGTAGCATACGGAAGATTGCCTGATATGATGTCATGTTGCTTGACTTCATACGGATTTCGAACGGCGAATGGCAGGGGCATCAAATCCGCTGATTTGGAATGAATCATAACGTCACCAGAATCATCACACAATTCAAAACTTTCATTCAAAACGTCATCAACTGCTTTTGCACTGTCTTCGAGCAAATGAACGAACACTGGCTCGGGTTTGATTGATGCATTTGCTTCTGATACGGCACTGTTTGATGTGGTTGGCGTGGCATCGTCAGTTGGAATCGGATTCATGGTGGCCATGTTAATTTCGATTGGCACATCTCGATTCGGTGATGCTTCATTTTGATTCGGTAGTGCTTCGACACCTTGTTGTGCACCAATTAATTCCTGTTGCTCACAATTTGATTGTGAGGCAAAATCATGATCGAATGTTTGCTCCATTTCGGGCTGGCTCTGGTTTGTTTGTATGTTCGTTTCGTCGATCAAATTGTTTACGTTCACTAACGGGTCGACAGATGAATTTTGTGCGATTTCTTCTTCTCCATCGGATCGATGTGAATCATTTGCAATTGCTGGTTCTTCAGTGAGCGATACCGATGAAATATTCAAATTTGATGGCTGTTCACCTTCGGCAATCGATCCATCATCGTTATCATCGTCAGATTGCGGTTGTTGTTGTTGTTCGTCCTCGACGATCGAACGTTCGTCATCAGATTGTTGTTGTTGTTGCTGAATGTTCGGCTCCAAAACCAACAACGGCAATGGTGGTTCGCGCAAACGTGCTGAATTATAAACACCAGGGCAAATTCGGCGACGACTTTCCTTAATTTTTTTTGCTTCTTCGAAATCATCTTGAAAAAAATGATGTTTGAGCACATTGCGGAGAAAAAAATTTCTGATTTTGATTAATACTCACCGGTGTAATAAATTGTGCGGCCATGAAACCAAGCACCAGCTTGAGCCGGCCAATTTTCCGACACAGTAGCGTTTATATCTGGATCGGGATAATGCTCACCCTCGATGCATTCCTCAGACCAATAAATCAATTGATCACGACTTGGATTTTTGCCGTAATTTTTCAGTGCTTTGAGGTTGAACCCATAAATATATTTTTCCGGAATGATAATGTGCCGACGCACTTTTGTCAAATACACAACAACCAAATCCATTTTTTATTTTCCACCCGTTTGTACTTTTCTTAATTTACGAAGTAATAATTTTGTGAGATTTATAAAAAATTTACTGCGTGTTTAATGTTATGATGACTTTGACCAACAGAATGGAATCAAAGCGTAATTATGACTTTAACGATGCGTTCACTGAAATAATATTATAGAAAGTGCGCGAAAGTTTTGCGGATAGAACATTCGAGACGCTTGGCATTAACACGATTTATTGGTTGTATTGACAAACGAAGTTTGTTACACATTTTGTTATACTTGATAGAAAGAGATGCAACCATAGCATCGATCAACGGCGACCACTGTGTAAGTGGCGCGTGAGAGAATGTATTTGTGTGAAATGCCCTTTTATGGAATAGAAATATAGCGCTTCTGTTTTCTCCACTTGTTGCGGCTGGCTCGTGTCGATTGTTTATTTTTTTTAACCAATCACAGTCGAACCGCAAAGTCATGGCCAAAGCATTTGAAATGTAGCCGTAATGTTACATCAACTACCAACAACACAAACCGAAATTTGCGATTATAAATCGGGCGGAACATAAACCGAACATTTGCTTTGTATATCAAGTTGAAAAGTATTTAGTGTGCAGAAAATAGTCAAAATAATTGTGAAAGACCTGAGAAATGGATGCCATTTCTAACACAAAACAGCCAAATACTCAATGCAGCAGAGCCTTGAATTTTTATACTGTTATCGATGCGGAAGCAAAAAAATATCGCTGCAATATTTGTAAAAAAGAATTGAGTGGATGCAAACCATTTAACTTGGTTCAGCATTTCAAATATCGTGGCGATCACAGGGACACTTATGTGAATAAAATTTTAGTCGGCGATGACGAAAATGTGTTGGTTCTACGAGAAAAATTTATGCATAGTGCCGTTGAACTTGTGACCATAAACAGTGAGCCGTTTGCTTTACTAACGAAATCGGGGTTCATAAATGGCCATAGATCGCAATTGGACAAATTCAAAGCTGCCAAATGTCCAGTCAATTTATCCGATAATCATGTTATTGAAGTCAAGGAAAAAGTGTGCACAACAGCTAAGCAAATTAAGGAGCTAATCAAATCCGAAGTACATCGCAAAATCGTTTCCGTCATGGTTGATTCAGCCACTCGAAATGGTCGTTCCATTTATGGCATCAGTATTCAGTATAAGCACAACGGTGTGCATAAGGTCGTTGCACTTGGCATGCGTGAACTGAAGAAGTCACACACAGCAAAATATTTGGCTGACGTTTTATTGGAAATTTTGGCCGAATATGAAATTTTGTTGAAGCAAATAATTTCCATTACCACCGACAATGGCAGCAACATGCTTGCGATGGTAAAAGAAGTAGAGCGCATATTGTTGCAACAACAGGACGACATCGACTCACAGGCGCCTGGATGTGAAGGAGAGCAGCCAAACGACCAAATGCAAATAATACAACGTAACCAAAATGATGGAAACATCGATGCTGAAATTGATGAATTATTAACAAATTCAATTGATGACAATGTTCTCGATGAACTGTTAGAAGACGTGGATATTTACAAAGTTCTGTTTGACAGATTTGTTTCTAATCTACAGAACCAAACAGGCAATCACTCACTTTTTGTGAACTCAATCAAATGCGCTGCACACACTATACAGCTAGCTGTTCGAGACGCATTGCAAATGATATCTAAACGTGATCGAAATGTTATCGAATTGTCTAGAATGGTGGCCAAATTTTTGCGAAAAGAAACCACCAAGAATGAAATGCGTGAGAAGGGAATTACATCGATACTGCCAGGCTTGGATGTAAAAACGAGATGGAGCTCGACGTATCTTATGGTAAAAATAAATAATTGAATCTATAATTTTTTCACTGAACCTAATGCCTGCCTTTGTTCATTGATTGTATCTAGATTCGCAGCATATTGAAATGTAAACATGTCATCGAACATTTTTCACCAAATGAACGGCCTCTGAATCTGCTGCTTAAAAAGTGGCACATTATGGAAGAGATTAACAACATATTACATTTGCCATATTTGACAACTGTAATGCTGCAGAAAAAGGATTACACTTTGTCCGACTTTTATGGCATGCTTCAAATCATGAATATGAAATTAAATAAAATCATAAGCGGCCCAGAAGATAGTTACACAACATTAGCTGTTAACTTACAGACCTGTTTAAATAATCGAAAAATTCCATTGATTGCAAATCCGCTCATGCGATGCGCTATGTTTCTCGATCCTCGGTTCAAACTGGACATCGATGCGAATACCGAACTACGAATTTTTACAAAATTGACTCTGCAAAACGTTTGGCAGCGAATAAAATCCGTTAAAAACGACGAACGAGTTGAAGTGGTGAGCCAAAGTACAATGCCAAGCAAATCGATGGATAGCATGCGTGAATTATTCGATGAACTCGATGAAGAATATGATCAAATGCATTCATCAAATGCCGACTTTTCGAGAGACAAAATCGACATTTCCGAAGCCATCGATAAATATGAACAATTTGTGTCAGGGCAACGAATGAAAAGCGGCAGTTCAATTCATGAATTTTGGGAGGTAAACAAATCGACTTTTGGCGCTGAACTGTATGAAATTGCTTCTATAATATTCGCCATACCGCCAACACAGTCTTCGGTGGAACGCTACTTTTCAGCACTCAAATATTTATTTGAGGAACATCGGTGTAATTTAGGAGAAAATTTATTAGAATGTTGTTTGTTAGTGCACTTGAATCCAGATTTTTACGAAATAGTAAAACAAAAAGACATTGAAAAGGCTGCAATGAACGTACATAGTTGTTGAATTGAATTCTTAGATGAAAAATGTAGAAATTACTCGTGAACACATTCATACGGAAAAATCCAAATAACAAATCTGTAACTACATTTAAGGAAAAAATAAAATTCAATTGGTGTTTATGAAAAAAAATGTAAATTTTCTTCTTTTTCTATTTTGCATTGCAACTTGATTTGTATTTTTGATGGAAGACATAATAACGACAAACAACATCTCTTCAAACACACAAACACATTCAACACCGTCATCGTGCGAGCAAGCGTATACATGTACACACTCGTCGACGTTGTCGTCGTCCTCGTTGTTCATACATACAGCAAGCAGGCCGCGACACATGCGAACAACACAGCATTGTTAATACATGCGTACAATCTTGCCGCATTTCGTCGTTGTTGTGTGTCACGCACTGATCGCAAGCGTCTATGCTTGCCTACGTAGGCTCAGCATAT
>NW_022601408.1:5131936-5150188 GCF_009176505.1 Sitodiplosis mosellana
CCTGTGGTAAGTTGACGAGACTATGAAAATGTTTAATACAGTGTCTGATTGAGTATACGAAACTGTATAATATTAACATGTGTTCATGAAATTCAAAGCAAAAATATTAATTTTCGTTTGAATAATTCTATGCGGTAATATGTATATGCGTGAATAACATGCAAATCGTTTTTAAAGCTTTAATTGCTGACATGCTCAAAATATGGCTTTGTAAATATTACCTAATAGATAATTTGTTTAGGTAAATTCGAATCATAAAGTGTATGATCACTTGATTACAAATTTGAATTGGATTAAATCAAATGATCCACCAGGCCAGGCCTTAAATCTATTTCTGTAGATTGGAAGAACACGAATTTTCGGATAACTGTATTGAAAAGAGATGGGAAATGTTTAAATATGGAGAATGCTGATAATTGGCAACAGGAAAATTACTCTACCTTCCTGGAGCTAGCTACTAAAACTGCCG
Source organism: Sitodiplosis mosellana (assembly GCF_009176505.1). Lineage (NCBI taxonomy): Eukaryota > Metazoa > Arthropoda > Insecta > Diptera > Cecidomyiidae > Sitodiplosis > Sitodiplosis mosellana. Next base: position 5,132,406 of record NW_022601408.1, read on the forward strand.
CAAACTGGAGAAACCCAATGTTTGTTAAAAAAATTTCAATTCCTAATAAAATATTCGAATTTTTACAACTCTAAACTTAGGATATAAATGGCCCGGGCTGTTGAATTTCATGCATTTAATTATATAGATCGAATTGAGTTACTAATGCTAATGATTTCATTTTCTGCACTTGTTCCAATGGCGTCACAGATTCGACAACCCAATGATTTTTTTATTGAAAATGACTACAAACATTGTTTTATTATATAACCAAAATGATTTTTCACAGAACGCAAGCCATAACATTTTTGCGATGTTGGGTTGCTATATCGATGTTGGGTTCTAGGTCCAGTCCATTTCCCACTGAAAGATGATCATTCAATTAAATTATCTAGTAATATACGCAATTCAAAAGTAAAACGATAAAACAAATCGACTGTATCGTTGACTTTAAATGCAATTATTTCATTTTCCGCTTTAATAGGATAGCTAAAGCCTTCTGGATAATTTGTCGTTAAAAATTTGAAGCGAAATTAATATGTAAACAAAACATCAAATGTTTCGTACTTCTTTAAATAAACAAACCCGAATAGGCTGCAGAACATATGATGTTAGGTGTAAATAAAATGTGCGAAATTAAAGCGGAGTAATACATAAAACTACAATTTGGAATGAATACATAAATGTGTTTCATCCGCACTTTTGATATGTGTTAACCATTAAGCTATCCTAAGCTTCATTTTGACTACAGGTGGGCGGAGTAATAGAGTATAATTCATACTCTTACTCTTACTCCCATACAAATGGAAAATGAGTAAGTTCCGACATACTTTCATACTCATAGATACTCACAGTATATACTCTCTGATTTTGAGTATGTCTAGACATACTCATTTTTTGTCCGTAAGAGTTACTCTAAACCTACTCATTTTCCTACTCAATTGAGTATGTCTCGACATACTCATTTTAATTTTTTTTTTCTCTAATGAATATTTCTGCACCTATTTTTTCCCTCCTCAAAAAAAGTTATATATTCTCTATATGTTTTTCTGAGGGGGAAAAACGGCTGAGTAGGTGTAGAGTAACTCTTTCGGAAAAACACGAGTATATCGAGACATACTCAAATGAGTCGGAAAATGAGTCGGCAATCGAGTATGTCTAGATATACTCAAAATCAAAGAGTATATATTCTGAGTTTATACTCTCTTACTCAAAGAGTATCTATGAGTATGAGAGTATGTTGAGACATACTCATTTTCAAAATGAGTGAGTGTGAGAGTATGTACTCGCGAATTCGCCCGCCTGTAACCATGGTGTATTTAATAAACGAAGTTTTTTCTGAATAAAACACATACAATTCACATGTAATTTTGACGAGCCGATTTTCATTCCTATTTTTAGGAAAGATTCTTAACGGTGATCTTTTTGCTGTTGGGGGAGAGCGGGGCTATTTAAGGGACGGGGCAAACCGAAGCATTCAAGATATCTTGAAAACGGCAAGGCCAAGTATCAAGTGTTACATATCGTTAGTTTCGCCATTTTATCCTTCACATTTGGTCAGTGTCGCTTGTCGCCATCAGTATCTCACGGACTCCACAGAGCAATCAATGTGTTTTCGGCCACCCATGACTTTATTTTTCTTGCTTACAACATTTTGATTTTTTTCAATAAAATTCGAGTACTCTCAATTGAAGGTAGTCATTTTTTATAATTGCTGTCGAGCCAGAGCTTCTGAAGAAGGGTCCGGGGGGTCAAATTACCCCCCTCTGAATTAATTCTGGCACATTACTATGTGGAAAATTTTACCCATACTCTGACTTTAAATCTAAAAGTGAGGACCTTTTTTTAGTCCTCACGTTTTCTGCGAAGCGGGATAGAATCGATTTTGAAAAGTGATGACCCTTTTTTGCTCTTCACTTTTGGAATTACCCATACTCGATTCCAAAATTTCCCCCCAGATAAAAATTTGCAATTTGAAGCTTCCCCTGTCTGGACGACCAACCTTCAGAAGTTCTGTGTCGAGCACTTCCCCATGGAAATAAACTTTTTGAATTCTGCATAATGGGTTTTGTGAATTTAGGTCCACTTTTCTTCATACTCTTCATTAATCCAATCTTTGACTTAAAATTAAATGGAAAATTAACTCTCTATGCCGACGACGCCACTTTAACTTATTGTAATTCCGATCCGGCGCTGCTAAATCAACTAATACAAGAAGACTTAGACAAGATCACAAATTGGTTCATTGCTAACAAATTAACGGTCAACATAAAAAAAAAACAAATTTCATGATAGTCTCGAAGGGAGCAAACCAAAACAACTTTACTAATTTCTCCTTAAAAATTGCTGGCCACGAAATTAATCGAGTTAACACTTTGAAGTATTTAGGAGTAATTTTACAAGAAGATTTAAAATGGTCGAGTCTTGTAGACTTATTGTGTAACAAAATAACGGGCGTAGCTTGCGTAATGCGTAGATTAGGCAATAAAATTGATCAAGCAACTAAAAACTCAATGTACTATGCAATGATTAACAGCCACTTGTCTTATCTCACACCAGTGTGGGGTACGTCAGTTACGCTGAATGACATCTCACGCCTACAAATTGCCCAAAACCAAGCAATAAGAAAAAATTTTAGTCATGAATACTACTTCTTGAATTTGAGTACTAATGAAATCATGGAAGCCTACAACATCCTGAATGTATCACAAATAATCTGCATGAACAAGATATTGACGATTCACAAAATAAAGAACAACCAAATGAAAAGTGATTTTCGGCTTGACTTCTCAAGGAATCATGCACATCTCACTCGATCTGCTGGTCTGCCTCAATATGTATCATTTCGAACTAACATGGGAAAAAACAGTATTTTTCGATCGTGCACTGAATGCTATTTCAAACTACCGCCGGAAATAAGAAACACACATGCCACGTCAAAATTTAAAAAAATATGTAAAAAACATGTAATCGAAGCACTGCGTTAATTCATGTCTGCCTCTTCAATCATTGTGATTGTTGCATTGCTCTTGCCCAATAGACACACTAAGCTAACATACTAACACATACACTACTCGACTTTGCCAAAAAAAAGATCAACTATCGTTCTGCTATTTTCTCTTCTTTTTTTTTCTTTTTTCTTTCTCCTTAAATTGTTAATTAGTTTTACGACTCTTTTTGTTTATACTCGTTGTTTTATTGTGGAAATCTTAATTTGTTGCATAAAAAAAACCTATTTAAATGTTATTGAATTTGGTCCTAGCATAGAAAATGAATGGACTGGTCACTTGCAATCGAATCTCACCCGACCTAATTAAATGTAATTTTTTACCATTAAATTTGAAAAGATGTGTGGTTTACTGGTGAGGCAAAACTCATACCTTCCCACCTAATACTATATGTATTAACTTTGAATTTTAAATAAATAAATAAAAATAAATAAATAAATAAATTTGAATTTCGAAGTGAAAATTATAGCTCGGGGCAAACCGACACATTTTTTTCGGGGCACCGGTTTTTTGCATTTCAATACATAATCTGACAGTGATATTATTATAGTTTTTTCTGTTCTATTTAGTCGGTATTTGTGCGCTTTTGGTGTGTAATAGACCGAGAGCCCACGTAGAAAATACTATATTGATAAGTCTCATGTCAGAAAATGTGATCGTAGGTAGATATTAAGGCCAATACAATTTCTTTCTTATCTTTTGCACTTTATGATATCTTGCCGCCGATATCAATGAAAATATATGCTTCACTTTTCACACAATTCGCATGTCAGATATTCTGTGTACAGCTAAATTGCCATGAAAGTAATTCAAATTCAAAACATCAGCTCAAAATGTTCTGCACAACACTTTTTATTTCACTTTGAAGTCTCACTCATTTCGATGAAGTGAGGTTATGTCATTTCATGTCGAAGTGTCAAAGTGGAGAAAAACGACATAGAGGGATATTTCAGAATGGAATAAAAAGTATTGTGCAAAATATTTTGAGCTGATATTTTGAATTTGAACTAATTTTGTGATAATTTAGCTGTACACAAAATATCTGACATGCAAATTGTGAAAAAGTTAAGCATATTTTTTTATTAATATCGGCGGCAAGATATCGTAAAGTGCAAAAGATAAAGAAGAAAATTAAAAATGTCCGAATATTGGCATTAATTAATTAATTGGCACCTACGATCACATTATCTGACATGAGACTTATCAATATAGTATTTTGTACATGGGCTCTCGGTCTAGTGTTGAGACTATACAATTCGGTTATAAGTTGTGTGAAAAAATTCACTTTTTATGGAAAATGTGGAAATTAATGTCCACAAAGAGACAAAAGAATGATTTGCCATTTATTCTTTCAAAACAAAGTTGCAACACTTCAACGTATGCTTTTGGCCGGCGCAAGATAGCGGTGGCGCCTAAATAAGATGTATTAGCAATTTGCGGCATTTTTAAGAACTATCAATACTTTTTGTTGTTCTCACGAATTTCGCGACAACAAGAAGTATTGATAGTTCCTAAAGTTGCCGCAACGTTATGTTTGTATTCATACTTCCGTGCTCTGCCTGTGCTTTTGATGATAAAGTGTACAAACACGGTAGTTCCGACACTTTGCCGTCGTTTGAAGTTATGGCACTACTAGGCGACATCATTCGCGCAATTATCGCCCGTACAATACTGACTATCAATCTAATGCATAGTTAATATCGTCTTCATAGCTTCAATCGGTTTGAATCGGTTTTACACGAGTTCACATTACCAGTAGAATAACACAGTTGCGCTTAAATTTCAATCAATTCTACACACAGAAAAGAATCCCCGGAAATTTTAGGTGTTCGCCGTAAAATTTGACATTTATATATAAATTTCTATACAAATTTTACCGGCAACACTTGAATTTTCCGGGCGATGACATAATTTCAAATATTCCAACAGAAATTAGCGCCATCTGTCATTTCAAGCGGTAAAATATACATAGTATTTGATAAAATGTTCGAAAATATGTCATCGCCCGGAAAATTGAAGTGTTGCCGGTAAAATGTATATAGAAATTTATATATAAATGTCAAATTTTACGGCGAACACCCAAAATTTCCGGGGATTCTTTTCTGTGTGTATTCTATCTTCACTTTCGTTCTATATTCCCGCCAACGAAATTCGTGAGCAGGTTGCTCGAATTTTCTTTCGCGTTATATTTTGGAAATTTTTATATTTAAAATTGATCTAATATCAGTGTATGACTGATATTAATCGATGGAAAATAATAAATCTTCATCATCAATAAATGCATATGAATTGATGTTGTTAAAACTATGATATTACAAAGTTCTATTGTTGGTTTCGTTTGGCTATTGATAGCAACTAAATCTTAAAACGAATGTGAAATGTGCTAATTAAAAAAAATCGAATTTGACGTTTGAACAAATATCATTTTTCTCCTATTTGTGATGGTTTTATACCTTTGGTATTGACTACCGCTAAACATTTTACGAGCAGTGAATAATAGCCTAAAACTACTAAAAATGGAGAAAAATGGTATGTTTTGGCAATAACGGGTGAATTGCTATTTTTTCGGAAATTTGAGGCTAATGACCCCTTTCAATCGAGGTACTTAAGGCGCCTTCATATTGATGGTTCCCCTTGCATTTCGAAGGCAGATCCATCTATATTTAGTTCAACTAATGACGTTGATGGCCATTGGCCAAGAATGGAAAAGTGATCAATGTTTTCTGACAGTTGAAAGCTGTCACTAGTTTTATTATCGAAATGAACGGTAGCTGAAGGAGTTGAGTATAAATATAGATGGAGTTGTCAACTAAACAAAGCGAAAATTATTTTTTAGGCATTTGAGATTTTTGACGGGACATAAACTTCTGTTCGAAATTATATAAAATTTGAAAACGGTCGATTCAATTCTTGGTCGGTTTGGTGTGGAATGGTCGATAATATCGACCATTCCACAATATTATACATATCGACTCGATATGTACAATATTTTGATCTTTTATAAAAGATAAAACCCTTTCAAACTCTTGATTTTGATCGCCTAAAAAAGTTTTCAAAATATAATATTTTAAATATTTTAAATATTTACCACCCTATTGACCGTACCAATTTTAGTTCTATGAGTAAGAAGGAGAAGAAGAAAACGAAAAACACTCATCATTTGTGATTATGAGTTGGATTTTTAGTCAAGATTAATCTCGATTATTTCCGTGTTTTAGTGTAACGTCAATTCAGAATTAATTGGGCTCTAAAAAAAGCCGGAAAAATGAATCCAATTGGATTGAACTTACAAATGGGTACAATGGTTGATTACATTTAAATAAAATTTGGTTCTTGACTAATAAATAAACCTAACTGTAAATAAGCAAATGACCGACTCGAAACTTGATTGAAAACGAATCGAAATTGGATCAATACATTAGAACATTTTATAATTATTCTGAATATTTTGTATTTTTTCTTTGAAACATTTTGATAATTTTGGTGAATGATTAAATTACACAGAAATCTCTACTTCAAATAGTAACTCTATGCCAACCAAAAATCTGACATGATTTTTCGAAGCGTCATCACTCTTTACTCGTTCTATAAAATCAATTTCATAGACCTTTATACTTTGGTTCGTGATTTTACTGAACACCGATGAAGTCATTCAATAAACTTAAAGCGCACAATCACACGCTTATAATCTCATAGAAAATTTGTGTCAAGACATTCTGCAGCGCCGTCGATTTATGATGACAAAATTCAGTACTAATCGGTGTTATTATGCAGTATTTCGCAATTTGTCGAAATCACTTCCAGCTATTTACGGGCGATTTCGCCGTCACTAATCGACGGCGCTGCAGAGAGTCTACTTTCTTGATTATAATCGTGTGCGCACAATGGCTTCAGCCTTATCGCAACGGCTGCAATGCACTTTTTTTGTTGGTTTTATTTGCTCTCGTAATTTTCCTTATATGAAGCGGATCAATAAATTGAGATAAACATTTTTGTTTGTTTAGCCGGTATATTTCTTGCGATTTTTTCTGATCGACTGTAAATACGCTGCATTTTGTATTTCATATTTCATCCGTATTCTGCACATGCGGGCATGAATCGTTTGTTGTTGGAGTAATGCAAGAACGAAAAATGATTTGTGCTCTTTTCTTCGATTTTAAAGGTAATAATTTTAGATTATTCAGTATCAGTAGTGAAATTCGTTTTTAGGCTATATTTACTGCGGAAAAAGTAATTTACTGATCAGTAAATAAAAAATATAAGTCAATAAACGTATGTTTTAAGTGATTTTCCTTTTTGACACAGTTCGTTCAACTGCAAGTGGTCCGCTATTGTCCATATTCATTGTCAAGGTAAGAAGCATTGCTCAATTTTATCAATGGCTTATTTAATCTGCATAGTCATAAATGTTCAAAAATTCTTTATAATCAATTTTATATCATGGTCAATTCCATTTCTATCAAACATAACCATTTCAATGAGGTTCTCTATGTTCTGGATGGTCAGAATCAATGGTAGAGTCAATTAAATTGCCGATTGTTTGCGTATAAATGCGTAAAAGACAGAAAAGATTCAAATTTACGCTACATGCTTCATAATCGTAGATATTGAATTGTTGAAAACATATGATTTGTGTCAATTAAATTATTACGAATGCTTTTATTTCTTTTGCTTGACTGTTTATCTTCTATGATTTCGCATTGTGATGCATCAATCACAAAGTGCTATAAGCACTGATCATCAAATATGATATTGTGGAAGTATTTTTTTGCATCTTCACAGGTTTGAAGGGTGCTATCTGTGTGGTTAGGATTTATGTTCCGCTGCAAGCACTGAAAAATATGTAGAAATATAAATGTTTGTTGTACATTTATTGAATACATTGTATGATTTTTGTTTATATTTCAATTTTGAATTGTGTATTTCAAAATGACACAACTTTTTTCGTTCATTGCGAGGAATTGTGATGACGGCAAATATGTTAGTTAGTTTCAAATATTTAATAGTTTCAATAAATTAAATCATAATGCGACAGAACAATGCAAGCAATGAATTCGAATCAAACTGAAGAAAATATCTTTCTTCACTTTTGACAATTTATATATTCACTATGTTAAGACTGGGCCACAAAATGTGCACATGCGGAGACTAAATAAAAATGGTATGTTTAATACAGGAGACACACTCATTTCTCTTGCCCCATTTAAAATGACTCCATTAAATCTCTTGTTTTATGTGCGACGGTCAATGCCAAGACAAATAATTTTAAGAATATGTAGGGTACTACAAATTATGAGCCAATCGAAGTCTACCTGTTTTGACCGCTCCATTGCGTCATTGGAGTCAATAATTCTGTTGAAACAATTGTTGATTGTACATGTACATGCTTGTGAATTTGGAGGAGAAAGAAAAAAAAAGAATAAGAAGAATGATTGTCAAGTCAGCAATGTTGACACATGAACCGCTAATTAATAGTTGCAAATTTATTTCATTTAATAATGGATATCAAGACAAACACACCTATGTCCATCGAATTGTACAGCAAAAGTGGTTAATATTTTTTGATATAGCATTCTCTATAGAGAGTACAAAAATGGCCAGCAAACTGAAGTCGGGCTTGAATTTTATCGCATGCGTGTCGAATTCAATGTGCTACAAAACAACGCTTATGTACGACGGTGTTGGATCCGTTCAGTAGGTATTTGCACAAATGTTAGCGCAGATTCTAATGAAAATCATACAATTTGTCACCTCCAGGTATCAGCTGTGAAACAATAGTCGCGACTGCATGGCGATGCGATACGATACAAAGCATATTCTTTACGATATATGTTCTTTTCGCATACAGCAAATGGTTTGCTAGTAGAGTGCATCGAATTTGAATTGAACACTCAATTTCCGCACTGATATTACAAACGCGAAGAATGAGGGAAAAGGCGATCGTATTGTCATTGTTCACTGATACGAAATGTGTCTACAAATGGCGATAAGTTACCGCCGACAACATCATGAGCAACAACAAACAAACAAATGGAGATAGAAAAGAAAAACCGAATGGGTTAAAGGCATACAGGGAACTGTTTTCTTGGCGGTAGTGAAATGCTCCTCTTTGGATATTATAGATGCTGCATGTGTCGTACGTTGGTCTTGAAGTAAACAATTGAAAACGTTTTATTGTTGTTATTCTGCGTGCAGAATCACAGCCAATGATTGTTACATACGAATGCAATTTAAAATACCGATAAAACAATACGATACAGTTCGTGAGAACACGAATCGAAAATGAAACAAAAAAATAAAAGGCAAAACTCTTGTTGCGACACGATCATCAACAGAAGCGGGACACAGTTTTTTGTTGTCCCACAAAAACGGGACGGCGCGTTCAGTTCACGCCACGAAATGAGTGCGCAAGGCTTTCCGCAGAAACGCTGAAAGAAGCGAAAGAATATTAAAAACAGCAACAATAAAATCTCTATATTGTTTCATCAGCCAAACAGAATATGAGACATACAATACAAGACGCAAAGCGCATTAAGACCAGACGCGTGTAAAAAACACACAGGGTGAGTGTAGTGGTATAATGTGTATGTAAGAAATTGCTTGCTAGCTGTGTGTGTCTGTATGAAATAAACACACGATAAACATACTGCTTTAAAATTATATAACTTCTTTTTCGACTTTTTACACACCGAAGAAGCAATAGCACCAGCAAAGAGCCGCCGCAATAAACACAAGATGATGACAGCAAAATCGTTCAGTTGCGATTCAACTGCTATCCTGAACAGAGGCCGTGATCATACATGAAATCAACATTTCACAAATATATATCACACGTATTCAAGTTCGTTACACATCTTGAAAGAATTGAGTCGTGGGAAACAACGGTGTAGCGGTGATCGAATATAAGGTCAATTAAGTCTCTTCTAAACTTAAACAGTTCTTTTATTTCAAAGAGTGCGTAGGAAACGAAAGTTCAGTTAACTTTGTCTTGCATATATTGATGGTGCCGCATCCGTTTTGACCTGTAGAATGTGAATCAGTCGATAATTTAATCAGTGTCCAGAGCAACGCGAATCCAACGATCGAAACGAAAAAGTAATTTTTTTTCAATTGAACCAGTTTATTAAACTTCAATAAAAATTTCGGTTATAAATCACCATCAAATTAAATGAGTTGTGCATTTTATGAAATGATAATATATTAAGAGGTCAGAAAGGCAAACGGCAATATTTTCAAAATCGAACTGTTTTTTACAACAATTAATTGATAGTGTATCGTTATTTGGCAAGCAGACATATTTTAGTGATCAATCAAACTAATGAGAATTTATTTCGAGTAAATTGATTTTACTGGATCCAACCGAAATCTTTTTGAAAGTAAAGAAGGTCTTTCGAAAAGCATTAGAGAATTTGATGGTATTTTTGCATTTGTATACCTGTACTGTATTGTACACCCTACATAAATTGCACTAAAGAAGACGAAATCCCTCTTATTCGTAACACGTTGAATCATGTATTATTACTCATGATGTTCGTTGAATGATCTAAATGAGCGAAACGCGTTTATATTTTCGCGGTATTACAAGTATTGGTATTAAATCATCATATCGTATATTTACATTTATAGCACGCCTTAATCACTTTGTTTGTCAGATAGCACTGCGTACACATGCGGTCGATAAAATGAAAACTATTGACATGACCACGAACATACTCTCAATCGCTCTGACAACTTAATTCATAAACAATTTTATTTTAACTTATGCTACCACTTTTGCGGAATTAAAATTAGCCATTCATGATGCACAGATTGCAATCATGAGTCGAGTCAATGCATGTAATACGCACGATACCCGCAATGTGAATATTCCACAAATTGCAATACTATGTATACAACCTGATACAACCATTTCAGGAGCAAATCGATTTGCCGGAAAAATGACAACCAGTCAGATTTTTCTTGACACTGTCATTTGCGAAACATAAATTACGTTGTCTCGTCGATTGAATGAACTCAATTCAAATCTTACCTCACATAATCGACCGTAATATGCCAACGAATTTCTGTTTATGGTTATCTCAATCTGATCAAAAACAATAAATGAACAGTCCATTATTCATCAGTCATATGTCACGTTCGGATTATATCTTTCATTAATACAGCAAGTTTCTTGATTTTTTGTTGTTGTTAACTCTCATGTCGATTGTAACATTTTCGCTTGAGATTTCGTAATGTGGGCCAAATGTGTAAAGATTCTAAAATTACGATGCCTTAATGCAATGAAATTTCATTCAATATTTATAGGGTAACGACTTCCCAGAACATAAACATTCAAATGATATTTTTCGCAGCAATTCGTGTTTCAATACTTTTTGGTATCGGGTAAATCGCATATTCTTACTTGGAATGCAGCTGTAAACATGTTGAGCTGTCATGAATCGGTTTTGTGAAATAAGTCGAAGAAGGAAGCGCTATTTATGATTCAGTGTGATTCGAATGCATGAAAAATGTGAATCTGAATAAACTCGAATAGACTGGTTTCAAATTTTCACTTGACAAAGTGTTATATTTTCAACATGAGTTTAAATACCCAAAACTAATTTTCACATCCAAACGGACAACAAAAATATAAGCAAAAATCTGTGCAAAATTCAACAATTCGCTTGAAATTCGTTAATAATGTTCGTTAACCCATTTTATGTGATTCGTACGTGATGAAAAGAATTTTTGGTGCAATCATTAACCGTAGACGATTAAAATAACGCCTTTTAAAATTGATTGATTTATTTTTAAATTGGTATTTCTTTTTGAATAATATCTGATGAATATGTTTGTGTTCTTTCGTTATGATATAGTGTACTGGAAAGCATAGGGATGAGATCATCATAGCAAATAGTTGAAAGTCGCAGCATTGAGTGAGAGCACTTTTTCGAATACAGCCTTTTGAGTGTTTTATTAATTTTATGTGATCTAATGCATGCATTGTGGCGCTGAATGCGCTAAAACACTTAAATTTAATGTGAATTCGAATATATTCAGAGTAATGAAAATAATGTATATATAAACCTTTTTAGAGGCCATAAAGTGACAACGAAAGAAAGAAAAAAGACCCGAAGTATAAGGCATAAGATACAAATGCGCTCTAGTTTCACTTCATTCAATATCTTTTCGCTCGGCTTCTATGTTTTTGCACCATTTCCAAAGAATATGCCATTCTTTGTGGGAACTTTCAAATGCGTTTAGCAAATGTCTTTGCTAGTATGGAAATTTAATTAAAAATTACTCGTGCCAAGTTGGATGCTTTTGGTTGCTAAATGTTGGAACACTGTCTCGTCAAAGCATTGATTCTGTCTATTACGTCATTTGGTTAAATATGTGTCAATTTATAAATGATAAGCGAACTCATATTGCCGTTTGAAATGTAATACATGGTGCTTGCATTCTTCAACGTCCATATTCTTTCTTTTCGCACCCGTGAATATATCCCAAAAAATTACGTTAAGATGTGTAGAACAAACATATCATGATAAATGAATAAAGATTTACGATTCCATAATAAGTGTTATTCATAATGCATTTGATAGTCTGCGATAGGTTCATTAATCATCGACTCCGACAATAAATTCACTGGATCTATGTTTGTTCAGCATTCTAGAAATAATTATCACACGTGATTGGAAGACGACACACCGTCAAGTCATCAATATATGTATTTTCTATTGTTGTATTCATTTCAGATAAATCAGATAGTGTTCATGCTATTGCTACCGCAATAGGAAGCTGAAAACACTATAATTGGAACATTTCTGGTCAAATGTGAATGATGGGTTTCCGAAACATACAAATAGTTTGTTTTCTATTCCGTAAGTATAGATTATTATTGTGTTGGTGTTTGGTTTGGCAATTCCCTACCCCCTTCCTATTTGTTTCGTTAAATAGAATGAAATAGTTCACATTTTTCATGTTGCAGTGATGTTTTTGGGAACTCAAATCAATGGCGAGCGGCCGATGTATGTTCTTTGTCCTCCCGCATTTATTCCTGTTGGCAATATATGTTATTTTATATCGAAAGAACGTGTAAATTGGCTCGATGCTCATTTCGAGTGCAAAGAGAGGAATAGCCGTTTGGCGGAACCATCAAGAAAGGAAGACCGTTTACTTCGAAAGCATTTGAATAAATTGAGTGGCTTGAATCTAGGCGAAATGTGGATTGGAGCACGATTCAATTGGGAACGAAATAAATGGCAATGGGGATATAATGGAGATGATTTAACATATCAATCGTTTAGTCAAATGTCGGCGTATGTTTATTTCTTCAACACGAAATTTCATGTCGAAATCAAACAATTAATGACTTTTCCTGATTTCTTTCAGGGATAACAAAGATTTAAAGTTCCATTGTGCCATTCTGAAACCAAAGCTAAAATATAGGTGAGTTTACTTTTACAGTGAACATTTGTAAAGATGGTGATGATGAATTGAGAAATCGATTTTATTCAATGCAAAGAGAACTACGTCGAAAAATTCATCTATTTGGTTAAAAGTCCAGACCGAAAGATCCATATCAAACATGTGTTTTAAGATTACTAAGCATCTCAGCATTTCGTAAGGCACGGATATATCTGAGCATATCGACGACGCATACTGTATAATACAGTGGCGTGTGTTGCTACGTGCAGCCGCAACGACTCGACCGAAGTGTGTTCAGTTGATGTGGCTGCACGCAGCAACAACATACACATTCCGGTCGAGTCGTTGCGGCTGCGCGTAGCAACGTACGTCACTGTATGCGTCGTCGATATGCTCGGATATATCCGTGCCTTACGAAATGCTGAGATGCTCAGCAATCTTAAAACACATGTTTGATCCATATATTATTTGTATTTTAATGAATTTTGTTCTCGACCGAAAACATAATATTTTGAGGTAACAAAATGACCGGTGATTTACGATTATATCCTTTGTTTTTGTCTAGATGGTCGGCGAGTTCGTGTGAGCAACAGCTTCAATTCTTATGCCAGCACAAGGTTAAGTTTGCAAATGAGAAAAAACGGAAGGAGATACATAACAAATGGAACGAAACTTATCCTAATCAAATGGCCAATGAAGTTCTGCATGTGGTGTCCCAAAATGATTTGTTTATGTAATGATGTCGTTCTAATTGGGCTACGTTTTATATTTTTCGACACTTGATTTTCTTCTCATTTTTTATGTTTCTCCTTTGAATAATTCCAAATGGTAGGTTTAAGAGCAGGAGACATGGGCTTAATTCACGATCAAACAGTCGGCAGACCAAAGATGAACTAAATCATCGACAAAAAAATGGTATCAATCCTAAAGACTTTGCATATCAGAAGCCAAATCGAAAAACGCCGAAGAGTCGAAGTAATAGGAAATTCGATTTGAACCGTTATCGAGCACAGGGTATTCGTCAAACCATTCATTTCAATAGCACTTGGCAGCAGAATAATTATAACCGCCAATGGCGTCAAAAACAAAGAATGAACTTACCTACAACCAGGGAATCCACTTCTACAATTTTGCCAAACACAACGATGACGACAACAACAAGGACAACGACAACGATATCAAATGATGTAAATCATCACGATGGACGATATACAGCAAATTACAATCACAAAAAACTAAAACCGGAGTATGAACATAAATCTAATTCGAATATACTCAACACAACAACATACCACACCGGACAAAGCAAACAAACCGATCAAACTGAAGTTGTCAGACAACGTACGGAACAAGCAACAAATCAATTGGCTATTCAAACCAATGAAATATTGGATAATGTATTAACAACGCTTAGTCCAAAAGAAGTGAAAAAACGAAAACTAAAAAGTCTTCGCAATCAACTTAGCAAATTAAGTCCTGAGGCCCAAGAGTTATTTTTCAAAAGGCGAGCGGAACGTAATAAAAAACGTGGCATTGCTGAATAAAACATAACAGATCCATTTAGAAAAAATTAAACAAACAAAAACTATCATAGTATTAATGTTTTTATGAAATCATTTCAGTTTTATTCTCATGAAATACAAAAAATACAGAGAATATGAATCAAATATATTTCGGTAAGAAAAAATGAATAAAATAAAAAGATGTGTGCAACAAAAAATACTTTTTTCCGTAATTTTACTATCACTTTCCATTAGTAAACAAGGTAAAAAAAAGTCACAGAAAGGTGTCCGCAATCCGCATATACAGGATAAACTGTAAGAAGAAAAGAAATCTTTAGAAAAATTTACAGTGCCCCCGAAAATTAGAAATAAAATGCTCCGAGACCGGCACAACTTTACTTTAGAGAACTTTTGGGAATATGAATATTTTTTTGATTTTGTTTTTGGTGTGGATTGCTTATGGTCACTACGTTTCATTTTTGTGGTGCGATTTGCAATTTTCTGATTTACCGATAAATTTTGACAGGTGTGCATTTTTCAGTATGTAAGCCTGTAAATTCTCAGCCGTTAGAAATAAAGTATTGGTCACAGGAGCAAGGTTTCAGTACTTCATCAGAGCTATGCAGTGCACGGACTAAAATGTACTAATTTGTACTAAATCGTACTAAATTTGAAAAAAATGGTTCTGATGCATTTCCAGCGATTACTAACAAATCTGGGAGGCAGTGCATCGTTTTAAATGGTACTAAACTGTGCCAAAATGTACTAAACATTAATGAACAACCACGATCCGACAGCAAAAACCAGAAATACATTGATTCATATTTTATTTTTATTTATTTTATTAAACACCGCCAAGCTCTGGCTGAATATAATGTGGGTTCTGATTGAGGTTTGGCCGGAAAAGAGTGCAAGACTGTTACATATTTAAAATAATAAACAATTAGTAGCAATAGGTTTCGATAACTATCAGTTCTCGCCTCGTTAAAAACCTGGCTCTTTTCGTACATCATGCGGTATTCACAATAGTAGGAACATGAAAACGAAAACAGTCATACAACCAAGATGGAAATGCTTGATATTAGTCTATAGTAAACGGTCCAGGATAATCTTTGGTAAACGTTTCCAAAGGGACAAAGGCTATGTGAAGCGTTAACTGTTGCGCGTTAAATTTAGACTTTGAGACTGCAAAAGTCGTCACTTAATTTATCCGATAGATAAATTGATGAGAAGTTTTACGTCGGTTTAGGCAGATCCATGTTGATTGCAGAGTGCATTGAGTTGACATGGACCATGATTTGAAACGTAACTAGATAATTTGATGCTAAATGGTAAATAATTCAAAATTGACTTGAAAGATAAGAATATTAACTCGCCAACTTCGTGGCTACAAAAAAGCACAAAATCAAAATAAAAATTTACAATAAATAATGTAAACATCACAGATAAGTATCATCTTTTCAATACACATAAAAGAATGTATGGAAAAATTCGTCAGTCTTTAAGTATTGATTATGCTGTGTGATCCGTGTGAGATGAGTTGAATTCCACGTGGGTGGTTGGAACCTGGGACAGCCCCGCTCATGTTTGTTGCAATCAGAAGCAACCCAAATGGCACCCGGGCAGTATGCTTTGTCCTTGATGAATTCGTCCGCTTTGGATCATAGATCGGGTTTGTTGGCAACATGAAAATCGCAATTTCATCATTAATGTGGGCAGTATCAAGGTGTTCTCGTGGAGAACATATACAAAAAATGAGGTTACCTGGATGAAAAATTGACTGGGTGGCCAGGTAGTCATTTGAGTTTGCATAGCGATCCAAAAGTGGTGTCCGTCATTTTGCGAACCGATGATGCAAAATTTTTCTTGGAGGTCGCTGCTGTGAAAAGTTCCGGCACCATGTTCGCCATTTTGCACATTTGAGGAATTGGAGCTTCACGCACCAACTTCATGTGCTTGTCATTGACCTTGAATTGTTCGCTGTGTCTCAATGAACGCCCATTAGAGCTGCCAGTTGAACGTTCATGAACGGTTCATGTTCAGAAATATTATTGTAGTCTTGTTCATGTTCGTTCACGTTCAGTTCAAATTGTTCAAAATGAGAAAAATAATGTTTATGTTTGTTCGAGTTCATGTTCAGTTTTCTCAAAACTGTTCACGTTCATTCACGTTCAGTTCAAGTCTGTTCAGGTTTGGTTCAGAAAATAGGGCATTCATTTCCAGTGTTTTCAATACAATTGTGTCAGCACGTAGATGTTGTAACTAGATTATGAATTTCTCTATAGATATTGGCTCATTTGAATTTGATAGCAGCATCGTTGGTCGACACACACACACACACACACACACACACACACAACAAGCAAAAACAGTATACCGTCAATTTTGTGATAGCATTTGATTCGCACAGCCAGATCAATATGGGGGACATCGTGGTCATTGACACTATTTTCAAACGATTGAAATAATTCTTCGGATACATTTGGGCGTACTATCTTCTCTGGATTGCGGAAAAAAGTGTCGCCTTTGCTGTTCTCGTTGCATACGTGAATCCCTTGAGCAAAACTGATCGATTTGATAAGAAAATCGTCGATTCCAACCGTTTAATCCTGTATTTTTCTCCGGTCATATTCAATTTAAGTTTGACAAATCGATTGCAGCACAGCAAACGTCGATCATCTGAAGGCACTTGAAATACTCGTGATTTGCGATTGAATTTGGTCTATTCTTTGATATGACTCATGACAAAACCGATCTCTTGTGACTTTTTCACACTCGATGAAAAGCAGTGGTCGCAACGGGTGCCCGTCCCGAATTCCCGCCCGAGCCCGAGCCCGAACTTTTCGGGCACGGGCGGGGTTCGGGCTGACCTCTTCGGGCGCTC
>NW_022601409.1:0-21915 GCF_009176505.1 Sitodiplosis mosellana
GAATCGGTTTACGGGTACCTCTCATACAAAATTGTCAAAGTTCAAGTTAAAGTGACCGATTTTTCACTTTATTTTCATTGTTATATTTTCGCTGCCTTTATTTCAAGAAAATTCACCAAAAATAACCAAAAGCACCTACGGACAACGCAGGCCAACGGTACGGAAAAGTTCGGGATTACCAATGTAATTCTTTTTATTTTTTTATATGCTTACAGGTCAATAAAATACATTTGAATGAAAAAAATGAGATAAAAGATAATGGCCAGCATATTATAACATTGCATATTATATAGCATATTTAATGACAGCTGACCGCAAAAAAGAGCCAAAGTAATCATGTAAAATGACCCATAAAGTATATTTTTAAATGAAAAAAAGTTGAAAATAAAAATTAAAAAGAAGACCATCATGATTGACCAATCATTTAACACGGCTAACGATAAGAAAATGATATAAAAAACCAGAAAATGCATTTTGAAATGAAAAAAGTTGAAAAAAAAATTCAAAAAAAAAAGAAAAAAAGTCAATCATGGTCGGCCATCGTGTTATAAATCATTTAACACGGATTAACATGATAAAATCGTGTTAAAACAAATCAAAAATCCGTTCTATGATAACAAGAAAAAAAAAATTTCTTCAAAAAATCCAAGGGTCCCCCCTTGGGTGATTTTCTATGATGTCCCAAAAGTACCAGATGAACTGGTCCAATTTGGCTCAACTTTTGATACATCCAAGATATTTACTAATTGTGACTCCTGGCCAAATTTAAGCGAAATCGCTTGAGCGGTTCGAAAGTTATCGTGGACACAACAAAAATTAGCACACTTTTTATCACATCGATCGCTATACTTTTCTCACACACTTCGAGTGCGGAAAAGTAAAAAGAAGACCATCATGGTTGACCAATCATTTAACACGGCTAACGATAAGAAAATGATATAAAAAACCAGAAAATGCATTTTGAAATGAAAAAAATTGAAAAAAAAATTCAAAAAAATAGAAAAAAAGTCAATCATGGTCGGCCATCGTGTTATAAATCATTTAACACGGATTAACATGATAAAATCGTGTTAAAACAAATCAAAAATCCGTTCTATGATAACAAGAAAAATTTTTTTTTTCAAAAAAATCCAAGGGTGCCCCCTTGGGTGAAATTCTATGACATCCGAAAATTACCAGATGAACTAGTCCAATTTGGCCCAACTTTTGATGCATCCAAGATATTTACTAATAATTTAATTTAAACAAATTTGAGCGAAATCGTTTAAGCGGTTCGAAAGTTATCGTGGACACAACCAAAAATCGTAGTTTTTGGGCCATCATGGTCGGCCATCATGTTATAAACCATTTAACACTGCCTAATATTATAAAACTATGTGAGAACGATACAACAATCCACTCTAGGTTGATGAAAAAAGACATTTTTTTCGACATAATCCAAGGGGGGACCCTTGGGTGATTTTCTATGATGTCCCAAAAGTACCAGATGAACTGGTCCAATTTGGCCCAACTTTTGATACATCCAAGATATTTACTAATTGTGACTCCTGGCCAAATTTAAGCGAAATCGTTTCAACGGTTCGAAAGTTATCGTGGACACAACAAAAATTAGCACACTTTTTATCACGTCGATCGCTATACTTTTCTCACACACTTCGTGTGCGGAAAAGTAAAAACATTAAAATCATAACACTGAACTCGCAGCACTATAACCTCAACATGTCAACAACACAACCACACAGCTGTGAAACAAACAATTGTAATGGATCCAGATATTATGGATGGTCTCTGAATTGCCGGTTTTGTGGTAAAAAAATATTTGTTGAGTGTCTACGCCAGCTTGATGAATTGAGAACGAAGGAGTTATTGCATGCGTTTGAACTGATGTCTAAAACTGTAAGAAGTGATGGTACTTTCGAATGGAAGATATTATCGGACAAACCCAGCAAATATTCCGAATTTCTTCAAATGTTCAGCGCTGATTCAATATTCGGAATAACATGTCATTGCTGTGCAACTAAGTTCAACAAGATAACCACTGAAATGGAGCACAGAGAAGTATCCATTCAGCGATTGAGTGAAGAAATCGTTAAATCTGTCAACAAATCGATACAAAACAAATTGAATAATGGTTTAATTGATTCAGGTGCATCATCTTCAGCTAGTCATAGTGACAACAAAAACACCAATCCGAAAAAAAACACCGGGGCCACAAAAAATCACACCGATAAATGGTATTTATTCAATTCATGTTTCTCGTTTGCCGAAAGATGCTACCTCCGATGATGTAACTGCCATTATCATTGCCAACTCTGAAATTCACACTGATGCCTTTTCTGTTGAGAAAATTCCAAACAAACGGTTCAAAGGTAACTCAAGAAATTTTTCATCTTTCAAAATTTCAACCTTGTCCCATGAAGTTTGCAACAAGATCATCACCTTGGATGATTGGGATCCAAATTACATCGTGAAACCATTCATTCACCCAGTTAAAAAGCAATCTGATGGTACAGCTCAGAAGAAAAATAAACAAAACGCCGAAAAAAAACGGACAACACAACATAATTCTGATAACAACAACAATCGGCAAACCAAAGGCAAACCAAATGCACATTTTCAACGAGAGCAAAATGACAATCAGCGAAAGACACGATATTCCAACAGAAATCATCGTTTTGAAAATTTCTCTCGCCCATACAATCACAATCGGAGATTTCAAAATCAAAATGTGTATAGCCAACGGCTAAGTCAATGGCAGCAATCTGCTCCTTTTCTGCAGCAACCATTTTTCCATCCGCCGTATGTGATACCAGGTTTGCAACAAATGCATCATCATCCATCACAAATTCCAATGCAAATGCCACAACATCTACCACCACATATGCCAATGTATGCACAACCTCAGCCATTTTATCACAGTTAAACCCAGCCTTCTCCACCTCATCATTCTGTTTAAATCCACTTTTTGCCACATCATTTCACATTCAGCAGCCACATCAACAACATCTATTCAATAATGTAGTTCCAATGTTGGATGAATGTATTGCAATAATATGAATGGCATCAAAGATAAAGAAAAAGCGATAAACTTTCTTGCTGAAGTGCTTGCGTCGTCTTTCCTTTTTTACATGTTGAGCGAATCACACCTCAGTCCTGATGTCGCCTCTTCTGAATTTTTTCCACAAAATTTCGAAGTGTTTCGCTGTGACAGATCTGCGGACACTGAAAAATATCAGCGAGTCAAGAAGAAAGGCTGGGGTGGTGTACTAATTGCAGTAGAAAAATCGTTGCAACCACAATGTATTGGAACAGCCGAACATCTTGGAGCGGAACAAGTATGGGCAAAAGTCAAGTATAATGGCAGAAATTTAATACTGATCCAGCTATACATTCGACCAGACTCACCGTTTGAAGTCTACAAAGCAAACATGAATGCACTACGTGAAGTCGCTTCTAAAGCAAATCAAAACGATGTGTTGTTGGTATCGGGTGATTTCAATCTCCGGAATCTGATCTGGTACACATGCAACAACAATGCTGATTATGATCCTGATGACATTTTTCAACACCATCCAAATGTAGCAGTGGCTATCAATGCGGTGAGTGAGAAAGAAAGAATCGTGCTCGACACTTGCAACGAGCTTGGATTGCATCAAATATGCACACATCACAACAACAACAATCGGTGGCTGGATTTAATATGGACCAATGAACCCAATTTGTTCACATGCAACAAAAATGACAGCGACATAGCAAAGAAAGAATCACATCATCAAGCGCTTGAAGTAATCATCCATGAAAAAATTGAAAAGAAAGCCGAAAATCAAAGTTCGTACAAAGACTTCAAGAATGCTGATTACAATGCAATGAATGATTATTTCTCAAATGCCGACTGGAGCAGTATTATCAACGAACCCGATCTGAATGCAGCAGTTGACCAGTTGTATTCGAGAATTAACACTGCAATTGAAATGAATGTTGAAGTCAAAACCAGAAAAGAGTCCAATCATCCAAAGTGGTTTAGCCGTGAACTAATAAATATGAAGAATCGTGTTAACAAATTGCACAGCAAGAAGAAATTTGATCCGACTGATGTGATAAGAAACCAACATATCGAATTACGTCGTGAATATAAAAAACAATCTCAATTTGCTTTTAGGATTTACAAGCTCGAAATGGAACAGCTGATAAATGAAGATCCTCAGAAATTTTTTGAATACGTCAGAGCGTGAATGGAAATGGAATACGAAGACCGAAAATTTGACGATCCATTCGAAATTGCCAATTCATTTGCAGCACATTTCAAAAAGGCATACACACAGACAACTGATGGATCTGAAGCAAGTTATCGTGAAGATGATCCCATATTGTTGGACGGATGTGCTAACATTCCACCTATTCAAATCGATGAGGAATTAGTCATGGAAAAAATGAATGAGCTACCAAACAATTTGGTGTCTGGTCCCGACGGAATACCAAATCTACTCATCAAAAAATGCATGCTTTCATTATTGAAGCCAATAACTCACATATTACACGAATCGTTGAATACTGGAAATGTACCGATCGCATGGAAAAAATCTTATGTGAGACCTGTGCATAAAAGTGGATCAAAATACAAAATCGAAAATTATCGTGGAGTCGCCCTGCAATGCATAATACCAAAACTTTTGGATTCAATTATAGCAAGCCATCTGAATTATCACATAAAGAACATCATTGATGATAGCCAGCATGGTTTCATAAAGGGACGGTCAACAATTACGAACTTGGTTGAATTCACCTCACCCACACTGATCAACATGGAACATGGGATTCAAACTGATGCAATCTATCTTGATCTTGCAAAGGCTTTTGACTCAGTTGACATAAACCTGCTCATACATAAGCTGAAAATTATGGGACTGAATGAACAGCTGCTAAATTGGATCAAATCATACCTCAGTAAGCGTGAACAAATTGTAAAATTGAATGAAATCATGTCTAATCCTTTAGAAGTAACATCGGGAACTGGTCAAGGATATCCGATCGGCGCGACATTGTTCATCTTGTTCATCATTGATTTACCACACTACTTGGTCAATTCGAATCTACAATCATTTGCCGATGACACACGCTTCTCGATGCAAATAAATCGAATTGAGGATTGTATAGCACTGCAAGAAGATCTAAACAGAATTGTTGAGTACTTCAAACGAAACCGTATGGCATTGAACGTCAACAAAACGAAACTTGTGTCATATCATCGTGGAAAATTGAAGTTTGCTTATGTTTACTCCATCGGAGGCGTTCCGATTGAGAGAGTCAAAATAATAAAGGACCTCGGAGTGGTTTTGGATGAAAAATTGAATTTTACACCACACATCGAATACATAACTGCCAAAGCTAAGTCAAGACTAGCATGGATCAAACGCTTCGGAAGAGAGTTCAATGATCCTTGGACCATAAAGAGACTCTTTTTCACATTCGTATTACCGATTATTGAATACGGATCACAAATATGGTTCCCATATACTGACGAGAAGATTGCCAGAATCGAATCAATTCAAAAGCAATTTCTACTATATGCACTAAGAAAAATAAAATGGCCACACAAGTTCAAAAAACCACCATATGAATGTCGATTGCTGGAATTGCAAATGACTACGCTCGAAGAACGAAGAAAAATTGCACAAATTTCAACAATTCACAATGTGATATGTGGACATACATCATCGAAGCAGATTCTGAACAGTATATACATTAGAACACCGAAACGTTGGACAAGAGAATCAGATTTCCTATCGTTACCAACGCGTCACAGTGATTACACCAAGTTTGAGCCCATCAACTATATGCTCATTACATACAATAAATTTATAAATACTGTGTACCTATAAAACCACCAAATATTTCAGATGAATTTAACATTAGTACAATTCCAGTCTGTGATACTTATTTAATTGATTTCAATACAAGTACAGATACTGTTAGGCATAGAATAAATGAATATTTTAAGAGAAACAGAATTTGGAGAGATTGAAAAATTGAAAAATTGTGAAATTGTAAATATAACTTGTTTTTTATATTTTTACAAATAAACCACCTCTGGCGAAGAAACGCTATATGGTGCAAAATAATAATAATAATAATTTCATCGTAGAATGCGACTCTTCGTACAAATTCCGTTCATTGATGAATTGCCTATGCCCAGAACTTCGAAATACGAATTTTCCCGGATATGTGGCATATGCCATTTTGTTGGTATGGTAGCCTGCTACAAACGCTCAGTTTTTGGTAAAAGATTGTCGGGCTGATTTTTGAGAAATCGCGTTTGGTGTGAAATTTAAGGGGGTCGATTTTTCATAAAAATCGATTTTTTTCTTTTATATCACATAAACATTGGCATGTGTGTATGGAACTTTTTGAAGGTCTAGCGAAGCCATAGCCAGCTCTCCTGTAATGCAAATGTCAATCTGAGGACGGGTTTCGATGTGGCCCGACACCAGCTACAGCTTGGGCATATCGGCACCGGAATCTGTGGGGTCAAAAAAGTTTCCGGACAGACGGACGCACAAATCAATACTTTCATAAAAAACCATGGTCAAACTGCCAATGCCCATAACTTTTTCGTTTTTGAACCAATCGGGGCACTTAGACCGGCGTTGGAAAGGTGGCGAGGAGGAGCTTCTCTTGGACACCTCAGACCACCCCCTGGGTACCCCCTTCGTAAGATATGGGTATAGATTTGAAAATTTGTCGAAATTTTCCAACCGCTATATTTTTGCCTAGACCACACTTTAGGCATGGGGGATATGGTGTTTCCGACTATTTGGGCCAAGACCTTTCCAACGGTACCTAACATGCCGGGGCCCAAATAGTGTCCTGAGAAAATAGCATACTTACTGTATATAACTATACTCGTGACGCAAAAACTGACATTTTTTGATATTTGGCTTGAAATGCACAGTCACTTGTCGGACTACCGTCCTCCGTGATATTTAAAATATCAAATTGTAAATATTGTACATATAAAATAATATTTATACTAAATAAACCACCTCTGGCGAAGAAACGCTGTACGGTGCAGAATAATAATAATAATAGTTTTTCCAGACACTATTGCTCTCTTCAGGAATTCGAAAATGCACCAAAATACCAATCTATCAAAGAAATGATAAATTGAAGAGAAGTTTTACGTCTCATTCAAACAAGTCCCTGTTGGTAGTTTTGGATTTACAATTCACGTCGAGACAGAAAGATATGAACAATTCAAATAATTCTATGTAGAACAAACATTGACATATTGGGTCTATACATTAGTTTTTTCGTTTTTTTTTTCTTTGAAAAATCGTTTATTTTGATATGAAAATGAAAAAATACATTATTCAAAATAATGGCCGTCGGAAGCTACAACTTTTTCCCATCTTTCTGGCAATTTGTGGATTCCATCCCAATAAAATTGCGCCGGCTTGGTGGCCAAAAACGTAGTGAGCCAATTTTCGATTCCAGTGACTGAAGTGAACCGTTTTCCGGTGAGGGCGTTTTGCATCGAGCGAAACAAATGGTAGTCGGATGGTGCCAGGTCTGGGCTATAAGGCGGGTGGGGTAACGGCTCCCATCCAGTGTTTTCCACGTAATTTTTGACCTGTTGCGCCCGATAAAGCCGAGCGTTGTCATCATGGAAAATGATTGATTCGTGGCGGGTGGCATATTCCGGCCGTTCACGTTGGATTGCTGCCTTCAGACGGATTAATTGTTGTCGGTAATGGTCTCCAGTAATGCTCTGACCAGGTTTTAGCAGCTCACGGTGGTTCACGCCCTTCTGATCCCACCAAATACAGAGCATTATCTTGGCGCCGTGGATACTCGGCTTTGGCGTCGATTTGGCCGGTTGACCGGGCTTGGTGTACGATTTTTTGCGCTTGGGATTATCGTATTGGGTCTGGGAATTAGTTTTGTCGATTTTTTTAAATTTTCAAACATTTATTTATTTATTTATTTATTTATTATCAACGTCCTTCAGGACTGATTATTTACATATATGTGTGTATGTTGTACATTCAAATATACTTAGGTATTTTTATCACATTTGAGTCAAGAATCTTGAAAATCGTACTTTATGTTGAAATATTCGTCTGGTAATGATTCTATCGCGTTTTTAAATTTATTTCTAGAGTCATTTTCTTTGAAAATATTTCCTACTCTGTTGAAATTTCTGCACATGACTAGAAAGGGATTGTTATATAAATAATTAGACTCTACAGTAGGAATTTTAATGATATCTGTGTTTCTTAAGTTATAACGTTGATTTTCGTTAAGTTTTATCAAGTTGTTAAGTGTAGGTGATTCGATGTTCTGTTTTATGAGATTATCCTTCGAACTAGGCCGTTCAGTTTAAGATCCTCAAATCTTTCTGCATAAGGCCTTAGACGGTAAAGTTCGTCTCGTTGTTCATTCGGTAGGGCATATAAGACGAATTGTTTTTGAACTGATTCAATTTGGCGTTGGTATTTATTAACGTTAGGGCTATACACTACACTTGCGTAGTCAAGATGTGAGCGGACTAGGCTCATGTACAGTGTTCGAATCGTATCTTGTGTGAAGATTCCTCCGCTCATTCTTCGTATTAGTGCAAGCATTCCTTTCGCTTTATTCACTTGCTTATCAATATGTGGAATCATTGTGAGCTTAGGATCGATGAGGATGCCGAGGTCTTTGTGCTCAGATACTCTATGAATCGTTTCTCCGTTTAACTGGTAGTTGAATTCAATGGCATTTTCTATTCGGGCTACTGTCATAATGTGGCATTTGGTTTCGTTGAGCTCAAGTTTGTTTGTTTTGCACCATCGCAGAAATTCATCAATAGCTTTTTGAAGCTTTATTGCATCTTCAACACTTTTCACGATGCAATAAATTTTTGTGTCATCGGCGAAGTTTTCCACTATGGCATCGACAATTTGCTCCGGTAAATCGTTAATAAAAACCGCAAAGCAAGTTGGAGATTGATGTCCTCCTTGAATTATTCCTGAGGTGATGGCCGTTTCCGATGAGAAGCTGTTTCCCACCTTCGTTATTTGCGTCCGGTTTGTAAGAAATGACCATTGCCATTTCAGCATATCTTTGCTCACGCCTAATTTGGCTAGTTTTTCCATGAGAATGGAGTGCTGAACTTTGTCGAATGCTTTAGAAAAGTCAGCAAAGAAAACATCTAATTGCGCTTTCTCTTCGAACGCTCTATAGCCACTTTGCGTTAACTCCAGTACATTGGTACTTGTGTTGCGCTTCTTCACGAAGCCATGTTGATGAATTGACAGTTTACCTTCCAAAATATTGTTGAGGCGCTTCGTCATGAGTTTGTCCTGCGTTTTTCCTAGGACTGGCGGAATAGCGATGGGGCGATATTGTCGTACAGACGAGCGTTTTCCGGATTTGTGTATTGGAATAATTTTCATCTTTTTCCACGCTTTTGGTACCTCTCTCAGTGAAATCGATTTGTTGAACAACGCGCAAATAGTGCTGGCTATGCTAGTGGCACAATTTTTTAATAAAATCGGATGAACTCCGTCCAATCCAACACCTTTTGAAACATCTAGGGAGGCTAATTCATGAATAACTTCTTCAATGGTGATTGGTTCAATTGGATCATCATTCGTGGCTAAGTTTTGAAGGCATTCATCGATTTTGAACTCAGTATTGTCGGGCACGAATACTGTCGAGAAGAATTCATTGAATAGTTGTGCTGCTTCCTTTTCACTGCTAGCCTCCTTTTCGTCGTAGTGTATGAATTCAGGATAGCCTTTGGAGCTACGGTGTGAATTGACATATTCCCAGAATTTTTTCGGGTTCGATTTGCACAGGCGGTTTTGCTCGATCTGATACTCAGCGATCCGTATGTTATTGTACTCGATGAATTCGTTGTTAATCTCAATAAATTCCTCTTCGTTTCCTCTTGCTACGATTCTTTTACGTGCTTTGTCTCTTCTATTTTTTAAATTTATGAGTTCGCCGTCGAACCAGGGCGGGTGATTCGTGCTATAATTCTTTGGAGTAATGGAAGGCACGTGAAGTTCAACGCATTTGTTCATGTTGTCGTAGAAGATTCGTTCAGCGTCGTCGATTGAGTTGGCTGACGTGATGGCATTTACATCGAAGCTGCTCCAAAATGCATTCATTTGTTCGAAGTTTGCTCTTTTGAAGCATTTTATCCGTTCTGGATGATTGTTGTTAATAGATTTTTTTTGGCTAGAGACTTCAATTTCCCATTCGAGCGGATAATGAAAACGTTCCTCGCTGTCGGAGTTCTCTGCTACTGCGGTAAGTGTTGAGGGAGCTTTTGTGACTGTTAATAAGTTGGGTTTTGTGTAATATACATAGTCCAGTACGTTGCCGCATTTATTTGTGATGTTGCTGAGTTGAAATAACCCAATGTCCATCATACCATTTAGGAAGCAATCGGCAATATCTCCGGTGATGTTTGTAGGAAAATAGCATTGTAGATCATCGTCCAGAAACCATGGAATGCATGGAATATTGTAGTCTCCCAGTACAAGAAGTTCGTCATTAGGAGTTAACTCAATTGATTTGATCGCATTCAAATGTTTTTGGTAGAATTCGACTTTGTTATCTCTGGGTGGGACGTAACCAACGTAGATGTAGAGATATCCATGAGACAGATGTATTCGTGCGCATATGTAGTTAATATCACTTGCCGCATTTAGTAACACTTCCTCGCTTCGGATACTGGTCCTGATGGCGATAAGAACCCCTCCACCTCTTCCTTGTCCAGTACTCATCTGGCATCGATCATGTCGGTAGATATTGAAGTTGTTGGGGAAAAATTCGCTGTTGAGATGTGTTTGATTCAGCCAGGTTTCAGTAATGCAAATTACGTCTCTGTCGGTGCAGCTAAATTCAGATCGTACACGTTTACTTTTACTGCCGAACCCACCAGCATTTTCATATTGGAGTTTGATATTATGTAGACTTAACAGTGCCTCTTTCAGTAAATCCGATTTGTTGTCATCATCCTTAAGCGGAGATTCTTCTGATCTATTTGTCAATTCTACAGAAAATTCTTTTTATTTTTCGCCAAATCGGCATACTTTGGTTGTTTCTTTTTTGTGAAGAATTTACGAACGTACGATTCGCCTGGCATTTCAATTGAGCATAAGATACGGTCACATACAGGTTTTTCGGCTTCAATCTTGTAGGATAGATATGTGGCATCGTGACTTTTGGTTAGCATGGTCAGTTTAAACTCTTGATGGTTAGCTAGGCCCTTGGAGATAAACTTTTGTGCTTTTGTGAGGTCAAAGTCTCTCGTAAGCTTTGACCAGAAGAGCGTGTTTACGTTACAATCTTTGTCAATAATTTGTTTGTTGCGCTGTGGGGTGCTTGCAGACTGTTTGCGTGTGGTTCTCTTATGGCCAACAGTAGTCCAATTTCCTAGCTCTTCGCTCTCGGTGGAGACCGTTGGAAAGTCGTCGTCAATCTCAATTACTTCTGGACTTTCGTTGAATGTAATTCTGGTACGACGGAATGGGTTCACTGGAAATGACTTTTCTGTCAAAGTTGGTTTGGGCCGTCGACCTGATCGAGTGGGACTTTGCCTCTTTTGCGTTTCTTTAAACGTTTTTGGAACTGCATTTTCGATGGTTTGGGTCATTGCCTCTTTTGTTTCGCGATCCTCGATGGTCGACGGATTCCCTATATTTGGCCTATCGTTGGCAGTTGTGTCAATGAGATTGGATTCAATGGAGTTTCTAATTGAGTTTAAAAGCTCCATGTGTTCAGCAAATGTAGCACGTAGTGCATCGATAGACTTCCATGTCATGTTATCGGAGTTGGTGACAATATCTAATATACTCTCGTTGTATTTGAATACCAAAATTAAATTACATTTCAATCAAAATATTGTCCATCGGAAGCGATGACCTTCTGCCACAATGTGGGCAATTGACGGATGCCTGCCTTAAAAAATTCCTCATCTTTTGAGGCTATAAATGCATCGAGCCAATTTTGGATTTCTTCAACTGAAGAGAACCGCTCTCCGTCCATATGGTTTTGCATCGATCGAAACAAATGGTAGTCGGAAGGAGCCAGGTCTGGGCTATACGGGGCGTGAGCCAAAACTTCCCATCCGCTATTTTCCAAGTAGTTTTTGACCGATTTCTCAATGTGTGGCCGAGCATTGTCATGTAGGAAAATCAATGTCTCTTTTCTGGTCTCCCATTTCGTGCGTTTTTCTTTGATTGCTTGTTTCAAACGTATCATATGTTGTCGGTAGAAAGGCCCATCGATGGTTTGACCACTTCTCAGCAGCTCATAATACACCACTCCCTCCTCATCCCACCAAATAGACAGCATTACCTTGTCGCCGTGAATTTCTTGTTTTGGCTGTGATGTTGCTGGTTGGCCGGGCTTAACATACGATGCTTTGCGCTTGGGGTTATCGTAATGAATCCATATTTCGTCACCAGTGACAATTCGATACAGAAAACCTCTTTTTTTTGTGCCTTGCGAGCAGCATTTCGCAAGTCACTAAACGCCTTTCAGCTTGCGCTGGCGTCAATTCATGTGGTACCCAATTTGACAACTTGCGAATGAAACCAAGGGCCCTTAAACGATATCCAACAGTGCTTCGGTCAACATTCAATGCTCTGGCAAGCTCATCTTGAGTTTGACTCGAATCTTCATCGAGCAATGCCTCCAATTCCGCATCTTCAAACTTTTTTGGCTGGCCGGGACGTTCCTTGTCTTCCGTGCTAAAATCACCACTTTTGAACCGTGAAAACCACCGTTCACATGTACGTTCCGATGGAGCATGCTCACCATAGGCTTCCACCAAAATTCGATGCGCTTCAGCCGCAGTTTTCTTCAAATGAAAGCAAAAAATTAATGCTTGCGGGAAATGTTGCTTTTTCGGTACAAAATTTGACATATTTAAGGCGCAAAAAAAAATGTTGATGAAATGATAGATGATGATTTTTGTAGTTTGACACTAGACCACTCATGTGAAAAAGAAAAAAGTATTGCCCGATACAACCATGCAAAGTTACGCCATCTTTTGAAAAATCGACACGATTAATTCCCAGACCCAATAGTAAATCTATTTTTCGTCGCACGTGATGATTCGATGCAAAAAAGACTTTTTTTGCGACGAGCAAGCAACATTTCCGACATGCAAAATCGCCGTTCTACGCCTCTCGGCTTCAGCTCGTATGGCACCCAATTTCCTACCTTTTGGATATAACCCAAGGCATTTAAGCGTCTAGAAATGGTTGCTTGTGTATCTCCCAATGATTCTGCAAGCTCCTCTTGCGTTTGGCACGAGTCCTCTTCGATCAGTAACTCCAATTCGGGATCCTCGAACTTTTTGGGCTGGCCGGTCCGCTCTTTGTCTTTGACATCAAAATCGCCCTTTTTAAAACGCGCAAACCAATATTGGCACACTCTAACCTCTGGAGCATATACGGGGTATGCTTATGATAACAATTGATGGGCTTCGGTGGCCTTTTTCTTTCGTCGGCTTAAAACTAGACATTTTCAACGCAGTAAACAACTTGTGTACGATAACTTTTTTTCACTTTGACAGATGGAATTTTATAGTTTTTTTGACGCTCTTTAACGTGGTTGTACTGTCAATGTCGAAAAAATAGCGCATATATCAGTTACGCCATCTTTTATCAAAACGAAAAAAATAATGTATAGACCCAATAATTTAACTAGTTTCACGATGATTTTTGTGGAAATTTTCTTGGAAAAAATTGAGGGTAAAAAACCAAACTTCTGCAAATGCGATCAACATGAAACTTTCAGAATCTTATTTTTTCTCCAAAAAATGAAACCTCAGAAAGTTTAAAGCCAATAAGAATCGGTTTACGGGTACCTCTCATACAAAATTGTCGAAGTTTTAGTTAAAGTGACCGATTTTCCACTTTATTTTCATTATTATATCTTCACTGCCTTTATTTCAAGAAAAGTCACAAAAAATAACCAAAAGTACCTACGGACAACGCAGGCCAACGGTACGGAAAAGTTCGGGATTACCAATGGATGACATTTGAACTGTCAAACAGTAAACAACACTTTTTTCCGCTCCGTAAAATTCTAAATTTTATTTACAATTATTTACTGTTTATATTATTATTTTTTGTGATTAACTCAATTGAAATGAAATTTTGAATGATAATTTCATCGAAAACATTGAAGTTTTAGTGAATAACTCGGGTTTAATTGCAAAATAATACAAGACAATAAACATAACCAACGATACGGTGAATACCTCTGAAAACATTGAAGTTCAGTGAATTTTTTTGAAAAGAAAGTCACAATCAATGGTGAAAAAAACACAAACATACAACTATACATTCACCGCTTTATTTTGTTGATGCTTTTTTTTTTCTTGTGAGTTGAAATCATGTCTGCCGAAATACATAACTGTGTTGCCACTAAATGCACGGGATCGGATTTTGATGGTGAATATTTGCAATGTTTTTCTTGCCATGAGAAGTGCTACATTCAATGCCTCAGTAAATGTGAAGCCACAAAGAGACTATTCACTAGATTCAGCCTGTTCGATGATCGCGGACAACCGGTAGCCGAAAATGCTAAGCACACTATACAACGATTGAAAGTATACTTCTCCATATCATAAGCGATATCAATTACATGCGCAACGTGCAAGAATTATTTTGCGGAGATGAAAAAACAGAATGACACCTTGAAGACGGAGATCAGGAACAAAACCGATGAAATATCACGCCTATCCGCTGAATTGGATAGCCTCAATGGTCAATTGGATAACCTCAAAAAAGCCAATGAACAATTGGAAGCAAAACAAACGCCACAAACAGAAGAAAATAAACAGAATGGTGACACTGACACTCAAATGAGTGCTGATCGGAAAATTTTGGCAGATGCAATGAAGAAACTTGGTGAAAAAATAACGATATCTATCCAAAGTTAAATTGAAACAATTGTCGAATCAATCCAAACCGGTGAAACGGTTTCACATTCACCCGATGCAGTTGTTTACTCTATCCACTTATCAAAATTTCCGTTGAGTACCACACCCGAAGATATCGTTGAATTGGTTTTAGAAAAAACTGGTCTCACAAATCATGAATGTTTTCAAGTTCATATTTTGCCCCAAGGAAAACGGAAGAAACAACCGAGACAGCATTTGGCGTTAAAAATCTCTACTCTGAACCAATCGATATATAATCAAATCCTGAATAATGAAATATGGGCACCTGATTATACAGTCAGAACATTTCAGAAAGAGAAAGCCAGACAAAATCGTCAACGTTTTGGTCAAAATAAACATCGGCATCAACGTCCAAATCAAAATGGTCACAGTCAAAGGCCGAATTCAATGCCATCGAGAAGCAAAACCATCAACAATCATCGATCACAACCAAATCGCAGGAATTGGAACGGAAATTTCCAACGATCACGTCGTGGATACGGCCGATTTGTTGAACGGCGCAATAACATCAGACGTAATGACAATTTTGGCTACTCGAATGGTTATAATAACAATCAATTTTTTCAGAATAATGACCAAAACATGAATTTGAACTACCGAGTCGATAGTAGATACCAATACGGTGTTCCTGATAATTTCCAATATGGCCATTTTGCACAAAACAGTCAAATTGCCAGGCCACATTAGCAGTCTTCGTCTTTTTTACCGCAATATTGGACCGATCCGCAGCAGAATTATCATTCCGACCAATATCGACACCCAATTTACGGAGTACCACATTTGAACGGCATGCCTCATCATTTTTGAACAATAATTCATTTCACCGCACACATTTACATAAACTGAAGAAAAATATACACACGCAAAACATCAATGGAGTGAGATCCAGACTTGCTGAATTTAACGCTGACATAATCGCTTCGGATTCTGCAATATTTATGCTTTGTGAGACCCGCCTTGACGGCACAATTGATTCTTCAGAAGTTTTTCCTCCAAATTTTAATGTGTATCGCTGTGACCGATCGATTGAAACTGAATCAAAACAAAGGAAAATTAAAACAAGGGGTGGAGGTGTACTGATTGCTGTTGATAGGACAATGAAATCTGAACTGGTCAGCACAGGTGAGCAGTATGGCGCTGAACAAGTTTGCGTTATCGTGCCATTGAAAGACAGGAATGTTTTTCTAATTGAATTGTACATACGTCCTGATTCTCCTGTCGCGGTTTATGAAGCGAATATGAATGCAATTCGTGAGGTAGCAGAAAAATTGAAGTCCGAGGATATTTTGGTAATTTCTGGTCGACACTATGTTTACTCCCGTGCTCGCATTGCCAACGCCAACTGGTCCTAGCAAGTGAACTATGATGACATATAACAAACACTGTATGTCAGATTCGAAAGTTATATCCGTTGAATATTCTTCTTGAACCGATCGCAACCGATGTGATGTAAGTTAGAGTAAGGAAAAGAATACACATCGATACACATTAACTAAACAACATTCAAATCGATTCAAATAAATAGCATCTTTTTCACCACAATAATTAGACTAACAAATTTGAGCATTGAGTAAAATCGTGTGTATTTATCACACATTTGACGAGCAAAAATATCGAGTATTCAACAAGTAACACGCTTGTTTGGCTACCACACAACACAAACAATGAAACCTTCTGTGTGCAAATGCTTGTTCGCCAAAATATCCCGAAATATCCAAACCGAATATATTTCATCGGCTGATCAATTGTGAGTGTAAGTCGATCGTTGCAAAATCGTGCAAAATATAAACAAACATTTCATAATGACAGTTGATATAACTAATTCAATTCGCCCAACGTGAATTCGCTCCAATATGAAACGACAGAAACGTGGAACGTCAACAAATGATAAATGATCAATGATGACACATTGATGTAAATAGTGAAATGCTGTTGGATTCTGAGCCATGAAACGTTTTTATGTTCGTGTGAAAAAACAACCATTCAAAACCGTTCAAAACGATTCAAAACAGTTGATAACAGTATATCCAATGACCGCAATATGAAATGTCAACAAATGAAATTACAACTCGATGGAACTTTTTTTAGTCACTCTTGTCTTGTGTTGACAAAAATACGCAAAAATACGGAAAATTTTTTATTTGAAATTTTAAAATGAGAAAATTGATTGGAATGAACAGTTGAATACGCTTTTCGACGCTTTTTGATTTAAAAAAAACGGCTTTGTGAGATTCCGAACAATGAATATTCGTTTGTTTTCATTTGTTTTATTTTTGGATTACATTTTCAAAAAAATTCAATGGAATAAAACGAGTTTTATGTGTTGCTTGCATAGATTGACGAAATTGTTCTATAAATAAAATCAAATAGTAGTTCAAAATTGTTCAACATCCAACGGATGTGTATATACATGGTAAACAAGATTTCAAACTTGGGCGAATTCGAGAGTGTGATTGTCAAATATTTCACTTGCTAGGACCAGGGGTCGCGTCGGTATTTTTTTTATATGGGAGCATACGGAGTTAACATAGCGTCGTTTCTGGTGATTTTAATTTATTCAACTTGGAATGGTATACAGACGAAAATGAAGATTGTGACGTTGCCATCCCACTGAATGCATCCTTGGAAAAGGAAATCACTGTCTTGGACTCCATGCATGAAATGGGACTTGTTCAAGTAAACAAAGTTGGAAATAAAAACGGTGCGATGTTAGACTTGGTGTGGACAAATTGTACAGAGACCGTGAGCTGCTCAGAAAACACCCATCACCTATTGAACAAGGAGTCACATCATCGATCATATGCAATTACCATTAGCGATGTTGAATTTAACAATGGCAAGTCAACTATTGATTTTAGTTATCGTGATTTTGCAAATGCCAACTACAATAATATAAATGAGATTCTTGATAACGTCGACTGGATGCACGTTTTTTCTGGCGACGACTTGAACTCTAAAATCACCAATTTTTATGAACTGATGGATTCAGTGATATCATCGAGTGTTGACGTGAAAACGAGGAAGATTTCGAGTCACCCGAAATGGTTTAGTCAAGACCTCGTTAACATGAAAAATAGACTCAATACAAAGTACAAATTCATGAGATCCAGGCATACTGTTGAAGCTAGAAAGCATGCAAAGAAAGAACACGCTGAACTAAGAAAAGAGTACAAAAGGAGCGCACGTTTGGCTTATAAAAATTACAAACTTGAAATGGAGCAACTTATCAACGAAGACCCATAGAAGTTTTTTGAATTTGTGAATGTCTCCAACAAAAGGAATGGTGATCTTCCGAATGAAATGGTACTTGGAGACAAAAAGAGTGGGAACCGTCGTGAAATAGCACAATTTTTCGCAACACATTTTGCCAAAGCATACACCAAACCAGATTCTAGCATAATTGAAGATAATTCCAGAGATGAACCATTGCTGAAAGATCTATGTGCTAACTTTCCTACGATTGACATCACCGAAGAGTTAGTTTTGGATGCTATAAATAATCTTCCGAACAATATGGTATCAGGACCAGACGAAATACCAAATGTTTTCATCAAAAAATGCCTTCCATCACTGCTAAAGCCAATAACATACATGCTAAGAGAATCACTTGAAATTGGATTTGTGCCGGAGATTTGGAAAAAATCATTCGTAAGGCCGGTACACAAAAGTGGTCTCAGAGCCAAAGTTGAGAATTATCGTGGTGTGGCTCTACAGTGCATAATTCCAAAGTTGCTTGACTCCATTGTTGCAAAACACCTTAATTACCACATGAAAAATATCATTGATGACAGTCAGCACGGATTTATGAAAGGAAGATCAACAATAACAAATTTAGCTGAGTTTACATCATGTGCAATATTGGGCATGGAAAACCATATACAAACTGATGCAATATACCTAGATATTGCAAAGGCCTTTGACTCGGTCAACGTCGATTTACTTATCCGCAAATTGGCTATTATGGGACTAAATGAACAATTGCTCAAATGGATCAAGTCATATTTGCATGGTCGCCAGCAGATTGTGAAATTGGATAATGATATGTCGAGCCCAATTGACGTTACATCGGGAACTGGACAAGGATACCCGATTGGTGCTACATTGTTCCTGTTGTTCATCATTGATTTGCCAAAACATATAGGGGACTCAATTCTTCAGTCGTTCGCTGATGACACTCGCCTGTGGAAGCATATTAGACACTATGATGATTGTCTGCAATTGCAAGCGGATTTGAATGAGCTTGTTGAATACTTTAATCGGAATCAGCTAAAATTGAATGTGTCAAAGACTAAATTTGTGTCATTTTATCGTGGAGACATGAAATTCAACTTCAAGTATTCAATTGGCGATGCCGTGTGATCTCGAAAGCGGAAACTGCCAGCGCCCACTGGTCTTAGCAAGTATGTTCGCATGTAAACAACACTCCATGTCCATATATACGTATACGTATATATTAACATGCATACGAAATATGAGCGAGTTGTCCCTTGCTAACACCAGTTGTCGCTGAGATCTTTTTTTTACATTGGGCTTATGTAGAAAACATAGCATCGTCAATTGGCAACGAGCAAATTGAGCGAGTCAACGTGATAAAAGATCTGGGAGTTATACTCGATCATAAATTGAACTTTACTGCACACATTGAATAGATTACAGCCAAAGCAAAATCACGTTTGGCCTGAATTAAACGATTTGGTAGAGAGTTCGAGGATCCATGGACCATAAAGAGACTATTTAACACATTTGTCCTTCCGATTGTCGAATATGCATCTCAAGTATGGAACCCATACACAGCTGAAAAGATTGCCCGAGTTGAATCCATCCAGAAACAATTTCTGTTGTTTGCACTTCGTAAAATGAAATGGCCACACAGATTTAGGAAACCACCATATGAATGCCGACTGCTTGAATTACAAATGATAACGCTGGAAGAACGGAGAAAAGTAGCCCAAATATCACTCGTTCATAATGTGATGTGTGGACATACATCATCGAAACACATTTTGAGCAAAATAAATATTAGAACATCGCGACATGGGACAAGAAACTCAAATTTCCTATCATTACCAATGCGTCATCGTGATTACTCAAAGTTCGAGCCTATAAATTATATGCTGATGACATAGGTACAATGAATTTTATAAATATTTTGTTCCTATCAAACCGCCTAATCTACCTAATGAATGCAATGTTACTACGATTCCAAATTGTGATACCTACACCGTACAACACATCCTCTCACACATGGACACTTTAAATGCAGGATGTTAGGGGACCTAAAAACAAACAAAACTGCATACTACGATTTCTCCGTTGACGTGGTAATAAGAAAAATATCGACCTATCAAATATTTTGTGTGAACTAGGATTTCACAGTGGAACAAAGTGAAGGTGACCAAATGTGATTTTGGTTTTGGCTATGCCAAATGATAATTTAGGTCAAAATAAGAGACCATTTGGCTCATTTTGTCCGAAATGGTTCATTCACGAAAAAAAAAAAATTCGAAATTTTTACCCTGGGCCGGATTTTTGGAATATTCACTACCTTAGTTTTTGGTGAATAACTCATTCCGTATTCGGGATATCGTCTCGCAGTCTTCAGCAAAATTGTTGCGGAGAGTCCAATAAATAAATAGTATTGCAAAACAAGTTCAAAAAATCCCATATAGAGGGCGCTACGGGTCAAAATTTCGAAAAAATTGTCGTTTTTGCCGTTTTTTGACCATAACTCGAGGGCTATTCATTTTTTTTGGCTCAGTTTTTACCCCAAACTATAGCCAATAAAAAACTGAACAATTTCTTTCTTCATATCAACTCAAAAAAACGACATATAGTATATATTTTTGGCTCAAAACCATCCTCCAATACCGAAAATTTACGATTTTTGTAAGTTTTTGGCATGTTACTTGCAATTAGCTGTATATATTTTCATATTTATCGCTTGGATTTTCATTCAAGCTAGTTTCGTACTTATTCTTTGTGAATTTGCGCGCTTAAAAATATTTCACAACTCAAAAATAGCGTTTTTCAGTGCTTATGTATATAAAGGAATAAAACATAACAAAATATTTTATTCGCAGTATTTTATGCGTTTGAGTAGCTCAAATATATGTTTCGTTCACATATGGTTGTCTCACTTAATACATTAATGCATACTCATATGGAAATATCCAGAGTCGCATTTATTGGTGTGCCCGAACACTCGCATACTCATGCATATCCTGTAGACAATTCTGCACTTAATACGATAATCCTCACACAATTCGGGAATTTCCATCGCAAATGCTTCATCTAATCGCATACAATAAACAGAATATTTGCCAGATGCAATAAATACTGGCACCAAAAAGTCGCACAAGACATTGCGTACATACAAACAAGCATCAGACTTAGACAGCATGAAAGTCTAGTTCCTGAATTGAAAATTTTGTTGCCACTGCTTCACATCAAGCTTGGAATCGTGAAAAATTTCTTGAAATGTGTCGTGAAAAGAGAAGAAGTATTCAAAGTGTTGAGAAAGATTTTTCCAAGACTTAGCAAAGCCAAAATAAAGGAAGGTGTCGTAAATGGTCCCGACATTTGGGAGAGCGAGTTGAACTGTCAGAGTGTAAACAATGTTTTTTTACCGCTCTGCAATTTAAGAATTTATTTTCGAGTTTTTTTCAGATTGTTTGAACGTTTTTCAACTTTTCTTTGCTACAACGTGAAAATTCAATGTTAAATTTCATCGAGAAAAGTGAAGTTTATAGCAATCAACCAAAATTTACGGGAAAAAACTGAATCGATTTGTTTTGTTTTGCCGCTTGAATCAATAACACATAAACATAACCACAACATGTCAACAACACAACCGCACTGCTGCGAAAAAAACGATTGTAAAGGAAAGAGATACAACGGATGGTCACTGAATTGCCGATTTTGCAAAAAAATAATATTTGTGGAAT
>NW_022601410.1:0-4265 GCF_009176505.1 Sitodiplosis mosellana
CTTCAAATGCATGAGAAAGGTCAGTGTTCAAGCAAATATATGTGCAAGACGTGCGGAAAGAAACACAATACTTTATTGCACTTCGAAGCAAAAAAAGAAGCGAGGAACGAAACGCAAACAACACTGATAGCTACGACGTCAAATAATGTAACAACGGCCAATACGGATGGCAATTCATCGCAAGTACAAGTTTTATTAACAACGAAAAATGAAGCAAATTTATTACCAGTGGCGTTCGTGAATGTTTTGGCAAAAAATGGTGAGAAAATTTTAATGAAATCTATAGTCGATGGTTGTTCTCAAGGAGCGTTGATGACGGAAAACGCCTTTCAAAAGCTGAATCGATGTGCAGATAGAATAATTGCGGATGTAGAAGGAGTAGCTGCCTGCACTCAAACGGCAAAGAAAATAGCTCCAATTACGGTACAACCGCATTTCACTGACAAATATTCATTAGACACTGATGTAATCATTTTGAAAAAAATAACGAATCTTGCGTATTTTAAAGACGATTTGGCAAATTATGATCATTTACAAAATTTATTATACGCCGATCCAACGGTGAATGACGACGGTGAAATTGATTTACTGTTGGGAGTGGCTGAATTTTCTAAAATTGTTAAGCACGGTTTGATCAAGGGTGCCGAAGATTCGCCAATTGCAATGAACTCTGAATTGGGCTGGCTCATCATGGGTCCGCAAAGTAAAGAAGAACGTAACAACACTATGAAAATAACGACTTTAAT
This sequence comes from Sitodiplosis mosellana, assembly GCF_009176505.1. Classification (NCBI taxonomy): domain Eukaryota; kingdom Metazoa; phylum Arthropoda; class Insecta; order Diptera; family Cecidomyiidae; genus Sitodiplosis; species Sitodiplosis mosellana. The sequence goes on from NW_022601410.1 coordinate 747, forward strand.
TTCAAATGTGGAAATTGAAAAGAAAATCTCTGAATTTTTTCGTTTCCGAAGATGTTGACGGCATTGAGAGTGAGGACAATGAGCCAGAAATGTCTGAAGAAGAAAGATATTGCGAAGAACATTACGTAAAAAATACAAAACGAGACGACGATGGCCGATTGAATGTTTCAATGGCATTTAAAAATGAAAAATGGCCAGAGCTTGGCGATTCGCGCAAATCGGCTTTAGCGACTCTGTTCCAGTTAGAAAAAAGATTCGAAAAAAACCAAGAATTAAAGAAACAGTATAGCGCCGTAGTGAAGGAATCCATTGAGAGTGGACATTTAGTTGTGGTAGAAAATCCGCCAAATGAAGCGCATTACATTCCTCATCACGCAGTGTTCAAGGAGAGCACAACCACAAAATTGAGATCAGTGTATAATGCGTCACAGAAAACTTCAAATGGTAAATCTTTAAATGAACAGCTGGCAGTCGGAAAAATTGTGCAACCGTCGATCTTCGAATTAATGCTACGATGGAGAGAATCGAAAATTGCAATCGTCGCTGATCTTGAAAAAATGTACAAACAAATCAGACTCAATGAAAAGCAGCAACATCTTCAGATGATTTTGTGGCGTAATTCGGGCACTGAGCGCATCAAAAGCTATAAAATGACAACAGTTACGTTTGGATTAAAAAATTCGTCATTTCTCGCCATAAGATCATTGCATGAAATTGCAAAAATAATCGAAAATAAATATCCACGAGCAGCAAAAGCAATAATGAAATGTTTTTACGTCGATGATTACACGGGCGGAGCAGAATCTGTCGAAGAAGCATTGTGCACGTATCGAGAAATGAAAAAGGCATTTGATGAATTTGGCTTCAATTTACGCAAATTAGTAAGCAATTCGACGGAGTTATTAAAATGTGTGGCAGGTTGCGACAAAGAAGAACAAAATAAATCGTTCGTGAAAGCATTGGGTATTCCGTGGAAACCTGAAACCGATGAGTTCATTTTTCAAATCACTGTTAATTTGAAATCAAAACCAGAAACGAAGCGACAATTGTCCTCTGAAATCGCGTCATTGCAATATGATCCTCTTGGATGGATCGCTCCGGTCATTGTCAAAGCAAAAATATTGTTTCAAGATGTGTGGCAATTAAAAAAGGAAAATAAAAAATCGTATGATTGGGATGACAAATTGCCAATCGAAATCATCGACCGTTGGATGTTGTTTAAATCACGATTGAGTGCATTGAGCTCAATAAAAATGCAGCGGTGGCTTGGTACTACAGTAAATACAAAAGTAGAGGTGCACGGTTTCTGCGACGCTTGTAAAAAAGCACTTTCTGCGAATGTGTATGTACGATTTGTAAACGAAAATCAACAAGTAAACGTAATGCTAGTAGCAGCAAAAACGAAAAATGCTCCAATGATTGAACAAACAATTCCGAAATTGGAGTTATGTGCAACCGTTTTGCTGGTAAAATTGGTGAAATCCGTACGAAAAGCAATGAGCATGAACATTGAAAAAACTGTTCTTTATAGCGATTCAAAGGTCGCATTGGCGTGGATTGGTTCAGATCCACTACGATATAAAAAATTTGTCGCGTCAAGAATAAAAGAGGTGAACAAGTTAAAAGATGCACAATGGTGCCACATCCCGGGCGCAATAAACCCAGCAGATTGCGCATCGCGTGGGATTTTTGGTGATGAATTAGTCGATCATCCGTTGTGGTGGCACGGGCCACATTTTTTAAATGGAAAAATGAACTATGATGTTCAATCGGAAGGCAATATCGAAGCAATTAACGAAGAAAAAATTCATGCTTTAGTGGTGACGAGTGAAGAAAAAATGAAAAAAAAGTTATTTGTTGACGATTCAAAAATCATTTGGCCTAACATATCGTCATGGAAAAAAATGCAAAGAGTGTTTGCATATATCATTCGTTTTGTTGACTATTTAAAAGCAAAAGTGGCACTGAAAAAAGGCATCAAATGCCAAAACGTAGAAATAAAAGTCGAAAACAAAGGTGCTCCGATTACTGCGAATGAAATAGAAAAAGCAACGAATTTTATCATTCGTATAGCGCAAAGTGAATATTACGAATGTGAAGTGAATGACCTGGAAAAATGCAAAGAAATCGAAAAAACCAGTGAGTTATTAAAATTGAACGTATTCATCGACGAAAAACGCATATTACGCGTCGGCGGCAGAATCACCAACGAAGACATTCCATTCGAAATGCGTCATCCGATTCTAATTCCAAAAAAAAGTGAAATCGCAAAATTAATAATTCGTGATGTGCATGAAACAAACTTTCATACTGGTCCCAAATTAACAGAAGCGTTGATTCGAAAGAAGTTTTGGATCACCAATGGGCAAACGACGATCAAAAAGCAGCTCAAAAAACTGCGTCATTTGCAGGAAATTTCGCCCGAAAACAGCTCATCAAATGATGGGCAATTTGCCGACGACGAGGACAACAGTCGTGAATAAACCGTTCACGAATACTATGATTGATTTCACGGGAGCGGTATACGTAAAAACATCGAAACTTCGAAATGCAAAGATTGTGAAAGCATACATATGCATATTTGTGTGTATGGCAACAAAAGCCATACACGTCGAGCTAGTGAGCGACATGACGGCAGAGGCGTTTATTGCCGCTCTACGACGATTCATCGCGAGAAGAGGTGAAATAAAAACAATAAACAGCGATAACGGAACCAATTTTGTTGCAGCGAATCGATTGTTACACGAGTTAACAATCATCGAAAAAGAGGAGTTCAACGATGAGGTAGCAAATGAGCTCACGACACAAGGCATCATGTGGAAGTTTTCACCACCAGCGGCACCTCATTTCAACGGCCTTGTAGAGGCTGGCGTAAAAACAATAAAAACGCATTTGAAAAGGGCATTGGGTGAGCAAAAATTCACTTTCGAAGAGCTATCAACATTACTGGCTCAAATCGAAGCAGCGGCAAATTCAAGACCACTCACACCTATGTCTTGCGACACAAACGACAGCACGATACTAACACCAGCGCATTTTTTGCTAAATTCATATCCAGTAGCAATTACAAACGAAAATTTTGATGAGGTGAAGTTAAATTGTCTCGATCGTTGGAAAAAAGTTCAGCAAACGGTGAGGCAGTTCTGGCATCGCTGGCAGAATGAATATCTGCACACAATTCAACAAAGAGCAAAATGGCACACGCCAAACGACGCAATAAAAAAAGACGACTTAGTGCTGATAAGTGACTCAGCACCTGTGGGCAAATGGCCCATGGGCAGAGTGTTAGAGGTTCATCAAGGACAAGATGGACTCACGCGAGTGGCCACCGTTAAAACGGCCAACAACACGTTAAAACGGCCAATAACCAAATTGGCACCATTACCAATCGACCGTAGCAGTCAAACATCGACAACGTCCATCAGCGAAGAAAAAGAAAAAAATGAAAAAATCAAAACAAAAACCGTTAACCAAACTTTGATTTCGCTGCTAGTGATCGTTGCATTAGCCACAATGACA
>NW_022601411.1:0-6883 GCF_009176505.1 Sitodiplosis mosellana
CAATGAATTGAACAAATGGACAAGTAATCAGAAATCAATTCAAATTGAATATTCGAATAATGAGAATTATGAACGACATATTTTGAAGCTGAGACTTTGTAATAAAAATGTACAAACCCGATTCGAATGCAGAGTTGGTGAAGATAACACATGTTCCCAAAACCATCTGTTTCTTTCGTTGGAGAAGAAAATCGCTGCAAGAATGAACTCAGAAATAAAACGCAACCCACTTTTGCCGCTTTTTTCTTTTTATTCCGGTTTCAATATGTATTCATGTTCTGTACAGATGGGCGGACTATCTGATTAAGATTAATTAATCTTAACCAAACACCCAAAATTCGCGATGATTAATACGACCACTCAATCACTTAATCGCTATTAATCATGATTAAGTGATCGTGCAATTGATTAATTAATCATATCGAAAAAAATCGAAGAAAAAGTTTCATACAAAAAACATGTTAATTTTGGCCAGACCTAACAAATGTTGAACAAAAATGAGTCTGGCAAAAATCGACATGTTTTTTGTATGAAACTTCTTCTTAGATTTTTTTCGATATGATTAATTAATCTCTTGCACAATCACTTAATCATGATTAATAGCGATTAAGTGATTAAGTGCCGTCTTAATCACCGAAAAATGATTGTGCAAGTGATTAAGCAATCGCAAAATGCCCACCTGTAATGTTCTGTCGATTTTAGTCAAAATGGGAGCTTAAATCTAAAGCGATAACTATGCATTTTCATTTTGGAATTCAATTTCAGGTGCATGCTCGTTATTACTATCCAGTGACTGTCTTTTATGTGAAATTGCTTTGTAAGTGTCATGAAAGTTTATTATTGGTTTTAAGCTAAGCTACGTTTTAATAAATCGGTTGAATACGTGACTTATTTCTTCTTCAAACGGTGAACTGTCTTCTTCAAACGGTGAACTGCCCTACTTCATCGAAGTCATAGTCAAAGTCAATCGGCCTATCGTAATTCGCACGATATCTTCCATCAACTCTCGGCCGAGGTGTGTTAATTACACCTTCATCATTGGCGGGCTCTTCTTTAATACCAGGCTCTTGCTTGACTTCAACCTTTGTGCACATTGACTTGCGCTTGCAGCGTCTACCAGGAACATACCCCAAATATCAAACTGATTTTTGTTTGTAACTTTGCTAGAAATGGTTCTTGACTAATCTGTCAAACATATACCAATACATTGCGCCTGAAAGGCACATAGATGTCGCTGGCAGTCAGGTTTCTCTCAATATAAAAGATATGACCAGGAACACCTTTGAATGGCTTCATTTTCTGTTGAATTCAAGCGAAAACAATATCATAAATCAATGAGCCCTGTTTCAATCAAATGTAAACTATGCGTGCTTGACTCGTTTATACAAAGGAATAGTACGCATGTATTGTGAACTCAGCGCATTTGCTTGAAAGTTGGGTTATGTGTAACCAATTTTTGTGAGCATCTATTGATTTTCATGATTTTTCACTTTTTCAATCGAATCACAAAAATTGCAATCTCAAAAAATGGCATCCAAAAAATGAATAACAAATTAATAATATTCAACACTCACGTTAGTCGTCGCCTTTTCTCTCTGGCAAATATTTCTTCCACGTATCTTTCAAAATGTCTGCTTCACTATGTGGTCGACGGAACAATTTAGAACAACGTACAGTGTAGGCCACAGCATCGAAGCTGATTTTCACACACTTGCAAGCGCGCCGTTTGTGTTGGTGAGTTTCGTCAAGTTCTCAATGACGCAAAGTGACACTTCATCTCCATTGGTAGCTGTCAATTGAGCAAAAAGCAGAGCTCAATTCAAAATTATCGGTTAAATTCATGCAAAATGTTCTTTTTCAAATTCCAACTTCCCACTTGTTGGGAAACTGGATAGATGGCCGAAAATTGAAAGCAATTCCAATGGAAACGACGAACATTTTGATGCGCGGAATTCTGAATGATGGAAACATTTAGTTGTGAAACAATAACGAACTCATTCGTTGTGTTTATGTTGTGATGTAAACCAATTAGTATCGCAAAATACTATTTTAATTTCTGGCTCAGCAAATGCATATGATTCAAGATAGAAATAAGTCCATTCGCGGTACATGCGATTATTAATCACAGTCAGCTATTGATTTAGTTAAGGATTTGTCTGAAGAACCGAAAACCGAATTATGGCTGATGAGATTGAATCCATTGTGTTTTTGTGTAGAAAAAGTATGTGAAATGAACCCATTGTGTCTTCTATAAACAACTGCTACCGCATATCACTACTCTAAGTCATTCGTTCATCGATCTATTGTTGTTATCCAATCCATGAATTGAAGAAGAGTCGCATTGGAAGAGCATGTTTCTGTTTGTAATCGAAAATATCTGGAGTCTGAAGTGTGATATTTTTTGGTTAAGTGGCGGCAATGAATTGAACAAATGGACAAGTAATCAGAAACCAATTCAAATCGAATATTTGGATAATGAGAATTATGAACGAAATATTTTGAAGCTGAGGCTTCGTAATAAAAATGTACAAACCCGATTTGAATGCAGAGTTGGCCAAGATAATACATATTCCCGGAACCATTTGCTTCTTTCTTTGGAGAAGAGAATTGTTGCAAAAATGAACTCAGAAATTAAACGCAACACTCTTAGCCCGTTTTTTTCTTTTGATTCCGTTTTCAATATGTATTCATGTTTTGTTCTATTTCGATCAAAATGGGAGCCTAAATCTCAAGCGATAACTATGCAGTTTTATTTTTGAAAGTATTAAATGTTATTTAAATTTCAGGTGCATGCTCGTTATTACTATTCAGTGACTGTCTTTTATGTGTGAATTGTTTTGTAAGTGTCATGAAAGTTTATTATTAGTTTTAGGCTCAACTACGTTTTAATAAATCTCTAGAATTTGTGACTTATTTCTTCTTCAAACGGTGAACTGCCTTCATGTGTTGATTGGCATTGCACTTTTGGGTAAAGCTCGCTGCACACACTTTGCATTGAATCCGCTCTCCGGTGTGATCTTTTCGCATGTGAATCTTCAACATTTGTTTGGAACGACAACGCTCGTTGCACAAATGGCATTGATACTGACGGTGGCCACAGTTAAATTCATGGATAATTTTTGTACCTTCGGTTGCGTATCCTCCAAAGCATTTGGAGCATTGGAATGGGAACTGATCGCTGTGTGTGGATGATAAATGCTGATTTAAATGAATCTGATCAACGAATTGTTTACTGCAAATTTCACAATTGACCGTTTTCCGTTGGCAACGCATTTCGTGTGATTGCTTATTGTCTGGTGTGGCAAATCGTCGACCACATTTCGAACAAGCATTCGGCGGTCCATCGATGTGAGTCAGTGAATGCCTTTGAAGAGTAGAGTTGGCTGTAAACGACATGAAACAAATTGAGCACTCGAACGGCTTTTCTCCGGTGTGAGTCCGAATATGCTTAGTCAAATCTGATTTGTTGATTGTTTTATATCCGCAAGTGTCGCATTCGAATTGGCGCGGATTACATAGCCTTTCGTGATTGATCTTGACTGATTCTTGATCAAATCCTTGATTGCATTTTGAACAACGAAATTGGCCGTGCGTTTTCTTATGACTGTTCAAATGACTTTTTCGTGTAAAGAATTTCGAGCAAACGTCACACTGAAATGGCTTTTCTCCAGTGTGGATTCGCAAGTGTACTTCAAGATCAAAGTTGTTACGTGCTAAATGTTTGCACACATGGCATTTGTGCTTCTTTTGCTTTTTGACCACTTCATTCCTGGGAATCACCCGTTGGTTTCGCTTTTCGGAGCTTCTATTCCATTTCTTTCCACTGCGGACTGGTTGCGGTGGTTGTACATTGATTACGTCTCCTATAGACTGTTCGTTGTCATCATCATTGCCCGCGTTTCCACATGGTTCACATGGTGTCGAGTCCTTTTCTTTGCCCGTCTCTTCTTCTTTACATTTGATTTCGTCTTTAATCTGATCGAAGTCATCGGCAAAGCCGACCGGTCCTTCGTAATTCGCACGATATATTCCATCAACTGTCGGTCGTGGTACGTCAATGACACCACCATCGTCGTTAGGTTCTGGCTTTATACCAGGCTCTTGCTTAACTTCAACCATTTCAGTCTTTGGTTTACGCTTCCTGCGTCTGCCAGAAACACCATTGAATGGTTTCATTTTCTGTTGGATTCAAGAACACAATATCAAAATCAAATGATCAAAATTTAAAGTCAAGTATTAATCTATTAGTTATTTACTTTTATTTGGTTATTATTCACTAAATGTCTATCAATTGAATGCAAACCACTTTTTTGACGCGTCTTTGTGATAATTAATCACGTACGGAATGTGCACTCATCGCATACGTTCGAAAGTTGGGTTATGTCTCACCAAATTTCACGCGTGTCTATTGATTTTCATTATTTTTCATTTTTACGAACGAATTAAAAAAATTTACACTTAAAAATTGTCATCCAAATTAATGAAAAGATGAAAAATACTCAGCACTTACGTTTGTCGTCTCCTTTTCCCTATCGAAAGTTATTCTTCCACGGATCTCTCAAGATGTCTGTCTCGCTCGGTGGTTGACGGAATAATCTAGAACAATGTACAACGTAAACCACAGCATCGAAGCTGATTTTCACACGCTTGCAAGCGCGCTGCTTGTGTTGGTGTGTTTCGTTGAGTTCTCAACGACGCAAAGTGACACTTCACTCCATTGGTAGCTGTCAATTGAGCAAATTAATGACTCAATTCAAAAATATCAGTTGATATCATGAACAATTATTCTGTTTCAAATGCAAATGTCTGATTTGCGCAAATAAATGCTTTGGAACTAAACGTTTTGCTCTATGAAGTTAATCTTGCAAATCGAATAAGAAAAATCTGAGATAATTGAGCGAATGACAATGAAGTGGTTCAATTTTGAATTGGTAGCAATGCCAATGGAAACGACAAACAGTTTGGCGCCCGCATTCCGCTTGATAAAAACATTTAGTTACCAAATAAAAACAGACTCATTACTTGTTTATGTTCATATTTAAACCAATTAGTATCGCAGAGCTATGAATGTCTTGCGAATGCAACAAATGCTATTTTAAACTCTGGACCTTGTTGGGCATATAATTGAAATAAAACGATTCCGGTACATATCAATTCGCAGCCGGCTAACGACTTAGTTTACTATAATTCTTTAGGATGCTAGAGCGTCATTGTAAAATGAAACCGAATTATGACAATATGATATTATGCTTTTATGGGGGGAAAGTATTCGTAACGTAACGAAATTCATTGTGGCTCGTATAAACAACTGAAATCGCAGAATCACTCCAAGTAACCAATTGCTGTTGTCCAATCGATGGATTGAAGAAGAGTCGCATTGTTTCGTTTTGTTTGTAATCAAAAATAGCTGGAGTCTAAAGTATGATGATTCTTGAAGTTTCGGCAAAAATAGAGCAAATGGCCATAGTCAATGGAAGTCAATTCCAATCGAATATTCGAACAATGTGACTAATGACCGACATGATTTAAAGCTGAAACTTTGTATCAAAACATACAAACTTGATTACAGCGCAGAGTTGGTTGTGCCAAGAACTTCCCCTGAAGCATTTGTTTCTTTCGTAGGCCAAGAAAATCACTGCAAAAATAAACTCAGCAATAAAAAGCAACATTCTTTTTCTCTCTTTCATTTCATTCCGGTTACAATACATATATTTCTGTTCTGTTTCAATCAAAATGGAAGGTTAAATCTATGCGAAAATTATGGATATTTTTGTTGGAAAATATTAAATGTTGTTTCAAATTCGGATGCACGTTGTTACGATACAAATTCTTGAAGTGAAAGCCTTTTTGTAAACTAAGCTATCAATTTTTGTAGGAATCATCTTAAAGTCAAGTACGTTTTGATAATTACATGAAATGCGTCATCTAGTTCTTCTTCACACGGTGAACTGTTTTCATGTGTTGATTGGCATCACTTTCCATGGTGAAGCTTGCTGCACACACTTTGCATTGAATCCCCTCTCTCGGTGTGATCTTTTCGCAAATGATACTTCAATTTTTGTTTGTCTCGACGATGCTGTTTGCACAAATGGCATTGATACTGACGGTAGCCACAGCTGTCTTCATGAGCTTCTTTTGCATCTTCGCTTGCGTATCCTCCGAAGCACTTGGAGCATTGGAATGGGAACCGATCACCATGTGCTGATGACAAATGCTGATTTAATTGAATCCCTTGGACGAATTGTTTGTTGCAAATTCCACATTCGATCGATCTTTTGGCTCCGTGCAATGATTGCATGTGCTGCTTCAATGAATACTTGCGAACACTTTTGTAAGCGCAAAATTTGCATGCAAAAAGACTTCGTTGGCAACGCATTTCGTGTGTTTGCTTATCTTCTGGAGTGGCGAATCGTCGACCACATTTCACACAAGCATTCGGCAATTCATCTTTGTGAGTCATTACATGTTGTTGAAGGTTAGAGCTGTCCAGAAAAGATTTGGAACAAATTGAGCACACAAACGGCTTTTCCCCGGTGTGAATCCGCATATGTCTTTCCAAATGTGGTTTTTGCATTGCTTTGTATCCGCAACAATCGCATTCATATTGGAGAGGATTGCATAAAGCTTCATGGTCGATCTTGGCTGATTCTTGTTCAAATCCTTGATTACATTTTGAACAACGAAATTGGCCATGCGTTTTCTTATGACGGTTCAGATTACCTTTATCCGAAAATGACTTCGAACAAATGTCACACTGAAACGACTTTTCTCCAGTGTGGATTCGCATGTGTATTTTGAGGTTAGACTTGCAACTTGCCAAATGATTGCACACATGACATTTGTGCTTCTTTTGCTTTTTGGCCGCTTGATTCCTGGGAATCGT
>NW_022601411.1:6893-32996 GCF_009176505.1 Sitodiplosis mosellana
GTGCTTCTTTTGCTTTTTGGCCGCTTGATTCCTGGGAATCGTTCGTTCGTTTCGTCTTTTGGAACTTCCATTCTGTTCCTTTCTGCTGTCGACGGGATGCGGTTGTTGCACATCGATTGCGTCACCCACAGGCTTTTCGTTATTATCATCGTTGGTAGCGCTGACATCCAATCGTTCACATGGTGTCGAGTCCTTTTCTTTGCCCGCCTCTTTATTTTCGCATTTTATTTCATCTTTAATCTGATCGAAGTCATCGCCAAAGTCGACCGATCCTTCGTAATTCACACGATGTCTTCCATCAATTCGAGGCAGTGGTATATCCATGACGTCATCATCACGCGGCTCTTCCTTAATACCAGTCTCTTGCTTGACTTCAATCATTTCGGACTTTGGTTTACGCTTGCAGCGTCTGCCAGCAACACCTTTGAATGGGTTCATTTCCTATTCGATTCAGGAGAAACATAGGAAAATTCAACATGCATAAATGAATCAACTCAATGCAAACAACGTGTTTAGCGCGTGTGTGGATGAGAAAAAGTACACAGCAAAAATGCTGTTGTGTCTTAGGCTGTTTTGGATCATTTTCATGAAAATATTATTTGTTTTGTCTCTTTCACAACAGAATTACGAGAACACTTACGTTTTTCGTCGCCTTTGTCTGCTGAAAATATAATATTTTTTCTGCGTATCGTCTTTCAAGATGTCTGCCTCACTGCGTGACTCATTAAACAATGGCGAGCTCAGCATATCCTACAGCATTGATACGACGACTCACACGGTTGCTATTTGTGTGACATTTCGTTAGGTTGCCAACGTCGCCGAATGTATACGCTTCATGTCAATCAGTAGCTCTCTTTTGAGCAAATTCGTTGAGTTCAATTATAAAAATGTCGGTTAAATTCGTGTGGAATTTCTTTTTACCAAATCCGTGTTTGGTTAAAAATAAATATATGAAGATGAATATGAATTACTAAACATTTATTGAGTCGCTGAAATGGAAATTGTATGGATGGACAAAGATCGTAATCGATGTGATTGAAAAGAGCCGTTTTGATTCTTATATTATTCGTTGAACATTCTGCTTCTGACCAACTATGGAGAAATTCGCCTTGAAATATTCGGAATTTCATTACTATTGTGAGTATCGCTTATCGCGGTAGGTTTAACTGAGTAGTATAAACAAACTGTTGCCAAACAATAACAAACTCATTCGTCATGTTTTTGTTGAAATGTAAACAAATTGGGATTCGGTATTATACCTTAGGTTCGTAGATGTGATGAGTTCATTTTGTTGAGCATTAATGTGGTAAAATCTGATCCGAATCATATTGGACTTTTTGAGATTTCGCAATTCGCACCGAATGTGCTAAATGTTTATTGAAAGGAACACGCTAATGATAAAATAAATAAAATATAATAATAAAAATTCGAAATGAACATCGAACGATCGAATGTGAGTGTGAGATACATGTATAATTGACGTATGATGATACCATGGAAGCATTTCAAATAATGAAGAACCATGCGGCCAATACATGTATAATGATTTCAATTGTTACGCTTCTGCTCGGCATTTTTTTTCTCCTGTTCTTCTATCAACAATAGCAGACGGGTATGTACAAAATTCACGTAGCCCAAACAAGCGAATGTGTTGGCAACCGGCACTTGAAATCATTCAAGGAAAAATTGTGCCATTCATTTAGCTTTGTGCTGTTATATAATCTAAATTGAACGCAGATGAATATAAAGTACGAGTGGAAAAAAAAAGGACGGGACCGGTATTATTGTCAAGTCGAATGGTCTCATTAGAGTGCAGATCGACCCGGGTCATACAATGGAGCAAAATAGATAGCGAACAAATCAAATTTAATTAGAAACAAACTGTTCGAGGATTACATGCAGTTTATTTTCTTAATGGTTTTTGCTTATTTCATTATCGGTGTCGAGCTGAATGACAAATAAAATGATAACCGAAGCGCCGGAGACAGACAGAGAGCGATCAAACCCAAACAATCTACGTTTCGAGATAACTAGTGTGCATGGGCAAAGCACACAAGCACGCAAAATAAAGAACGAAACAGCGTGAAAGTGCAGAAAAAAAGAACGTCGAGGGAAAAACCAGCAGCAACAGCAACATGAGGAAGAGATAGTGCAAGCAAAAAGTGAGTAGCACGCTTCAGTGAATCAATAGAAAAACATTTTATACGTATATATTCACAAGTGGTCATGTACATGTTTATATTTGTCGCTTAATATTACATTATGGCCTTATTACACACATTCTATTTTCTAAACGGTCTGATGGAGGTAGTAGCATAAGATGCGGAATACCAACCACTCTTTTTTCATTTCCATGCTCTCTCTCTCTCTCTTTTTCTCTGTCGCTCGCTCGCTCTGGAATTAAACGCACGGCATCATTTTCATCTTTGCCATACGCAAAGAAACACGATACATCCCGTGGAGAATGAATGAAATCATTATTTGGATATATGGATCAATGACTTTACTTATGTAGTTATGATATTTTTATGGGGAACTCATCCATCAGAACAGACGTACGCATTTCTGCATAAAATCGTAGCATTGAACCGAATAGCTCACGATTTGTATGGCAAAGATAAAATGTTATCACGGCTGTTTGAATGTTTATTCTCCTTGTCTAGTCGAATAATCAAATGAACTTTTCTTTTAAAATGGAGTCTCGGGCCTCGGCCAATAGTCAATTTGCTGATTAAAATGTTATCTTGGGTAAAAATTCGTTGAATTCAAAATTGAACAAAAATGTTGGAATATCCGGTGAAAGAGCATGAAAACAAGTACTGCACTTGTGCAAGATACTCAATCAGAAAGAGAAACCGAAATAGATAACGTAACAGCATGTAAAAAGTGTCGACATATAAATATTACAATAATGAGAACAAATGAATTGGCAGAGCCACAAAATTATATGATTTAATTAGAAGAAACGTTATCAGTAAATAGACTTGCTAGCCTTTATGCACAGTGATTCACAACCATTCGAATATAAAAAAATCCTATCATATGTACCGAGACACACATTGTTCAATATGAAATTCGTATGTATACTCTTGTTGTTTTTGGCGAGGCCCATACATGGCATTCAAATAACATTAATAAACGGTACCATCAAGGGGACAATCGAGCTCAACATAGGAAACGTATCACATAAAAAACTTCGAACTGAACTGGATCATTCTTCATACATACCAAAGGGCGATGATGACATTGAGGAGTGGAAATTGTAAAAAAAAATCCGAGTAAAATTCACAACATAAACGACATTAAAGAAGCATATATCTCCGATGAAGAGTTTGTTGATATAGATATAATCATGTACCAAGGTCGATTTATGATGGTGAATGTGAAGAACTTGGTATCGGAAACTAAACTTACAATTTCGAAAACATCTGGTGAAAATATAACGATACACGTAAATAAACAACAATCTCTACAAGAATTGCGTGAACTGGAACGGACATGTGTCATCATTGATAATAAAATTGACTCCTTACGTTGGCGTTTTTAGAAGAATTTCTTTCTTTTGCAGTGACAACGTTGAAAAAATGTTATATTACGCTTTTTTCTACTCAAATGTTATATATCTTCTTACTATTTGGAGCGGCACAACTAAATATAGAATAGGAAATATCTCAACAAATGATCTTTATAGAGCGCATAATATTCTAGATTTTGAAAAAATCATTGAACTGGAATTAAGTACAAATTTTTATAAAATTATAAACAAAAAACTAAAGTGTGATATCAATATTGACTTTAAAAGTAATATACATAATCATGAAACAAGACAGTCTAATAAAATGCATAAAATTAGAAATAGGAATAAATGGGGCATGCTCTCTTTTATAAATCATGGAATTTCTATATTTGACAATTTATCTTCGCCAATTAGAAAAGCCAAAAACATTAAAATATTTAAAAAGAAAGTCAAAGAAATTCTATATGATAAGCAACTGACTGATTTAGTGAATAAGCTGCCAAAAAAGTTTCTATCAAAAAATAATCTAAAGAAATGAATGTTATTATTACTCAATACCAAAATACTGTATTTTAGATATAACATAGATATAAGGGCGTACATGTATTCTACATTTGCCATGAATGAATAAATGAAAAAAAAACAATCGCAATTGAATTGGCTATACAGACGTGTCGGTAGTTTGCCACATTGGATTCATCACATTTCTTAAATCAATACAGAATAATTTAAAACAAAAACAATTTTTCCACACAAAGCTTTCTTATCACCTTTACCCGTTTTTATGTCATATTTCTTGGGCATTTTTGTTGTCATTTTTTATCGTTTCACAATGAATAAAATATGATTTTAAACAAGTTTCCAAACTCTTTTATTTTACACATTCGAGTAGTTTTAGGAAGAGACCGCCATCTACAGAAAATATTAAAGCTTTCGTTGACTTGATGTAATGAAAATGTTGGAGCTATGGTCCTACTAAAAAGTTTAGTCGTGATACAAACCCCATTTGGTATTGATAAGAAATGTTCCATACTCAATATTTATGGAATAGCTAAAATTTCAAAATTGACTTTTACTGGCCGTCATAATCAAGTTCAGAAATCAATACTGCGCTACCCGACGGAATAAAATTATCTTTATTATTAATGATTGAAATGGGACAAATTTCCATTAGTCTAGCCATGTCAACACTTTTGCGTAGAAATAGATTAGTTAGCCTATGTATTTTTCAGTCGGCACACTACTCCGGTTTGTAAATTATCAAATATGTCATTCGACTATTTTCATGTCAAGTTCTAGAGACTTTTTCGACGTTATCATATGGCCGAACTAAACAAATATGTTCAAGTATGAGATTTTTTGACCCGACAATGAGTATTTGGCGTCGCATGCTATGTACACAACATGTTCCAATGATAAGAATTCCTTTTTTCAGTATGATAATAATAGTTTTAAGTCGAAGATTTTCTTCTTTTCAGTGAAATTACGACGCAAATTGAATGCATTCATAAATATCATTTTGCTTTGATAATTGCCAACTGCGTAATGGTCAATATAATTCAAGTCAATCAAATGAATGGAAAGGTTTGTGTTCGATCAAAATTGGTTCAAAATCGAATGAACTCGAGCATGCGTGAGCGTCTTTATTCTGAACATCGCATTTCCCTCGCAATTTCGATTATGTTCTATTCACATACGATGTACGTGCAATGTGGTAAGTAGGCTTAAAATCGTCTGGGTAGTCAATTGTGAAGAAACACAGCACATCCCGTGGGGAATGTAAGAAAGCATCATTTAAAAATATGGATCAATGATTGTGCCAATGCAGTTATGATATTTTTATGTTGAACCTATCCACCAGAACAGACAAATGATGTTTTGCATCAAATCCTAGCATTGAAACGAGTAGCTCACGATGATTCAACAGTTTGAACGACCATTCACCATGTCTAGTCAACTGAACTTGTCGTGTAAAATGGACTTGCAGCCAACAGTTCATTTTACATAATTTTGTGTTGATTATTTGACTAAAATGTTACAACAATATCAACAAAAGCAATGACAAATCAACTCACATAACAACATCAACTAAGTGTATATGAACGGACAGATTTCTGATAATAGTTTAGAAAAACAATGTTTTTCAAGTGATTTTGAGTTTAGCCAAGGCGTTCAATGTATATATGATAACAGTTATGTATGTCAGCCGCATATTGAAATTTCGTTTTGATTTTCCTGGAAATTCGTGAAATCGATGAATAGCGACGTCCACACAACTGACCCCAACAGCATTGCAAAAATATGTTGTTATTGTTGTTTCACGACGACCGCATGTCAATCTTATTTGAAATACATTTGAGTTCAGTGGACTGATAAAGTTTATAAATAAATACAAAAATGAGCTCAAATTTGAACTCCAAACAACGTTAACACTTCGACTGTTTCTGGGGCGTACAACACCCGAGGCGACTTTGAAGTACAAATCTATAGGTGAGATTGAGAGTAGTGTATGTTTCACTGACTTTGTTATGAAAGAGAAGAGTAAGTTTCTTTCGACTTAAAAATGGTTAAAGGCGAGTATGTTCATTTTTGGCGGGTCTTCGCCATTTTTCACGGTTTCCGTGGAACTGATAAGAGATAACAACTTGGCAAAGTTGTAGCACTCGAGGTCCACTATAACAATGCTGAAGACAAATATCTCTTATCTCTTATCAGTTTCGCGAAAAGCGCGAAAAATGATAAGAAAAAAAAGTTCTATATGAATTTTGCTTTTTTATGTACGCGATTTGCGCGCAACTGACAAGAGATAAGAGACAACTTTCTTCAGCAATGTTATAAAGGACCTTCTATAACTTTACCGAAGAAACCAAACCGTTATCTCTTATCACTTCCGCGAAATCCGGGAAAACCGTAACGACCCAAGGCATTTCAACATACTCTACTTTACCGCCAATAGATCCATCAAAAAACATACTCGCCTTTTCAAAAATATAAATCAACGAAAAAACATACTCTACTCTCAATCTCACCTATAGAAACAGTGCCTCCGCGAGACCAAATTGCGCCCCGATGCAAAAGAAAATTTTGCGCCTTTTCCAAAAATTGTTAATGCAAATTAAATAATTAAAATGCAGACAATATTTTCTTTACTTCTACAATAATAAGGTATATTTCTATGCGAATTCATGGATAACTTCATTGTGCTGAGACTTATTGACTCCTGTTATTCTTCATCGAAAGAACTTAATATTTTTAACCATTTATGAAAACATACCCTACTTTTTCAACAACCAAAGTAAGAAAAACATACTCCTGTCTATTGGTATTCCAAACTAACAAAATACATACTCTTGTTTAACACAAATTAAGGTCTATGAAACATACTCGCCTTTATTATTACCACAAACAGTCAAAATACTTACTCTACTTTAACTATTTCTAAGTCGGAAGAAACTTACTCTTCTCTTTCGTAACAAAGTCAGTGAAACATACACTACTCTCAATCTCACCCATAGATATATAGATTAATTCGTTCTAATCGCAACACATTCTTGCGCTTATCACAATTTATTCATGAACGTGCTTAGAACAATGGGTATAAATAGTCTGGCAATGTGAAGCAGAATACATCAGTTTGATTTGATTCATACACGTCTACACATCACACATCACACATCTCAAGTCTTGGGAAATTGAGAAAGGAAGATAAGTTCTATTCTCTCTTTTCTTTTATTAAATAAAACGATCATTTCTGTTTTTTTTTTAAAACACATCGCGAATACAAAGTAAAACATCGAATGAAATGTTGAAGATATTTTCGGTGTTGTTTTTAATTTCCCTCCCAATCGAAAATGTTATTTCCGAGTCGGGTATTCACGAAGCCGAAGAAACGCATCTTTCCAATCAGGTAAACCTGCTTGTTTCATTAAATAAACTAATTTCTCGCTATACTATTCATATAAATTTGTTTTTTTTTTTAGTTTGATGTTGATTTAACTGGCGACAATGACGATACTAACAGAACAATTTCGAAACGGGCTAGTTTTACTGTAAACTTGGGGAATCGAAACGCAAAAACAATTATGGATAATATTCTTCAAAAAGCGCAACAGCGTTTAAATGGCTTATATTTGGACGATACGCCTATCGGACCGCTACGCGAACGAGTTTTTCGCAGAATCGTGCATTTAGATGGAGGAATAATTGACCTGCCTGTTCAATTTAAAGCCCACATTACACGATATAATCCAAACCGCCGTCTGACATATCCACAAGGGCTTGATGCTTATTTGGATCGAATGGGCTTCCGACAGGGCGATCAAAGAGGTTTATATTCATATTAATTTTTTTTTGGTTTATATCATAGATTTAACATGAATTGATTTTATGTAGGTCATATAGTGGCACACTCCCTGGATGGACCAAACATTCT
This sequence comes from Sitodiplosis mosellana, assembly GCF_009176505.1. Lineage (NCBI taxonomy): Eukaryota > Metazoa > Arthropoda > Insecta > Diptera > Cecidomyiidae > Sitodiplosis > Sitodiplosis mosellana. The sequence goes on from NW_022601411.1 coordinate 14,843, forward strand.
ACAAAACTTTTTTCCCCATTCCTCTGTTGTCAATAATGGTCGAATGTGGAAAGCAAGCGAAACAGAGATTAGGGATTTCCTCAAAGACCATCCACAGGGATACGCCAAATGGGCTGTCCAGTTTTTCTATCATCCAAGAATGTACCCGACTTCGGTGGTTGGAACAATACGAACCAATGATATGTATCGCCCGATCGGCTATTGTTTAATCTACTCCACTTACAATGTAGTAAATGGAAATGCTATAATGATAGGAAAAGATCGTCATAACAATTATGTAAGGTCTGATTTACCTGAATACCATTGCGGGAACAACTCAGATCTTGGAGATGATGTTGATGGACTGTTCACTGATGCATATTTTTCAAATTAACAATGTACATTGTACATGCAAGTGAAAACACACAATAAAATAATTTCTTTGTTGATTAAATACTTTCAATAATGAAATTAAACGAGTTAATACGTTGCAATTGAACATAACATTTTATTTTGCCGTCACTTGAAACAAAATAGATAAATGAAGAAAAGCCAATGAATGAAGGTTTTCTACATACGTCGTCAATCTTCCTGTTTCCTTAAAATACAAATTGTATGTAGTTTCTTGAATGTTCAATCAACATGGGAAGAAAATTCTCATTCGAAACGAGTAGTGTAGTAATGTATGTTCTGGCACAGGGTCATTGACCCCGTGCCAGATGATTATATTCAATTAATTGTAGTCACAACAATAATTAATTGTAGTCACAACAATTGTTCATGCAATTAATTATAGTCACAACAATCGTGTGTCAGATAACCATTTTCAATTAATTGTAGTCACAACAATTGTCCGTTTTGACTTCTTTTCCGATTTATCGAACAAATTATTGAAGACAAAATACAATTTTCAATTTAGTTCTCAGTTATTACTGAACAAGAACACTTCGTCAAAATGGAGAAGCGATGCTTCACTTTCAATCGATTGAAAGTTTCATTTAACCCAAATGTGTGTGTTTTGAAAATGTATGTCAGGCAATATGCATATCATAAGGCACGCATTGGAACTTGGTGTGAAGAATATTTGGATCGAAAGAGATTTCAGAAGATAGTCAAAGCAGCCGATAAAATAATTTCTCGCGTATTAACAATAGAACATCGAGCGAAAATTATAAAAAGAATGAATAGCCAAAACAATTTAGTTGCATGCAATAGCGTAAGAGTTAATGAACTCTAAATTGCTTCGAATATTTTTTATGCAACAATTGCGAAAAAATTAGAATTTTGTTGCTATATAAGGAGAATATTTTCCACTCGACAGTCGCTAGTTTTCGTTGAACATTCAAGCATAAAAGTCATCATGGAATTGGTCAAATTAGAAGAACGAGACTTTGCTTTCCAAAATCGATTGCAAACTTTCTCAATTGTAAATAACGGTCATATCGATGTGAAATCATTCCTAGATGATGCATACGTTTTGTTTGAGAAACGAATTGAAAAATTGCTTGAAGAGCACTACATTGTCAAAGTTGCTTTCTGTTTTATGGAGGTGTTTGAGAAGGAAATCATGACTAGCGAAGGTGCACAAGTGATAACACAACAATTTTACTTGCACACCAGAGTTGAGATGATTGATTTTGAGACATTCTTAAGCTCCTTCTACACTGCAAATGTTGTGGATTTTGTGCAGCAGAAAATCGATGATATGCAGCTGCTTGGGTCTGGGTTCAGGCTTGCTGAAATCACGGAATTGAACGTGCAAGTTAGTCGCTATGATCCGTTCGGTGGTTCTTCATACATCAAGTTGCCAAAACATCTTGAAAAGAAAAAGGCCATCATCAATGTACAAAATAAAGACAATCAATGCTTTAAATATGCCATTTTGTCAGCATTGTTTAAACCGGATTCAAACGCTCAACGTGTTTCACAGTACAAGCAGTATGAGAACGTGTTGAACTTCGCTGACATCAAATTTCCTGTGCAATTGAAAGACATTTCAAAGTTCGAGAGTTATAATTCAACCATCTCCGTGAATGTCTACATGTATGACAAAAAGGCGCTTGTTGTGAGACCATTACGTTTGACCAAATCAGTGAAATTGAATCATATCCACTTGTTGTTGCTCACCGATGCATCGGGTGATGATGAAGAAGAAGAGAGTGTTGCGCATCATCTCGATGGAGCGGTTGATGAAAGAAAAATGCACTACTGCTGGATTAAGAATTTGAGCGCATTGATAAGTCGACAGATATCGAAAAACTGCACACAAAAACTGTTTTGCGATCGCTGTTTGAATTACTTCACCTGCTCTGAACGATTGAATGCACACACAAAGAATTGTTTTCAACAAAACGATTATCAAGTTGAAGTTCCGTTGATGACTGAATTGAAATTCGCAAACTATAACAATAAGATGAAAGTGCCATTTGTGATTTATGCTGATCTTGAATCATTGCTGAAAGTGCCCGAAGTGGAGTTTTGTCAAAAAGAAACAACGAAAGCATATCAACAACATGAAGCCTATGCAATTGGTTATTACTTCAAGTGTAATTATGATGATTCGAAATCATTTTATCGTAGTAATCGTGGTCCAAACTGTATTGATTGGTTTATACAAGATCTTCAGGATATCGCGAGTGATGTTGAGCAGATTCTGAATGATAAAATGCCACTTAACATGTCCTTAGAAGATGAAGCATTCTTCATTGTATCTGATGAATGTCACATTTGTGAAGAACCATACATGATGGGTGATATTCGTGTTCGTGATCATTGTCACTTGACTGGAAAATATCGAGGATCGGCTCACTCTCGTTGTAATCTAGGATTCAAAGTGCCTCGCTACATTCCAGTAATATTTCACAACCTTGCACATTATGATGCTCATTTCATTATTAGCGCACTTGCAACAAAAGTTCCTGGTAATATCTCAATTATACCGCGAAATGAGCAAAATTACGTGTCATTCACAAAGACGATGCAAAGCACCATCACAAATGATTACAGAGAATTCATCAAGTTCCGATTCATCGATTCGTTTCAATTCATGGCGAAGTCATTGGACTACTTGTCCTCAACGTTACCGTTCGAGAAGAAAAGTAATCTTAAATCGCAATTCAACGATTTGGATGAAGAGCGGCTAAAGATGTTGAAACGAAAAGGTGTTTTTTGCTACGATTACATTGATGAATGGGGGAAGCTGGAAGAAACATCATTACCATCCAAAGAAATGTTCTACAGCAAGTTGAATGAATGTGAATTATCTGTTGAAGACTATGAGTTTGCATGCAAAATATGGAGTGATTTCAAGCTGAACACATTGGGGGAATATTCAGATCTTTACATGAAGACTGATATTCTACTCCTCGCTGATATATTCGAGAACTTTCGAGTGACATGCTATGAAAACTTCAGTTTGGATCCAGCGCACTATTACACCGCACCGGGTCTAACCTTCGATTCAATGCTGAAATATACAAAAGTGGAGATTGAATTGATGACAGATGTTGATATGTTGCTATTCATCGAAAAAGGAATTCGAGGAGGTATTTCACAGTGCAGCAAGCGTCATGCTAAGGCGAACAACAAGTATATGGAGGAGTATGATCCAAATAATCAATCGAAGTATATAGTTTACTTGGATGCGAACAATTTGTATGGCTATGCTATGATGCAAAGTTTACCCATCAACAATTTTGCTTGGTGTCAAAAGAGTTTTACTGTTGAAGAGATCCTAAGCATGTCAGACGATTCTGAAGTCGGCTATATCTTCGAAGTAGATTTGCAATATCCACAACATCTTCATGATAGCCACAAGGACTATCCGTTTTGCGCCGAGAGTCGTTCAGCGCCAAATACAGCTAAGGCCGAAAAAAAACTGATGTTGACATTGTTTGATAAGAAAAACTACATCATTCATTACAAGATGTTGAAGGGTGCAATTCAACAAGGTCTACGTTTAAAAAAAGTTCACAGAGTGCTGGAATTCAAACAGTCAAAGTGGCTTCAACCATATATCAATTTGAATACCGCATTACGAACGAAAGCAACAAATGAATTTGAGAAAGATTTTTATAAACTGATGATCAATGCGATCTATGGAAAAACGATGGAAAACGTTCGAACTAAATCAGATATTCGTTTGAAAAGTGAGTGGAATGGTAGACATGGTGCTCGAAAATTGGTATCAATGCCAAACTTCAAAAAGTACACCATTTTCAATGCAGATTTAGTCGCCATTCATATGGACAAAACAAATGTGATCCTAGATAAACCAATAGCAATTGGGATGTCCATTTTGGAGATATCAAAAGTTTTGATGTATGAATTTTTTTACAACCACTTGCGAGCACAGTATGGTGATGATATTAAACTGCTCTACACTGACACTGATTCATTCATCTTGGAAGTGGATACAGACGATTTTTATGCTGATATGATAAATAATTTGAGCAAGTTTGACACAAGTGACTTTCCAGAAAACAATGCATACAATATTCCACGTGTGAACAAAAAAGTTCCTGGAATGTTCAAGGATGAGTTGAATGGTGAAATTGCTACTGAATACGCAGGTCTTGGTAGTAAGATGTATGGATTGCTGACCCATGGTGTTGAAAAAATGAAGAAAGCTAAAGGTGTTAAGAAATATGTGCTGAAGAAAAATATCAAATTCCAGGATTACATCGATTGTATCAATGATAAATGTAATAAGATTGTGAGAGAACAAAATACTTTTCGCTCTAAGAAACATACTGTATTTAGTGTTAGACAGAAAAAAGTAGCACTTAGTGGAGAAGATAATAAGAGATTTATATTAGAGGATAATGTTGAAACTTTACCATGGGGGCATTATCTGATTCCAATGTAAAATAATAGTGATAAGAAAGAAAAATAAAATGTTCTAAGTTGAGAAAAAAAATGAATATTCGTTTATTATCCTTCTTACAGTCAGGAATACATTATTCTTGGTTCTCTTAAAGTTAGACAAAGTAATTAACTAAAAAATTAATTCGACTTTGATTGTTCAACTGTTTCCTTTAGCTTCAATGCGATTGCTCTTGCACATTGATATTCTGGCCAAGGTTGTCTCTTTCCATGGTATTTGTAGAGTTCAGAGTTGATTTTGGTGATAGTCTTCTCCAAATGAAAATCACACATCAAGGGGTGGCGGTTTTTACGATTCTCATTCAAACCAAGATCTTCAAAGTTGATGCATTCAATTTCACCACAGTTGCGAAATATATACTTTAACCAATTAACCTTTTCAGCACCTTTCACAACCACGACTTTCCCCATTAATTTTGGATACACTTTTTGTATTACTTCAATGATGTGAACATCACCACAATCATATGTAAGTCCGTGGAAATTGTTGGTCAACCAATTTGCCTGTCGTTGATAAAACGATGGAAGCTTCTTGAAAGCATACGGTGACTTGATGATTGCATGATAATAATCATCAACAGAAGTCAAACAAAATTCTTTGCAGATGAATCGTTCGCGATAAGTTTTGAATCCCTGAATATCAACGAAAACGAAATTGACAGACTCGTCTGCTTCTTCTTCATCTTCGTCATCGATATCCATCATTTCAAATGTTCGACCATCGTTTACATCTAAGTCAAGGATATCCCCCCACTCCATCGGGGGCGTTTCGTCTTGTTTGCTTTCCATTGTTGTGAACTCGTTCGTAGTTGAAATGAGACTGATGGTTTACTGTGAAAATTTCTCGCTTTTATACTCTCTCTTTACATGATGATGTGACGTTCGCGTAGTTCTTCGACTATAGAATTAATCTCTTGATCGTGGTTCGAATTTCCAGCATTTTTTGATGACACAAGCAATTTTAAACGGTCAACCAATTCATTCGGGTCATCATAATATTCATAAACAATACTAGATCGTTCAATAAGTCCATGGCCTGACTTACAAAAAGCAAAAACACTGCAAAATCTGTACTATTTTTGGAAAGCTATATCCATTTCTAGTATACTGACAAAATTTCAGCCAATTCTGATATCCAGTTTGTGAGTTGCACCCACTCGGACGGAAACCTCCAAAATTAGCCTTATTTTTACGTTTAATCGGTGTGATCTTTCTTTGGATGTTTTTTATTAAGTTCCGGGCACATGAAAAGTCTGAGAAAGACCAGATTTTGAAAATACAGTGGTTGGTGAAGAGATTCGTAGAATATTTCATTGAATTTTATCACTAAATAAGCAGATCAAGAATCTGTGTGAAACTCGCATTGGAACAACATACTTCTCTTCGCCAAATAAGCTACTTTTTATCAAGTTTTTACATTCAGATAGGTCTAAAATGGTGCTAATATTGTTCTTCTGACATTTTCAACTTTGTACGAATGTTTCATGATGATAATTCTATGCTTATTCCCACAAAAACGGCTCAAAGTATATATAGCTTATATTTGGCGGCTATGGTCACTTTGAGCCCTCTCTGTCGATTTCTACCTAATATTTTTGACCCGTATCAATTACATTGGACTAAATAGACATCAATTATAATATATCAAGGCAAAAACCTGTTTAAATTTGGGCTTTACTGTTCCAAACAAGGCTTCGAATCCTTAAAAAATTGTTTATTTTGCTCAATAGCCAAAAACGCGGCAATGCATTTTCAATTGGGTTTTTCATAAGTACAAACCCATGCTGAGTTGGAACTATAACCCAGCTTAGTAGCCCTATGGCCTTATTAAATTTATGCTCTATCGTATTTGAGCATTCCGCTTTCGCTTCGTGACTTTTGTAATGATTTCTTCCGAAACCACATATTTTGAACATTTTGGAGGTTTATCGACAAAATTGCCCATAGGGCTATGCATAAATCCAATTCAACCATATCCAATGATTATTTCGATAGTATTGGGACACTATAAACTAACTTTGATAGGGATTTGATGTTTCTATTCATTTTGCTCTGAGAACAGAAGTACCAAATTGACAAAAAATTGCAGTTTTTCCATGATTTTCAAAAAATGAAAAATAACTTCATTCAAAGTGTTGTATCTTGGAAACTAGTGATCAGATTTGGCTGAAATTTTGTCAGGATACTAGAAATAGATGTAGCTTTCCAAAAATAGTATAGATTTTGCAGTGTTTTTGCTTTTTGTAAGTCAGGCCATGGACTTATTGAACGATCTAGTATTTTCTGCATATGGGATAAATTTATTTTCCAAACATTTTCCTGTGTGAACACGTTTTTTGTAACGTGAAACTACTTGTAAATTATCAATGGGAATTTCAATCTTTCGACGTTTGGGGGCAACGATACCTCTGTAATATCCTTCCTCATCAAAATCATCAGGACTTATTGTAACATTACGACTCTTCTTGTTGAGTTTTTTCTTTTCTCTCTTCACAAGTTCAACCTTTCGCCTTTTCGGTTTAACAGAACCAAGATAATTCCCCATAGAATCATAATCTTCCGGACTGAGAATTTTCCGTTTCTTTTTTGATTTATATTCACATGAATCATTTTTGCATTGATTCAGGCTTACAAATTTTGATAAGCGCATAGTGTCACTAGCTTCAGAACGATGTTTTTTTCTTCGAGCTTTTGTTTTTGCATGATCATCATCTCGTATTTTCTTCAAAGTGTGAAGATCATTGCTCGTTGTGACATTACGCGGTTGGAAAATTTGTCCTTTATCAACCTTACATTTTTGAATAATAGCTGCGTCATTTTCAGGTTCAGAGATATCCACAAAGTTATTATAGCGTAGAGAGTCACTAGCTTCAGAACGATGTTTTTTTCTTCGAGCTTTAGTTTTTGCATGATCATCATCTCGTATTTTCTTCAAAGTGTGAAGATCATTGCTCGTTGCGACATTACGCGGTTGGAAAATTCGTCCTTTATCAACCTTACATTTTTGAATAATAGCTGCATCATTTTCAGGTTCAGAGATATCTACAAAGTTATTATAGCGCAGAGAGTCACTAGCTTCAGAACGACGTTTTTTCCTTTGAACCATAGCTTTCACACGATCATTTTCCCGTACTTTCTCCAAAGTGTTAAGATCATTGCTCGTTGCAATGCGTTTATAATCCTTGCGATTTTTATTAATAACTGCATCTTGTTCATCACTTTTAGGTTCAGAGGTTGAATCATCTGATTTTGCTTCATTTTTCACATTTTCTTCAAACTTTATTTCATTCTCTTGATCATCATTGTCAAATTCCATCAAATCATCATCTTTTTCTATTTTATGTTCACGATCTAATAGTGTATTTTCGTTTGAAATGTATTCCTTTGTGTCAATCAATTGTTTAATTGAGTTTGTTATGGGTGCATATCTCTCATGCAATTCATTTTCACGCAAAACTTGATTTCGACGTAATTTTCGAAATTTATTTGCAATTATGCTGCGTGTTCGCACTAAGGCAGATTTAAATTTTCTCTCTTTGCTAGTCATTGTCTTCACATTGAGCGATAAATTTAGACTGAATGATTTTATTCATTAATTTGCTTATTTATTAGTTTCTAAATAACTTGAAAAACCTTTTCGATAACGACCTTCATTGACGTCACTATCAAGATCAATTACAACAAATCCAAATCTCTCCTTCCAACATTCTAAACAGAAACGTTTGAATTCTTCAAACTTCATGTCACAAGCAACACCCATATCGTTGTAAATATGTTTCAAATTTAGATCGTCTTGCTTGAATAGTATCAAAAAATTACAATTATCTCTGATGAGATGCTTACTAATTCTAGTGTACGTCTGAGTTAAATAAAAACAATCAATATTTCTATGTCTACCTAAACAGAAATAATTTCGAATATTTTCTTGCTTTCTATCACAAACCACATCATCAAAGATAAAAATAGAATTTTTCCTAGCTTCATTGGGGGCAATTACTTTTTCAGATGCTGCAAATGTATAGAATCCTATATGCTTCAAAGGCTTCAGAATCTTTTTCAAATATCCATATTTATCTTGTTCTAAGGTTTTTGAATAAATGTAAATATTTTCAAATTTCAAACCATTTTCAGATTCGATTAAACTTATCAGTAAATTTGTTTTCCCACAGTTTGATGGACCAGCAATTATACACCTAATTGAGTTAGGTAATAGTTGGCTGTGTCGTCTCAATTTCGGCTTTAAAGTTGAGACAACTTTATCCATATTTGGGATATCAATAGTAATAGCTTGTTTAGTGAAACGCATCTTGTTTATAACTGAAACAAAAAAGACAAATTTACTTTTATTTATACTACTCCTGCAACAAAATGAAGAGAAAAAACTATTACTAATATACTATAACTTTTTCACTATTCATAATATGCATACAAAAAACTCAAACAAAGATGCCCGCAATTCACAGTGTTAAATTTTTGATATTGATCATAATTGTAAAATATACTACATTCGCTACCCAAGTACTTAATCAACTCCAATGGTGGTGCTAATTTACCAAATGAATCAAAGTAAAATACGTTTTTGTTTGTTTTAACAAAACATGTCCAATGCGTTCCATGATTTTTCATTGAATCATGATTTATAATCATACATTCTTCTTCTTTTGGTGTTCTTTGCGGAAGATTATCACGCATATAGACTCCTTGAAAATGTGGGATTTTCAACAACTTGATGTATTTTATTAGATCAAAATTAGTTAATGCACGCTTAGGCAGCGAATCTAATGGTTTTTTGTATAGGACTGCAAGTAAAATCCATTTCCTTTGGCGTTCGAACGCAGATAGAAACCTTTTCCGGATTTACCCCCAATCGCAATTGATTCCATCGTTCTATTGTGACGTTTGTTTTCCTCTAACTCTTTTTGCCCCCTTTTTGCCCCCTTTTTGCCACATTGATTGCATTTGTGATGCTTGCCGCAGTTCCAGCAATTGTTCCTAACGCACTTAGACCAGCAAAGATCGGGATGAGTGGTAAAACACCACCAACGATCGTGGGTAATTTTATAGTACGTGGTGTCTTCACACGTTTTCCACCTTTTGACTTTTTGATCGTAGCGACAGCGACTTTTATTGCTGAATCCACCGTATCTGGTTTGTTTTTCTTGATTGCTACTCTAGCTGATTTAATCAAAGTTGATAAAGCAACATGCTGCTTTTTCATCTTCTTCTTCTTTAATCGACATTTCGATAACCCCTTGCCGCTTTTTGTAAGACTTCGTTTGATTTTCATAGCAGCAGCCACACCTAACGCTATGGCTCGTTCAGATAATGATGCATCCTTTGAAAAAACTCGTTTCATTGCTTCTTTTTGAAGTTTTTTGTCGGCAATCGAACGTTCTGAAGAATTGTTATGTTTACTATATTCGATATCGTGTAGTTTACATGCAGCATCCAAAGGATTTATGCCTGAATCTCCTCTAGCTAGTCGTTTTCCTAAATGTGTACCTGGACCACAGTACTGATAATTTGGCACATGCAACTCAAATGGAAGTTTATCAATAATTCTATCTATAATACCACCACCACGTTTGACTATTTTTTTAACTCTTTTCTTATTCGTTTTCATCTCCCTCAGATGTTTACTCTTGAATGATTGATAGAGAAATGATTATTTTTAAAGCATAGCATCAGGCTTTTATACAATTTACGTTGAGAAGAAGGGGGGAGGATGGGGATAAAAAGACATGACAAATCGAATGCCAAATCAGTTTTCTAGAGACAGTCATGATGTCAATAACATTAACACTCACGGGCAACAGCTCCCTCTTGCATTCAAGTTTTCACCCTGAAATTGTATTGGATGATCGATTTAGCTACTCTTGCAGCTTACTGGATTTTTATACATATAACTCAATTCCTAATATTTATGATGGGAACAACAAGATTCATCATCAAGTTGGGGTAAAGGGTGACAATGAAGTGCTTGAGGTACCAGTTGGATCATATGAATTAAATAGGTTAGGAGCATTATTAGAGGAAGAGTTTCGCGGAAGGGGCATTCAGTTTCGTATGCATTCAAATGCAAATACTATGAAATGTAGAATTGAAAGTGACGTTTTCATTGATTTTACACAACCAAACTCTATCGGATCAGTTTTGGGGTTCAATCGTAAACTTCCAGCTTTTGGGTTTCATACATCAGATAAAATTGCTAATATACAGAGTGTAAATAGCATTCGAATTGATTGTGATTTAACAACAGGGTCTTTTCATAACGGTAGAAGTACTCACACAATATATGAATTTAGCCCTACAGTTGATCCTGGATACAAAATTAATGAACAACCAAAACATTTGATCTATTTACCTGTCATTAGACGTCGTATAAATGAATTAAACATTTCAATAGTCGATCAAGATGGCCGATTAGTGGACTTTCGAGGTGAAAAAATTACTTGTCGTATACATATACGGAGAGAATCATAAGCGAACTTAAATAAATAATGAAGAAGTTGTTCATTTGACTTATTCATTTGTTGACTGTGATTGAATAAACATATTCCTCAAAAACTCTCAAAAAAAAAATGTTAATTTATCACGATTACCCACGCGAGTATAAAAGTGCGCCCCCATCTGGATCGGATGTCATTTCGTTTGAAGACGCGAAGAAGAAAACATCTAACAAGAGTGGTCTGAATTTAAAAAAATATTACGTTTTTAAAGAGTTTAGGATTTAAAGTGAAAAAAGTGTAGAATAATACAACAATGGCGAGTAAAATCTTGGAAGTTAAAAATCCAATCGTTCAAGATGACGACATTATAAGTCAACAATTTCATACGTATACTCCATATACAACATCATATAACAATAATGATGAAATTCGCATTACCATACAATCACATGAGTTGAATGTTTTACCGTCAGAAAGCTATCTTCTAATTGAATTTTCAACCGCAAAAAATGATGGAACACCATTTGTACGTAATGAAGCAGTATTTGCATACAACTCCATCGCACACTTATTCAGTGAAATGCGTTATGAGTTAAATGGTATTGAAATTGATCGTTGTAAATCACCGGGCATTACATCCATTTTGAAGTGTATGATTGCATGTAAATCTGAAGATGAAAAATCTTATCTTCTCTTTAATCAATATAGTCAACAAAATATTGTAGCTGGAAGCTATCGAGTTATTCTACCACTAAGATTCATTTTTGGATTCTGTGATGATTTCAGAAAAATCATAATGAACAGTAAACATGAGTTAATTTTAGTGCGTAGCCGCTCAAATAACAATTTTTACACCTCAGCTGAAGACATTCTACGTCTAAGTGTAACCAAAATTCACTGGAAAATTCAACATATCTTTATGAGTGATAAAGCTAAATTGCGAATGTATAAAATGATCTCTCACAAGGATAGCCTACTTTTACCATTTCGGTCTTGGGATTTATATGAATTACCACTTGTACCGGAAACAACACGTCATACATGGAGTGTGAAAACAACGATTCAAGTTAGTAAGCCGAGATTTGTTGTTGTTGCTTTCCAAACAAATCGTAACAATATTCTTACTGTTGATTCAACATTGTTTGATCATTGCAACATTTCAAACTTGAAGCTATATTTAAACAACGAACGTTACCCCTATGATGATATGCATTTGAACTTTGGGTTGTCACACTATCAGGAGTTATTTTATACATTACAAAGTGTTCAACAAAAATACTATAATGATGTATCCTTCTACAATCCACTCGGTGTTGATCCGGAAAACTTCTTTACGAATCGACCTATATTTGTGTTTGATTGTAGTAGAACGGATGAAAGTATGAAAATGGGTATGGTTGATGTTCGACTTGAAATAGAGACCCAACAGATCATACCAAATAACACAGCAGCCTATTGTTTAATAATTCACGACAATTTAGTCGAATATTCACCTTTCTCGAGTATGGTTCATCGTGTTATTTAAGCTAAAAGAAAATAATGAGTAAACGAGATCTTGTAAACGAACTACATCGTGAAGCTAGGCGGAACTTTGCGCGTAGGCGTACACTTATGATGGGAATCGATGATACCTTGCAAGCAGATTTGGTTGAAATGATTCCGTATGCATCAAAAAATAAAAACATGAAATATACTTTAACTGTCATAAATATATTCTCAAAAAAAGCCTACGCTAGAGCATTAAAAAATAAGACAGCATTAGAAGTAACGAATGCCATGGAGTCCATTTTAAATTCCATTGATCACCCCATTCATAATTTACATGTAGATATGGGAAAGGAATTCTACAACTCAACAATGAGAAGAATGTTAGATGAACGAAAAATTAAGTTATACTCAACATATAGTAGAATGAAAGCGGCAATTGTTGAAAGATTTAATAGAACACTGAAAAATAAAATGTGGAAAGAGTTTAGCTATCGTGGATCCTACAAATGGATAGACATTCTTCAAAATTTGATCGCTGACTACAATAACACAAAGCATCACACCATCGGGATGAAACCTAATGATGTGAATGAAAGCAATGAACGCTATCTATCAAAAACAATTTATAGCCCCATTTTGACAAACAATGTAGTGAAAAGACAAAAGTTTAAACTAGGTGACTTAGTGCGAATCAGCAAGTACAAACATGTATTCGAAAAGGGGTATACCCCCAATTGGACTACTGAAGTGTTCAGAGTTCATCGAATTCAGAACACCATTCCGACAACTTATTTACTAAACGATTTGGATGGCGATGAGATTAAAGGTTCGTTTTATGTTGAAGAGCTCAGAAAAGCTGAAAATTCAGAATTGTACTTGGTAGAGAAAATAATACGAGAAAAGGGGGATAAATTATATGTGAAATGGATTGGATTCAACGATGAACATAATTCATGGATAAACAAAAGCGATATGCTGTAAATTTAATGATTGTTTTGTCTATGTGATATCAATAACCTCTGAAACAATTTGATTCCAAGAATGCTGACTTGCTGACAGAGGTCATAAAATTTTATTAATTGTTTCGTCTAAATGATGTCATTGAACTGCAATCAAAACATAAAAAATGCTACGAAAAATATGAAACTGCAACAAATTTGAAGAAGTGGGGGGAGCGATGATTTTTGTATAAAAGAGCGATCATGAATGTGAGAATTCATCAGTTTCAATTTGAAGACGATCGAGGAAGAAGAAAGGAGCAGCCCGACAAGCAGGCAAGGAGCATCCTCCCCGAAGAAACTTTGAAAAATAAGAATTGAGAAAAAATCAGAATCGCAAAATGAACGCGTTGGATAAGCTGAGAGCTGCTTGTATGAACAAGTCGTACAAAAACTTCGATGAGCTACCGATTGGGGAATACATTGTGCATGAATTTGTTGCAGTGGAAACGAAGCATGGAAGACGTGTACGAATCCAATTGGATTTGCATTATATGTATTTGCCACCACGGTTCAACATCACTTTAGATGAAGCTGCTCTCATCGAATTGAATTCGTCTCCGAAAATCATGATCTATGGAGGGAAGGATGCGACCCGCAAGAATCGGTTGATTCTCGATTTTCATGATGTTGAATACTTGGCACAACAGATGTTCCCACAACAACTTCAACAACAGAAGCAAGACCAGCATCAATAGAAACAGAAATATCAACCGAACAATGAATGAATGAAAATCACAAAATTGTTAGAATTTTAAGTTCGATTTCTAAAAAAATATGGTTTTGTCAATTAGATTTTAAGTTTTTGAATAAAATCAACTTCATTTTTTTTTTAAATAAAAAACTCAGTCTTTTCTTTCAGAAAGTTCTCTCAAAAGTTGAAAAAACATTCGAAAATTAATCTTTTTTCCTCTTGTCATCAGGTCTTTTAAAGAAAAAATAAGCGAAATTCCAAAAAAAGATTTGAAAATCGATGTACCAACTCAAAAAAAAACATTTGAAAAAAAAATCCATTTTTTCTCTCTAAAAGAGAAGCTCTTTATGAAAAAAATATTGAAGAAAAAATAAACTCCGAAAAAAGAGAGATCAAAAAATCTATCAAAAAGTTGATAAAAACTTCTGGAAATTAATCTGTTTTCCTCCCAATATTCGGTCTTCCAAAGTAAAAAAAATAAGTGAAATTCCAAAAAGAGATTTTGAAAATCGATGTACAAACCTTTAAAACTCAGAACAAGAACACCTGAAAAAAAATCAAATTTTTTTTTCCAAAAAAGAGAAGCTCTTTATGAAAAAATATTGAAGAGAATAAAATTCCGAAAAAGAATCTTCACAGCAGTACAAAACTATAACAAATGCTAACAGAAAAATGTTTGGATTTTTTTTGCTTCTAGTCATTTATTGCTAGATTTATTGTTTATTTAGGTGTTTCACAAAAAATCGGTTGATTTGCTCGAAATTGAGGAAAAATCAATGTAAATTTCCGAATGTGGTCGAGTTGTGACGGTGTGAATCTCACTCGAAACTTAAAAACGATCGACGACATTCTCCAAATGTTATGGTGTTTCTACAGACCGGGCATCGATGTATACGGTGTGGGTCATTGTGCGGATCGTTGAACCAACGTAACAAACAAGATTGATGGATCGAATGACCACATTCTGTGACCATAATTTCGAATGAATCGTTGCGGAGATCATATAGACAGATAGAGCAGATTGGTCTTTTCCGTCTTGCGTCTTGCTCGTTATCATCTAATCGTTGATACATTCTCGATCGCATGTTGTCTTCATCGTTTTCCCAGTCTTCTATTGCCAGTCGTACACGAAATAACTGAGAACTAAATTGAAAATTGTGTTTTGTCTTCAATAATTTGTTCGATAAATCGGAAAAGAAGTCGGACAATTGTTGTGACTACAATTAATTATTGTTGTGACTACAATTAATTGAATATAATCATCTGGCACGGGGTCAATGACCCTGTGCCAGAACATACATTACTACACTACTGAAACGAAAATTAAAATATATTTGAGTGATGTAAATGTTACGCCAACAAAGGCTAGCTGATGCTGCAAGGTAATCTAGTTCGATTTGTACATAAAATGCTCACTGAAACGTATAAAATTCCACCGAAATTCATCACCGGACTCGATCTCGCCAAGAAAGAGAAAAAGAAAAAGAAGTAAAGAACACGAACACACACCTTGAATTCGGTTGTTGTTTGTCATTTTTTATCGTTTCACAATGAATAAAATATGATTTTTAACAAGTTTTACGAGAGTTTTATTTCCATCATTTTTGAGAGGCGAGCCATCCACAGAAAATATTAAAGCTTTCGTTGACTTCAGGCAGTGAAAATGTTGGAGCTATGGTCTCACTAAAAAAGGTTAGTCGTGATACAAACCCTATTTTTAGCGAGACACATACCGGTTTCATTCCATGAATGGACTTTGAATAACGGCGAATTTGGTTTTACTATGGATAAATCGCATGAAAATGATATCCAATTATTCAATAACTGCTGTCTTTTCAAGCATAATACACAACTTTCTCTCTGTCTTTCGAAAAAATAATGTGAAAGAGAATAAATGTAGAATTGGCCGAGGTCATATACAAGTTTTTATTCATTTTGAAACACAGAGAAAAAAAAACCATTTCGTTTTGTTGAGAAACGTTTGATATTCAATATTGATGGAATAGTTAGAATGAAAGAAATGACTTTTACTGGTCTAGAAAGTCCTTCCATGTATAGGTTTTCAACGAATTCCGTTTTGTAAACAGTGTTATGCTCGAAGGGCTTGCGACGACTGAAATATGGCAATATTCCCATATATTTCTTTATTTCAATCATATTTCGTTATATTTCAAATATTTGTAATATTTGATATATTTGAGGCATATTCAGCTACATTTTTGACGGTTTTTTGGTGTTATCCGATTTTATTTTGACAATTTCTGTTTGAAATATTCCTCCAAATTTTTAAATATACGAAATATTTGAAATATAGCCAAATATGTCAATTATACGAATCAATATGCAATTTGTGAACAAATAATATTTCAATATTTGAAATATTTGGCATATTTGAATATATTTGAAAATATTTCATATATATTTGTTCGTCGCAAGCCCTTCGGTTATGCTATCCCTTTAGCCTCTGGTGTATAAAAGGCCAAAATTTCTGCACTGAAAGTGATGCATTTTATATATATTGGAAAGTGTTGACATAATAGTATATACAATGTATGAAAAAAATGATTGGTGAATCTACTGGCATTTCCGGCCGCTGAAATAAAACTTTTATCAGAGAAAACATTAATCATGGCACGAACTGTTTGGTACACTATAACAACCCAATAAAACGGCCTTATCGTGCGATTGCCCTATTTGGCAAACAGTTTGCTTCATAGAAGAAAAATGTCATTGCGCATTATCACAGAAAAACCGAAATCATACTACATTTCTTTTGGCACCGCATATCAAGCTGATAGACGGGCCTTATCACGCGACTGCCTCATATTCAAAACATTTTCTGTGAAAATGAAATGAGAAATTGAAAAATAAACATTTTTTGTTGTGGGACTTCACGATTTGAACGCGCTGATATTTTGTTAATGTTAATGTGAGTGTAATAAATTGGGATGATGTTGGAAAAAATTGTGCGTGCCTTTTGAAACACCTTTTAAATCACCTAGTGTGACCATCTTTTCTCGTATGGTCAAATTTATCATTTAATTATTGAGCGAGAACGAAAGAGAGAGAGAGAGAGAGACTGTTTTACCTGTAGCATCGAGATCGTGGGTGATTTTCGTCGGTGGTGGACGATTTCTTTTGTTTTCGTTGTGCTTTGAGCGCCAGTGCCATCGATGTGGAAAATAAAAAATTAACGTCCAATCGATTCCATTGGTTTGGAAGATGAATACTCAAATCTTGGCAGATTTGCTGAAATGACTTCGGGAAGGGCGATTTCAATTGTAGATTTTTTTCTTCCCAGATTTCGGGGGGGGGGGGGGGTTGTGTTGATATAATTGAAATTTGGAAGTGCCAACAGTTTTGAATCCGAAATACTAAGATTAAGTTCGAAGACGAGTCATTTTCGACTTAACGCTGGGGTACTTATCCGAAAAAAAACCTCCAAACAATGGTACTTTCGTATGGGAGCTTCCTGTGAATCCATTCCGATTGGCTTTTCCATTCCGAAAACTCAACAAGTTTGAAGCCAATTGGAATTGATTTATAGGTACCTCACATACAAAGATATTGAAATTTCAACTAAAATGACCGATTTTTTTACTAAAAGTATTCTTTTTACAAAATATAGCGAAAAAAATTCCAACATAACAAGTTGTTTTTCG
>NW_022601411.1:42996-80990 GCF_009176505.1 Sitodiplosis mosellana
TGATTCGATTGAAAAAGTGAAAAATCATGAAAATCAATAGATGCTCATGAAAATTGGTTACACATAACCCAACTTTCAAGCGAATGCGCTGAGTTCACATTGCATGCATACTTTTCCTTTGTATAAACGAGTCAAGCACGCATAGTTTACATTTGATTGAAACAGGGCTCATTGATTTATGATATTGTTTTCCCTTGAATTCAACAGAAAATGAAGCCATTCAAAGGTGTTCCTGGTAGACGCTGCAAGCGCAAGTCAATGTGCACAAAGGTTGAAGTCAAGCAAGAGCCTGGTATTAAAGAAGAGCCCAATGACGGTGACGATGTCATGAACATACCACGGCCGAGAGTTGATGGACGATATCGTGCGAATTACGTGGGACCGGTTGACTTTGACTATGACTTCGATGTGTTAAAAGATGAAATCAAAGAAGAAGAAGAAAAGACGGTCAAGGAAAAGAACAAGAGGGCACATCGTGGACAATCGAATGAGAGCGATGCTGCAAATAATGATAACAACGAAGAGCCCATGGGTGACGCAATCGATTTCCAACCACCGAAACCAGTCGACAGTGAGAGGAAGCGGAGTGGAAGCTCCAGAAGGCAAAACAAACGAACCATTCCCAGGAATCAAGCGAGCAAAAAGCAAAAGAAGCACAAATGCCATGTGTGCAATCATGTGGCACGGTGCAAGGCTGAGCACATAATACACTTGCGAACTCACACTTTCGTGAAAAAGCCGTTTCAGTGTGATGTTTGTTCGAAGTTCTTTGCACGAAAAGGTGATTTGAACCGTCATAAGAAAACGCATGGCCCAAAGCCTCAGTTCCGTTGTTCGAAATGTTATCAACGATTCGAGCACGAATCCGATAAGATCAATCATGAAAGGCTATGTAATCCATGTCAATTTGAATGCGACATTTGCGGATATAACACTGTGATGAAATACAGTTTGACAGTTCATATGCGGATTCACACCGGAGAAAAGCCGTTCGTGTGCTCAGTTTGTTTCAAGTCATTTGCAACCAACTATGATCTTCAAAGGCATTCAATTACTCACAAAGATGAATTGTCGAATGCTTGTTCGAAATGTGGTCGACGATTCGCCACACCAGAAGATAAGCAAGCACACGGAACGCGCTGCCAACGAAGCCCGTTTGCATGTAATCAGTGTCATTACAAAACTTTCCACAAGTACTCATTGAAGCATCACATACAATCAATGCACGGAGCCAAAAGATCGATCGAATGTGAAATTTGCAGCAAACAATTCGTCCAACAGATTCATTTAAATCGTCATTTGTCTACAGCACACAGCGACCAGTTCCCATTCCAATGCTCCAAGTGCTTCGGAGGATACGCAAGCGAAGATGCAAAAGAAGCTCATGAAGACAGCTGTGGCTACCGCCAGTATCAATGCCATTTGTGTAAAGAGCATCGTCGTTCCAAACATTATTTGAAGATTCATATGCGAAAAGATCACACCGGAGAGCAAATTCAATGCAAAGTGTGTGCAGCAAGCTTCAGCAAAGAATGCAATGCCGGGCAACACATGAAAGCAGTTCACCATTTGAAAAAGAAATAATGCACGTATTGCGTAGTTAAGCTTAAAACTTATAAGAAACTTTCATGACACTTACAAAACAATTCCACATAAAAGACAGTCACATCAATCAATTGAATAGTAATAACGAGCATGCACCTGAAATTGAAATAACATTTAATATTTTTCGAAATAAAAATGCATAACTATCGCTTTAGATTTAAGCTTCCATTTTGATCGAAACAAAACAGAACATGAATACATTTTGAAACTGAAATAAAACAAAACGGCTCAAGGGGGTTGCGTTAAATTTCTGAGTTCATTTTTGCAGCGATTTTCTTCTCCAACGAAAGAAACAAATGGTTTTGGGAACATGTGTTATCTCTGTATTCGAATCGGGTTTGTACATTTTTATTACAAAGTCTCAACTTCAAAATATTTCGTTCATAATTCTCATTATTCAAATGCTGAATTGATTTCTGATTACTTGTCCATTTGCTCAATTCATTGCCGCCACTTCGAAAAGCGTCACACTTCAGACTCCAGATATTTTCGATTACAAACCGAAACATGCTCTTTTCAATGCGACTCTTCTTCAATTCACATACATTTTCCACACAAAACATAATGGATTCACTCTTGTCAACCATAATTCGGTTTTCGGTTCTTCAGACTAATCCTAAACTAAATCGTTAGTCGACTGAATTGAGATTGATCCGAACGCCTATATAGGTGGGTTCACAAATATTGATCCGAGTACGATTATAAAGGCCAATGCAAGAGTCGGTGATTACGCATCAATTGGTGGGTTTACATCAATTGGAGAAAAAAAGTAAAGTCGGCGGTTTTGCTACTATCGCCCAGTACTATCACAAATGACGCAAATGAAGATTCACATGCGAAATTGACTTTGTGCAAATTATGCAAAATTTGGTAGTGGCACCGCAATCGGAACAGGCTCTATTTTCCATGGATACGCAAACACGGGAAAGAATGTAACCATCGGGAACAGAGTAGAAGTGAATGATTACGCATCCATTGGAAATGATGCGGAAATTCAAGACGACAGTTTTATCGATGAGTACTCTTCGATTGGTGCCGATATCAAAGTAGCATCCAAAGATTATACTGGTCAATTTGCATTGATCCAAGCGAATGCGATCATACGTGAATTGGCAATCATTCATGTATGTGTTAAAATACCAAGTGGCGCGACGGTTAAAAACAACCAAGTCGTAATTTGATCACCATCAACTTTTGAATTGTATGAAAAGTGCGCAGCGATCAGCCGCATCTCAAATGCACAGTAAGATACTATAAAGCCCTTTTCGTCCTTTATCGCGTTTTATTTTTTTAATGTATTTTTAATGTATATTCACATTCATTCCAGAACTAAGATTGCAGCTGATAGAAGTTTCGTGCCGTAAGAGCAATCGTTTTCAATCGAATAGCTTTGTGCAATCGACTTATCTGTATTTTATTTTTAGTTCGGCTCAATTCAATGCAATGTTACACCCCCTGATCGATGCTCAGATCAATGATATGAAAACAAATTGTGAACGAGGGAGTGTGACAGCAAAACCAGACTTGGCCGTAATCAAAAGCTTGTGTTTAATTCAATATTACGGCCTAGAACGGTAACATTTACTGAATCCACATTAAAATGATATTATTCTTCAATTAAATTTATATTTTAAAATACCTTTTTTTCTTCAGTTTCAAAGAAGCGCAACCAAAAGCACATGGATGGAATACTGAAGTGATTAACGGGGTGGTTTACGTCGATGGATAAACTCCTTTGAAAATAACCGTTGTCCACTTAGGTGATTTGAACCGTTCTCCACTTAGGTGATTTTGAATCGTCTGAAACAAGTGACAGTTATACGGAGCAATGTCTGGAAAATACAGCGAGGAACATAGTTGGTGTTCATATTCAACTGCTTCTTAGACATTTTTAACTTTTTCTGGGGAAAAGTCATTGAAAAATTTTGATTCGAAAAACCAATTTCTTTCTGGCATTGAGCCAATGATCGATCCTGCTGTCAGAATTTGGTATGTAACGATTAGATAGAAAATAAAACAAGATTCGATCGATTGTTGGAAGCCAAACAGTATACTGCTGACGATCGACTGTTCAAACTATGCAGTTTGAATTGCAGTCAGCGTTTTCAAACCGCATTCGAAGACAAAATCTAAGTTGCAAAACTTGAATTCTTTTACGACTTTAGAACACTTGATATCATTTTGTTTGATACAGGAAACAAAAATTGAAATTTTTCAGCAGCGTGTGATGGGTCTGAAATTAGTGTCACATGAATCCGTTCACTGATAAATGGAACTGTAAACATTTTCGTCAAAATCTGGGACACAGCGGTTCATCGAAACCAGTTTTGGTATGTAATCTAATGTGCTTTAAATGAATATAAAAATAATTTTGATTTCTTTAAAAAATATTTTTTTTCTTTCAATTTCACCGCCCTTTTTTCCTTCAAATTAGCGGATTTCTAATATCAAACATTTTTTACTCATTTTTTATCTCTTAAAAAGTCAATCCAATCCAAAAATCGTGTGCCACTGCATGAAAGTACGCGATATTAAGAGACGCGATCCAGTTTTAAATCAAAATGCGGTAAACAATTGCCGTTCCCAGAGTAAAAGAATCACAGGCATAGAATGGATTTAAAAAGAAAAAAAAAAGAATTGAAACGGTTTGGTTTTGATGTCGGTAGTTGTGTACCGTTTTCTTTTCGTCGTTGGCATTGTTTATCGTTGTTGTTTTTGGTTGCATGTAAGTGCATTTGGTGTGCGGCCGCGGTTAAAACGACTTGAAAACAATTGTGCGACAGACGTATGCACGCGCTCTGTGGTACTTGTTTCGATCATAGGCTAATGTGTTTTTTTCCCGTCTCAGTGTTGAACTGTCTTCCGAGACAGTAAGACGTGCCGCTGCAGTTGCTCTCTATCCCACTGCTTTGATGTGAATTTGTGATCCGTCGTGTGCAGTACAGCAAATTTGTTGTTTTTAAGTAAACCGTTCGTTTCAACGTGCGTGAATTTTGGTCTCCATATTTTATTACGATTGTGCTGTGTTAAGTGTGTGTTATTTGTTCGGTGGATTTCCATTTTCATAACAAAAAAAAACTATTTCATGCTATCACCGCCTGCAATTCGGTTCACAATCAAATTTTACATTTGGAACAAAATGAACGCAAAGTGAATGTGTGTATCTGTTTTTACTTGCACGTTGATCATCGAATTGTGCAGAATCTTACAGAATCATGATTCTGATCCAATATAACAGCTGGCAACAATATTTGTTGATCGTTCACTAGCTATTGCTTGATCGGCCTCTTGTTATCGCTCGTTCTCACTTTTTCTCGCTTAATTTTGCTCTTTTTGGTGTTTATCTATCTTCTTCTCTCTCACTCACTCAGTTACTCTCTTAACATCTCTCTCATTCTCTCTCTAGCGCTTTCGTTCTTACCAGTTCTTACTCTATTTCGTTCACTCTCTCTCTCTCTCGTTCTCACTCTATCTCGTTCTCTTGATCACGCTCCCTCTGGCTCGCTCTCACCGCATATTCAAACCTAAACGGTAACATGAACGCAAACATATCAATATCTCAATTGAGCTGTGTATATTGAGTGAGAAGCTTTGTGCACTGCGCAGTTACCTAATGCTGACTTGTTTCCTTTTTATTCGCTAATTAAGATCAGCATGAGTTATGTGTGCATTGTGCGCGAATGACAACAAACACAGAAAGAAAAAAAAAAACACCGCACATATAGAGCGCCAACAAACGAGCAGAAAAAAAGTCCACAATAATAATAAAAATAAAAATTAAATTTGTCATTCATTTCGGCCGTTTCGTTCGTTCGTTCCAATTGACTGAGTTTTGCGTTCACCGTGTGTGACCAATTCCCGTGCATAGCACATTCTCGCTATGCAATTCCAAAATCTGTGCTCGGCTTTTTTTTTTTCTTCTTTCGTTGTGGCTGACGTAAATGCTTTTTTTTCTCATTCATTTCTTACAAAATCGGCCCAACACTTCAATGACACTCGATTCATAGCACCAACAATTCGATTGCCGCTTTATCAAGATAACGCAACGCTCGACGAGTTAACAAATCGATTGTAAGCTTGTTTTGGCGCCCAAATGCGTGCTCAATCATTTTTATTTGCAACGAACGTCTTCCAATTTGCATCAGTCATTAAGTGTTGTGATCATTTTTCGCCACTTATTTTCATTTTGATTCATTTTGCGGATTTTTTGTTCACTTTTCGAATGCGGAGTACCCGATTTGTTTCCCTTCAGAAAGAATCATAAAATCAAATAATGTATGGGCGATTTTTGGATATGAATGTTTTTTCTTTCTCTCTCTCTCTCCAATGTGTGCCATTTTCATTCATTGTTGCACCATTGATATCGTTCGACTCGTGCAGTTCGCATTTCCATAAACCGTGACAACTTACGACTGTGGGAATAAATATTTCGAATGCATTCGCAAACAACTTACTCACATGAGACTTGCATAACAACAACAACAGCCAAATCGACGCACACAAACTGAACATGTCAAAAATACAAATTGATTTACAATCGACAATATAATAAATATCAAAGTAGATGCTTTTGGAAGGAAAAAAACGACCATTTTTTTCTACGTCCAACGAGACAAAAAAACGGCGACTCTTTTTGTTGTGTGTTTTAGTTGACTTTTTTTTCTCAATGAATGCCAAACCATATTCGTTGAATGCAGTTTGTCTTGAAGGTGAAACAAAAACGCACGGATAATTTAAAGAAAAAAGTCTCTTAAATTCGATTTGAATTGCCGAAGCAAAAGACCAAATTGACTCATTTTCTATGAACACAAGAGGTATCTTTGAAGATTTTTGGATCAAGTGGAGATGAGAAATTCAAGCAGGTTTTTTAAAGAAAAGTTTTTGTTAGTGAAAAAAAAAACGCTTCGAATAAAATATGTGAACGAGTTGAATTTGATTAGAAAAACGAAAAAGTGTGCTTTTTTCTTCAAATTTCATCGTATTTTTACCGTCAATTTACATCGATTTCAATTCGAATATTCTTCGATTTTATTCGTGTCCTATCAATTTTGACACAATTCCTCCTCATATACGTCATTTTCTACTCTTTATTCTTATGCTCGTTCTTCTTTCTATTCTTCTGAATTTCGTCTGATTTCACAATTTTTCATATTTTTTGCCTTGATCTCTCCTTTCTGTCTTGTTTTGTTGTTTTGTCTGGGATCAGCTGATTTGCGCGCAATTTTTTCCACTTTGGTTTCTCGGTGCTTCAGATGTGTGCATTTGTATTTGCAGTATACGCAAAGAGAAATGCCACTTTGCTGGTCGACTCGAAGCGAATGCACTTAATTATGATGCATGTCTCGATGGAAAGCAAATGATTTGGCCATGTGCAGTGTATAACGTGTCTATTTGACGAGTCTGTGGCTTACCATATTTGTTATTCGCATAAATGATTGGTTTAGTTGACGCGCGGCACTTTAATTCACATTCATATTGTTGAGTGAATGGAGTCAAATGGATTATTTGCTACTCTTATGTTACTGTTGTGTTAGGCTACTGTTATGTTTGCCATATATTGCATATGCAACATACACACAGGTGACAGGCATGCTGCATTTTTACTTATGCAAATTCTCGTTTGTGAGAATCACATTCATTTCCTTTTCAAGATTTTGATCTCACGCCCGATCGATGAGTGCCACTGTGAAAAAAAAAATTGTGTACCGTAACAGAAAAGAGCCATATATGGTCAATTCAAAACTAGTGCAAATCAAGTCGATCGATCTAAAGCCAAGTCCAAACTGAAACTAACGAGAGAAAAAAACGAATTGGAGAAAAAAATGAGATAAAAAAGAGTCAATTGGCGATGAAAAGAGATTAAAAAAAGACTAGAAACCCTGAAACAAACATAGAGAAAAGGAGGGGAAAAGGCAGGGCAAGAGAGGCAGAAAGGAATAGAGAGAGGAAAAGAGATAAAATGTGAGAACAAACGGAACAATTAGAAGAAGAAAAGAAACATCTGGATAAGCGATCTAGCCAAAGTGCGCACACATGCAAAAGCAGCCCAAGATGCGATCTCAACAATTAGTATCCAATCGAATATCGAAAATGAACCGAATGAATTATTCAAGCGCACACATAATTTAATGCATCTGATCACGCAAACCGAAATTCATGTTAAAACTAATAAATTAAACACTGTCGAATTGTCAATGAACAATTGCAATTTTTTTGCTAATAATTAAAATGCAACTCTTTTTTTCGGAATAATTCCCATAGGTATGAGCTAGTGTCTTTCTCTCTCTTGTATGTGTATACTGAAAATTGGACGAAATATTTGCTGATTGAGCCATAAATTGGGCCGTTTGAGGCGGCAGCCTCGACAAAAAACAAATCCACTTGGCAATCTAAGGAGTTGGAAAACGACTTGGCAACTAAAGTGAACGTGTTTACGATACATACGAATCGCAACGTTTATCGACGTGCCTATGAATTTGTTCATTAATTAAATGGTTTTCATGGTTTGTATCAATTTTATGCTCTTTTCCACTGATTATTTGCGTCCGAAATTGCTGGATAACTATCGGTAATCGTATTTTACTACCATTTATGCACTGATTATACTGAGTCTGGCTCAAAATTCGCTTTGATCTTCTTGATCAACGAACAAAGCGAATCAAACTAAAAATTTAGAAGAAAAAAATCGAAAGTTCCAAACAAAAAACCCCAAAAAAATGTGACAAATCCGTATCGACTAATGAGAAATCTCACAAATTTCGATGATTTTGTTGCAGAATGGCATCGATTTAAACCCTCTGCACCACAAAGAAGTATGTAAACGAAACAAGAACCAAGTGTGAGTTGTGTTTTCGATAATGTTCAGTGTGATTAAATGAAAATTACGTTGTTGGATTACAGGCGGAGGGCCCTCCCGTTCAAATCGAACCAGTTGATCTCAGTCTACAAGCTCGCGGTAAGTTGAATTTAGTTAGTATCAGTTTGGTATGGAATATAATGGGTTGGTTAAGCATAGGTTGATTTAACTTGTGCAATTTAGTTGGTTTTAAGATGCAATTAAATCGAAGAAAGAAATAGGTAAAAGCATGAAAATGTTCTGGATTGGAAATGAGGCAACATGGAAATGTTGGAACTGAAATAACCAAATTCGTTCCTCTGACCAAGCCGAAGACCATGAGAAAACTCGATTTAGCTCTGTCTATGAGAAAGATGCCATAAACGTTGACATTCACCGCTGCTGCATTTTAGCGATTAAAATCGTTCGATCGATGCTTATCAGTGGAATGCTTCACACGAACCACTGACACAGTTCAAAACGACGCGCGCCTAACCATATCCACAAAATTTAATGATCGCACTCGTACACTCACTCTTCTCATTGGGCCACACTTTTCGTGTTCGGTCAATGTTTGCATTTCGGTAACTGATCAGCAGAGCGCATGCGCGCTCATCGAACTTAATGCCTAGCGTTAAACTGTGCCAAATGCACAACAACATTAGCGCTCCGTCGAGTATTTATCGATCGTTTGCCATATAGTTTATGGTTTGGGCCATGTGAAAGGTCAAGTTCGTGCACGGAAATCAGATAGTTTTCAACGGCATTTCTATTGCCTTTCCACTTCCACAACGTACATTTATATGGGACTTACTTATGGCCAAAATGAAGTTCGTCGTTTTTGGATAAAGGTAAATAGAAATGGTCGTTTTGATAAATGGCCTACGTTGTCCAACTAATCGTGCATCTTTAATTATTCCCAATCGGTATATCGGAGAAAGGAAAAGAGGTGAGAGATAGAAAGAACATTCGGAATAAATAAAGATTTGCTGCGCGCGCGTAGCCCAAACGAAATGGACGGTGTTGGCCAGAACTTAAATGATATTTTATGCTCGCACATACGATAATATAGATAAAATAATGCTGTTTTACCAGAAACACTGAGCCATTCACTCACGTCCAACCAACCATTTTACCATGTACAAGCCATCGTGCAACTCAAATATTACACTGATTTACGACCACTTTCAACGCAATCGATCGGAAACAAACGATTTTTTATGCTAAACCTATGTCTTTTTGCATGCAATTTTGGTTGTTGTCATGGAAGAAATTTACTCTTTTTTAGTTATTTACAGACAGCTCTGGTCAGATTATTTGTGAATTTTTACTCAAATGATAATCATTTTGCCGAAACACATTACCGAACAAATCGTTCGCAACATATTTCAACAGTTAATTGGAATTTTAGCAAATCCTTTTTGTTTCTACACACAAATTTCTTCAAATATTATTTCGCTAACTGATCAACATAATTCATAATCAATAACTGATCAGCAATGACTTTGAACGAAAATCATCATTTTTCAAGACAAAATTCAATAAACTTTTCTATCGGTAATCTAAATTATAGGATTTATCCTACGATTTACTTTCCATAATTTTCGAATTTCCCAATTTTCGATCGCTCCAGAAATTGAAGTGGATTAATAAAAGTGGTCTGTGAAGAAATGATGAAAAAAAAAATTCGGTTGAAAACCCATCTACGTTTCAATAGAAAAATACAGCAAAATTCTTTTCCAACGAAAAAAGTCTAAACTTAAAAAAAGCGGTTAATTTTCCGAGTGATTTGTATGGTCAAATCAAGCCATAGTTACCATTTTTTTTTTCAAACTCATTCATATAGAAAGCATGCGAAAAAGGTTCTTTTCGATTTTTGATCGTGTTTGTTTGGGCTTGATAGAAAAACCAAAACTAGAGTCACCTGATCAAGTCTGGTGGTGTGTGAGTGATTGTATAATGTGAAAACCGAAGTGGATTTGCCCAAAATTGGGTGATTTCTATTCCGAATAAATCCAGACTGGTGTGAGCACAACATTGTAATTTAGCGAAAAGAAAGAAAAAAAACAGCGATACAAAACACACACACACACACACACACACACCAATTGAAACAACATTCAATCGCGCCGTGCATATCTCAATTTTGCTGGTTTGGAAAAGAGTAATGCGCACAGTAAGCGCTGATTTTAAGCTCAACATATGCAGTAAAATCCATAATGCCATATTTGAGATGTTTGAACAAAAACGAAAGCTGAAGAAAAAAAAACAGTCTCAAGTCGATGGAATGTTCTGTTGTCACATGGGATTTGTATGTGTGTTTTTTTTCTTCTGTTGGGTAAAAACAGTAAACTGCAGTCAATTGATTACAAATTCGTTTGAATGACAACAAATTGAAAAGAGTCGTCGCCCGGTTTTTGAATTCTACATCTTAACTCACGCGCAGAAGCGAGAGAGGGAGAGACAGAGTGAGAGAAAAACACAGTGCCAACCGTTTGAAACACACTCCGACGATCGAATCAGTGAAAAAGCCACTTTGAAGTTTGGTAGTCATTTTTTTTTTTCGCTCACTCTACTCCGATGCATTCGGATTGGGTTTGTTGGTGCAAAATTTTCGGGCATTAAAATCGACTGGTTATAAAAGCCAAATTCGAACATGAATTGTCGTGTAATTGCAAACAAATTTCGTAAAAGTCGAAACTGACTTTATTAACATGTTAGATGATAGCGAAACAGTGATTTCCACACCATGATCGTTTCCTTAGCAAATTTCGATTCGATTCGAATTCACATTACACTGTTCAAAAACCGCATGAAAAGACAACAACAGCAAAAAAGAAGTCAGTTTGCTATCTCTGTTACAAAATCGGTTATTGTTTTGAAAATGTGGCGTAATGCGGTAGCGGGCGCGTGCGCACGCGCGCTCCCAGAATATATAGTTTCGTTTCATGGCGAGCGCGTATATGCGCTTTATCCGGAACGATTTTCAATTAATTTGTGTTTGTGTGTGTCTGTGAACGTATGAACGTGAATTATCTCGCACACGATTTATTTATTGACAGCGTTAGCAATTTTGCAGGTGGGACGATGTCAAAAACAACAACAATAACACGATCGAAGTCGAGCCAAGAAAAAGAGATAAATCTATTGTATCGATCGTTTAATATGTAATTGACATAAATGCCGGTTTACCATTCGAAATGGCCACCAAAACATCAAGCGTACGAACACATTAATTACAATATCACGGCGATCAGTTTTCGAGCTAAAATTAAACCATATGGATTGGATTGACTTTACTTTTCATTTGTTCGCTCGTTGTTCGTTTCTTTTCTTTTGTTCTTGTCCAACCAACGAGCCCAAGTTTATTCAGTAGCTCGTCTCTCCGTTAGACTCTTACTGCTTGGCTTACTGGGTTACCTGCTACCCGCCGCATTGACACAATTAATTTATTACCATTTCGATTCAGCCAATTCATTCAGCTTGTTGCGCCGATCGATCGACACTGCACAATGCACCGACCCGATGGTTTATGATCACATTATCCTCCATCCAATTCAACATTTATCGAAATTAACAACTCCGCAGAAAATAGAATTAACATTATTAAATTAGCTGCCAAAGTATCTGGGCGGAGGCCTTTTTGTTTTTTTATTCACCGTCCGAACCATAAAATGAACTTTAAAATTTTCAGTATGTTTTTCGGAATGAAATGAATTTAAGTGTAAAATTACGCAATGAAGAGAGAGAGAGAGAGCGAGATAAGAATGAAATCCAATTTAAATGAGGGAGGAAGGGGGTATGACAATTGAATACAGCTTCGAAACAGCGCGTTCATTTTCATCGTTCATCTTTCTTTTCATTTCCAAGATAAAATTACATTTAACGTGAGTTTTTTCCACGGTGTCTCATTGACTGAAGCCATCGATTTACTAAGCCTTAGACTCTAAGGCTTAGAGTAACATATGGAATTGTTATGTGCTTGAAAAACGAATTTTTCATACTGCTTGCATTATGTTATGATTAGACGAAATCAGCGAAAATTAAATTTCGGTCAGATTAGTATTTATTATGATTTCGAACAATGTAATAATGTTCAATCACCAGAAGATTGAATTCTTTTAAAATCTGATTCAATACCAAAGGATTGCGAAAAATGTGTCTTCATCTCAAGCAAAAGTGTTATTTTTTTGCTTTTTGAATGGAGATCTTCCATTGAAACTGAACATACGAACTGAAGTTTGAAACCAAAATGAACACGGAACGAAAACAAATTAAAAAATGAAGATTTATTTACAAAAGTTCACCTGAAATCAGCGAAACTGAACGAAAAACAACAGATGTTATAAGAAAAACCACCAAAAATAAGCAAAATCTCGGAAAAATAATTTTGAAACAGGAAGCAGATACCCATGTGAAAAATTATTGACTACTAGTTGGCCGAGTCTGTTTGAGGGACATTTTGACTGGATTTTTGTACATTTTGTGCTTGGTATAAAGGAGATTTTCTCGGTTGGAATTCCAATTGATTTCAATCAACTTTAAATTCAAACAAATCGGCCGGTTTAGATAGTCAAATGTATAAACTGTGACTGTCGTTTGATTAAAATTCCAATCATCATACGTACAAAATGTAGTCAAAATGTCCCAAAATAGTTAACTGGTGCAATCACTCGTCACTCATAAATTGCATGGAGAAAAATAATCCAGTGACTAGAATCTAGTTACCATAGTCAAAAAAAAATGTCACAATGTTACAATATTAAATCACAAAAATCATTTTTTGCGATAAAATGTTGAATTAAATAACGAAACGTTTCTAATATTTCATTTCATTTCATTATTTGTTCAACCTTTTATCGCAAAGAATTATTTTGTTATTATTACCAGTTAGAAAAAGAGAAAGAAAAATTGGCGAAAAAAAAGCCAAACGATATTGAGTCATGTATTAAAAAGTTCACATTGATGTGAGTTAACATTTGCCATTTGCACCGTTCATAGCGCAGAGCACATAGAGCATTGAAATGATCCAAATTCAATTTAACGTGATTCTTTATCGCATTCAGTAATAGCACAGCACAAAGAATTGCTGTGCGATACAATTTGCGCAATGATTTACCGATTCAAACCAATCAACAAGGAAATAAAAACAATTGAACGCAACTTTATCTCAAATACCAAGTGCTCCATCATGACACAAACAATGTGCTTGTCGAATTGAAACAAGACAACAACATGAAAACTGCTTGAATAGAATGAATTCGAAACAGAAAAAAAATGGTGAATTTGAACATTAAAACCGAAATTCGGAATGATCAATTGGAGTTGAATTATGTGTTGTTGATCTGAATGTACCCCGAATAGTCAACCGATTTAATCGAATTGAAAACGTGGCGAGATGTCTTCAAAATTATTGTACAATAAGAGTTGCGAATGCACAGTCTACAGCGGTTAGTTATTGTTCAACTTATGTGACACAATGTGATTATTTTTTCGTTGTGTTTTAATACGGAGAACAAAAAAAAATCATGTCTTTGGTTCACGTATCAGCGGCTGAATTGAATAGAGAATAAGAATCGTCTTATTATTTCTTTCAAGAGAATGAGACAGCACCGTCTAATTACAACTCCCAATAGCTCTATCGAAGTTCAGTAAAAATTCAGAGCAAGTTTCGAATGAAATAATAAAAGTCATTTTATACCTATCGATTTGCGTATGGCTTCAAGCCATGTGATAACAATCCATTCATCTTGAAGCTTGACTTGCTATTGATTTTAGCTTCTTTTTCTATAAAAAAAAAACAGGTGAAACACGTCAGGAGAGCAGCGTCAACTATTTTTCAGAGAATCGCTTGCGGTGAGTTGTCTTCCTTTTATTGTATGTAATTCGAAGCTTATTTCCTGCGCATTTTCTATGATTTGTCCGATATAATTTCCATCTTATTTGCAGGTGGCCATGTCGAAATGCTGTAGCTAAAGGATCAGCATCGTCAAGTGTCGATCTGAATGTTGGCGATAATCATCATTTTTCCATTGATTTTAGTGCGGATTGTTCATTGGGATGGTCATCGGCTGAAAACCAGAATGCAGTACTGAAACGGCCATTAAGGCATGATCTCGCCGAAAATGTAACCCATTCACCAAATCGATGGAGCATTTCGACCATATCGCATATCCCATTTGCGCAGCACGCTCATTCACAATTTTCAGCAGCAGTAACACCGAAACACAAACACAGACAAACCAATTCACTGAATCAACCGCACAAACTTGTGACTCGGCTGCGAAACGATGACAAAATCACAACATTGAATCCAGATGTTGATTACGAACGTATACCAGCACCGGTCTATCATCGTCTTAAAAGCAATATATCATCGAATGATACGAAAGTGAGCCGCAAATGCCATCGATGCGACGAAATCGGATGCAATAAAATTTACACGAAAAGCTCACACCTCAAGGCGCATAAACGAACGCACACAGGTAGGCGTGTTTGCTTGTCTTTTTTTCTTTGAGTTATCGAAAACGTTTCCCTCGTTTGCATCGTTAAATGATAAATTTCTTTTGTCCGCTTGTTTTTTCGCAGGTGAAAAACCGTATGTTTGCACATGGAAAGGTTGTTCATGGCGTTTCGCACGATCCGATGAGTTGACACGACACTTTCGAAAGCACACCGGCATCAAACCGTTTCGATGCCGACTTTGTATGCGTTCGTTTAGCCGCTCCGATCATCTGCTACTGCACAGCCGGTAATTTTTGCTCTTTGTGTATTGTTTAGATCCGATTGTGAATTTTCCTCCTTCTCTTTACCTCTTTCTCTTTCTCTCTATTTTCAGGCGTCATTGATTGAGGAATTCGTGTTTAATTTTACTATCGAAGTCTCTTAAAATAAGTTAGATCCCTGAATCGTTTTCTACAAGCACCATTTCCACGGCGACTTTTTTCTTTTTCGATTTAATTTCCTTTTTATTTTTATTTTAATGACTTAGTGTGATTTTAATGGCCATTTTAGTTAGAGACACATTAAGTATCGAATAGTTGTGTTTGGACTATCCACATATACACATACATGCACAGAAACCGAAGAGAAAATCGGAAACTGATTTGGTTTTTCGAAATCGAATCATGTTTCGCTTTGATGTAAATTACTTTTATTCATTGCTTTTCGCAATCTCAATTCGTCATATTAGGAAATTTGAGGGGAATCTTTGACAAAATTTTAACAAAAATCAATATGTCAACGAATTTATTTTTTATTCATTTATTTCTCTCTCGTGAATCGATTAGGCTAGAAATGATTTGTGGTAATAGCTACTGAACAATATCTACCACTCGCTAAATATCGCTCTATCAGACTGCCTTGATAAAATTCGTTCACCAGCTATTGCCGCAAAGCATTGGTTCGGTTCAATTCGATTCACTTCGAAAAAGCAAGAAACAAATAACGTAAGCACCGTCCTTAGAAACAGAAAAAAACTCATACTTTGAAATACGAATCCAGTTTTTCCCGATCGAATTAACGGCAAAATTGATATTTTCATCGCTCTGGAAGAAGTACATCAAATGCAACACAACCAAAACCAACAGCGGATGCCAGTGTAAAGCCAGTGTTTTTATTTTTTTTTACTTATTCTTTTAAGATTAGGAAAATCCATTAAAAAATAATTTTTAACTAAGAATCGAAATTAGTTGGATAATTTGACGATTCTTATTTCCATTATTAATTTATCGTTCAATCTATCTAGTAAATAAGTATGTTTATGATTATCATTATTATCAAAAATGACAGTTGAATTTTTGGCCAAACTCTCTCGATTGACAATCAATATGAGGCTGTTTTTTGGGCATTCTTTTTATAAATACAGTTTTTTTCATGAAAATATTTCGATTTTTCTTCTAGTTTTTCTTTTGTTCCTTGAATTGTTTTTTTTTTCTTTCAAAATCATGTTGGTTTGTTGTAAATTGGAAGAATTTCATGTTGTCCGTCTAGAAAGCCTCGATTTCCTCCACTCTGAAAAGATAGAAGTGTATAAATTCCCAGTGCGTTCTATTTGAATTTTGAGTTTTTTTATGTATAAAATGTAAATTGAGGTTGAGTACTGCGATTGCGATTGACCAGAGTGAAGTTGTGATGATGTTGGTTTTCAGTTGATATTGGCATGTGATTGAGGTGGTCATAAGGGCATTCTCGTTCTTGAATTTCCTCGTAAATGTGATCTTCCGGATCTGACTCTACCTCTTGTTGTGTTTCTTCGCCATTGTCATTTGGGCGGTAAGATACTTCCATTTGACCACAAAATGATCGATCCTTTAATAGTGTTAAAAATCCGTTATTTTTTCGAGAGGGTATCTATAAATCGCCTAAAATATTGGCAAGGGATGTCGCTTCGAATGGAAAATACCTCTTTTTGTTATTAAAATGAATCAGTTTTTTTAAACATATGTCAGAAAATAATTCCCAAAACAAAAACCGTTAGTCTTTCTAATCTGTATGGAATTTCGCAAACGATTGCACCATCTGCTGCCAGTTGCTTGCGGTACAACAAACAACTTGATTCAACTACCATATCGTTGATTCGTATCAATAGTTGACAATCGTTTTCGTTGTATGAAACATCGTCGTTATAAATTAAATGCCAAGCGAGTCTAATGTGATCACTGTGATGATTGCAGTGACGCTTCTTTGCTTACATTTTTTTCGTTTGTCACCAGAACAATAAACGTAATTAGTTACAAATGACTAATTAGAGTATCAAAAAGAAGAAGAAAAAGCGCACAAAGAAGAAGAGTGAAGAACAAGAGCAAAAAGTAGCGAGTGCATCGCGTCGATCACAACCGACACTTCTTTAGAATTCAATTCATAACAACACTGCCATTTGCGTTGAATTTGACAGCTGATATACTTGATTCATAAAGACGATATAGTCGATGAGAACATCTTCTTTTGTTTATTGAAATTCTCTTGTTCAGTTACATGATGTGTCTGTTTTTGAATCAAACTGACGAATTTGTGAATCAATTTTCTTAATACTCATTCAATTTTATTAGGAAAGTGAACGGATTTTTCAGATGAAATTTTTTGTCTTCACACCAAATTCCTGTCTAGATTCCTGTTTTCAATCTTCTTATTCTTCCTTATTGCCATAAAATTAGAAATAAATAAGAAAAAAAGAAATTTTTTCTATGAGTAAATCGATTACTTCTCTCCAATCTTCTATTTCAATATTTTTTGACAAGAAAAAAGAACACAAATTTAGTATCAGTCAAATTGAATTACGAAAGATAAAATAAAGAAGAAAATAATGAAAATGAAGGAATGACAAAAAAGTAATTTCGTCCGAGAAAACGACCCGAAGAAAAGTGTCTTTCAAAAATGGTATTTTGATCATTTTTGATCGAAACCCATAAATTGTCTGTTAAATTGACGTCTACCACCAATGGTTGGCTCATCGACGACCGCATCGTCTCTTTCCAAGATTGGATCGCCTCCAGTTGCCGAGTTGAAATGACTTGAAGTTCAAGTCTTGAACATAAACGCAGCAACGTACAGTATAAGTGTCTTGAAATCTATTCATAGAATTCCGAATGCATCGAGTATCGAACGAAAAAGCGTGTAAAAGGTGGAACGCAGCAAAATATAACTTGAATAATAAAAGCCGCTACTCGCATGAAGACAGATACAGAGGGAGAGAGGGAGAGAGAAAGAGATACAGATAGAGAAAGAAAGTGAGAAAGAGAATACATTGCAATGCGGCGTATGAAGCTGAAAACATGTGTGGGGGGAAGCGTTTATACTATCAGCTCAATGTTTACTGACTGCACGACGACCACATATATTGAGTTTGTTTTATTCTAGTGCTGTCGCTGCTTGGCTAAACACACACAGCATCGGCCATAATAAAACTCGACAATTTTTTCTTCTTCTTCTTCTTGGATATGATTGTCGGCATTTGGACTATTGGACTGTAGTATTGGTGACTGAGTTGATATGGTACGAACAATTGTTTTCTTTATTGTGATTTGAAAAAAATTCGCGTTAAAGGGCGTGAAAACGGGCAACAATACCGAAATTTGATTATTACTTGGCCAATTTTGATTATTTTCAATTGGTTTCAATGGTTCAATTGAAGTGTGGTACATTGGAGTGGTACGTACCTTACGATAACAATAACGTAATGTACATTAAAGTGTAAGTTGCGACGATTCTCAGTGCGAATAGTATTTGGTCTGTATGATACTCACAAATTGTCTATATCAATAGCAACTAGTGACTATTTCCAACGAATTACCGGGCAAATTGCGACGGATTCAATCAGTGCGGTGAATGTGATTGAGCAAATGTTCTGCGAATGCATTTCGAATGAGTGATTCAAAGGTTGACACAACTTGTTGTTTCAATTGACGCAAAGCACTTCGGTTTTACAATGTAGTAAAGTCGATCGTAATTATTACAATGTAATAAATAAGCGCGTACTCAAACTTATATCAACGAAAGGAAAAAAAAATTCAAAAATTGAGCCATTCAATGGTGCAGAATGTGGGAATTAGATGAAATTCGTTGGTTTGTCGACGCCAATTGATACAAATGATATCTTGTCGTTCATGTGTTTACTTCAATGCCATTGAAAATGTTAAAATCGGGGATAAAGGCCGCTCGTCTTGTGTCGGTTCAATTGAAAGATAATGCACAAATATCGTCGTTTACACGTAATGTAAACAAAATCTGAGCTTCGCATTTTGAAATACATCGTTTTGTTGATAAAAAAAAATCATCGGTTTTTAAAGTATCAGCAGAAATAGTGAGCGATTGAGGTAGAGTGAAGGAGGGAGAAAGACAAAGAGAAAAAGAGAGAAAGAGAGAATGAGGAGAGAGCAAGAGAAGCGAAATGTCATCGCGTTCGATGCCTCCGAGTACAATGTACACAAACAAATGTCAATGTCGTCGTGACACATGCATTTTTCGGTGTTTGCACTACATGCCCGACATATTTTATTGTGAATCAGCTGTTGCTTGTGCACGCGCACTCACACACTCACACACACACGAACGGCACCCAAACGCTCTTTCCTTTGTTTTGCCAAACCCAATTTCTGTATACCGTAACCGTGTGTGTAATCTACCGAACCTATGTTCAGTGTTTATTTTTGCTGTATTAATGATAATGACAATCTCGTGTGGTGCAAAAATGTCAATTTTCTATTTTCGACACGAGCAAAATGGTGTGTCTTGCGTGTTCGTTGTGAGTCGAAAAGCGGCGAAATTCATTTTCGGACACATCACGGTCTATCGCGTTGCATAATTTAACCTTATCTGATAAATTGGTCTATTGAATTTATAATCAGCTGATAAGATGATTCTATCACAAAGTGAAAGAATAAGAACACTAACCTCATTTATCGTCGTTGGTTCGTCATCACATAGGTTTCCAAACACGGATCAGATAGATAAACGAGCTCAAGATAATACCAACGGAGGTTTTATCATCGCGGATGCAATCACACATTAGCATTTTATTTTCGGGTAAATAAAGACAACAAACAACGGCCACAATTAAACGGCTTAGATTTATTGCCAACGAGATAAATACAAAGAAAAGGAGACCGAAATTATACGCGCACCACGACAAATTGTAACTAGAGTACCATTCAAAATCCAGACAATAGAAAAAAGAACACAACGATAAGCAAATGCCCACTTTTCAAGATAATACTCGACTTTCTCACGTCGCTACTCAAACGCTTCCACGGGTTCAATTCAATTCGATGTGGCAGTTGATGCAAATACCACACGACAATTTCACGTGAGTTGTGGCAGAAGGTTTTGTTTTTTCACCGTTTATCTGGGCTACACAGAAACGAGAACCATGGATCGAATCAACAAAAATTTACTGCCCATCAAGGCACACTTCTTCTTCTTTATGGCAGGTGAGTTACAAATATGATACCATCCGCAAGGGGCGAAGATAGTGCCACTAACAACAATGAATCAATTTATTGATACAATTAACATACTTTGACTAGTGATGTGAGACGTTATCAATAGATTGATTTATTTTGTTGAAATGAAATGTTTACTTTTTTGTTTTGAATTTTTTTTTTTTTTTTTTTAAAATTTTTTTTTATTTTTTTTAATTAATTTTTTTAATTTTTTTTTTTAATTTTTTTTTTTTTTTTTGTTCAAATTTTTTTATTCTTTTTCATAATTTTTTTTAAATTTTTTTCTTAATTTCTTTTTCTCATTTTCTAAAAAAAGTCAATTTTCCTTTTTGCTTCTCATTGATATTTGGAACCATTGACCTTTTTCCACTTTTAACTTAAAAATATTTCACACTTTTAATCATGAACTTTCTTCTATTTTGAAAAAAAAAACAACGGTTTTCGACATCATCAGCAATGGGACCGATACTGCCTCAAATCAATGTAATTGGCAAAGAACTGGGAATCTCACCCGATGTCATGGGTTTTATCACATCATTTCTGCCCATTATGTACATTTTGGCCAAACCGGCCGTTGGATATCTTATCGACTATTTTCCGGTATGAATAATTTGCATGATATAATTTTTTTTATCTCCAGTCAAAATATTTTCATCTAAATTGATTTATTATTTTATGAGAACTTAAATTTGAGGAATTTTTATGAATTGATTTACTTTCTGATTACATTTGGGATTTTTTGTGGGAAAATATTAAGTAAATTGAATCATAATAAAAATTAATAGAAAAATAGAGCAAGTTGACTGGATAAAAACTCATTCCCTTCTTAAATAAAATTAACTTGAAAAATTCCAATTTTTCAGAGTATTCGAAAGACAATATTCATGTCGATAACCGTGTTGATGATTCTTTGCTACGCTGGATTCCTCTTTGTGCCAATAATTCCCGCTCAGAAAATACCGAAGCAGTCATCGTATAATTTTACGGAAATTGATGGCATCTGTGATAGGCAATTAACGGTAGATAAAAAAATATGATTCTTTTTCTTTATTTTAATCTTCATGACCAAAAGAAAAATGATTCACCAATTCACAAAAAAAAAATCCTCATTCATTGTTTCAGATAAAAAATGCGGATTTATGTTTAATCGAGCACAAAATGGCCAATTGTTCGATAGATTGTGTTGTAAATTCCACTCAAATCGGTTTCATTCGCATGGACAATGCGAATAATCAGAGTGAAAGACCATCGCTTCGCCTCTGTATGGATGCTTTGGTTTCGGATGTGCTCCAGCTGAATGAAACATGTCAAATAATAACCTGTGTCCAGATTCAGGATGACAAACAATCGTTGGGTAGCTGTTACTATGGCACATTAACATTTTGGCTGTTCACAATTCTGATGTGCCTTGGAACCATCGGGTTCAATGTGACAAATTCTGTGAGCGATGCCATTTGTTTCGATATGTTGGGTGAAAAGACGATGCGATACGGCGCTCAGCGTGTGTGGGGCACAAATGGATTTGGTGTGACGGCCCTAATAGCCGGTATCTTAGTACACACCTTGCAACTTGATTCGGCCGATGCAGTGAAAGCCATAACGCCCGCCCTAATCGTTATGCTGTGCTTCGGTTTATGCGATGTGATCAGCATAAAATGGCTCAAGCTGCCGAGTTTTACCAACGAAGGTGAAACAATTGCCAGCAAAGTGACCGATTTGCTGCGACAAAAGCAAATTTTAGTCTTTTTATGTTTCGCTACGTTAGCTGGCATCCTTGACTCGTTCATCATTTACTACATGTTTTGGTATTTAGAAGAATTGGCCCAGGCAACCGGTTACATGAAATCGATTAAATTAATTGAAGGCTGTGTTGTGGCCGCCGAATGTTTAGGCGGTGAAATTCCAATATTTTTAGTAGCCGGCAAAATACTCAAACGTATCGGCTATGTGCATTGTTTAAGTTTATGTTTTTTCATGTACTTTATTCGCTTTGGATTAATTTCACTAATTCCAAACCCGTGGTGGTTGGTTTTGGTCGAACTATTTATGCAAGGATGCTCATATGCTCTGTGCTACACATGCATTGTGGGCTATGCATCAGAGGTGGCACCGCCAGGTACACAGGCCACTGTTCAGGGATTAGTCGCCGGTATGGATGATGGCGTAGGTTTTGCCATCGGTTCACTCATCGGTGGTCAGGTATGTTCGAAATGTATCTTTCACAAGGGGCAATCCACTCAAAAGTAATACATAATACCTGCGAAGTAATACGAAGTAATACTAGGTAAAAGTGGTATTACTTTTGATAAAGTAATACTCCTTTTAAAAATAATACTATTGTTTGAAAAAAGTAATACTAAAGTAATACAAGGTAATATTTACATTAGTATTACTTAAAGTAATACTAATACACAGTATTACTTTTGAGTGGTTTGCCCCTCGATTTTTCATTGGTCGCTAATCTGAATTCGATGCGCCCTAGATGCGTACACATCTTTGAATTGAAACCGTGTTGCAATGATGTTCAATCAATTCAACGATAAATCACTTTCCACTTTCAGATGTACAAATGGTTGGGTGGTAAAAAATGCTTTCAAATCTTTTCGATCGCCTCGCTCATCACATGTTTCGCTCATATCATTCTACGGCCGGCCAAACACTGTACGCACCATCTCAAGCATACACAAAAACCCGTCGATGGTGAAAATGGGAACGAAATGCGACACGAAGACATCTGTGAAATGGAGCCGTTGCAGAAGAAAACGGACAATAGCAAAATATATTCGAAAGCTTAACCAGTCAACATTGGTTCCAGTGTGATAATTTACATCTGAAAAAAAAACGTACCTAGTAAACGTACGAAATAGTACCTAGAAATGTTCGATAAGTCTCTGTTTTTAAGAAAAAAAAAGAAAAAAAAATCGAAAATTTTTGATTGAGTCTCTTAAAGGGGCTCTCTTTTTAAAAGTGTAAACAAAAATTACCACACATCCATTTATTTACTCATGCTAATTTTGTAGTGATTTTTTTCGATGTACTTTTCAATGAATGAATGAAACAAAAAAAAAGTTGAATAAATAAAAAGCGTTGGATCATTTTTTTTTTCTGTTAAAATTGAAATATTTATTTTTCTCTCTTTTTTTTCAAATTTGTTTGTTTTTTTATCGTTCTCTCTCTCTCTCTCTCTCTCTCTCTCTCTCTCTCTCTTTCACTTAGTCTCCGCCCCTGTATTACATCGGCGGTTTTTTCTGTTTGTTTGCATTGAGTTTGTATTTGCAATATGTGTGTATGTCGGGTGTCGGGTGTTTTGTTTATTATTTATCCTAAATGTTGTACTGCCGGTTATCGGTTAAATGACTTAAATTGGCCGAATGATTGATATAAATGGGTTTTAACAATTTTCGTCTACAAATGACAATGCGCTTATTTAATTTGTTATACAAATCGAATGATTGAACGAATTGTTGTTCGGCGCTGCGTTTAATGCTGGTGGATTTGGTGAGTACGGGACAGCAACCGGCAAATTTGAAACCAATTCGTCGTTGCGTTGCCGTGGACAAAAATGACGATGTGGATGATGATGATGACGACGACATGGATGACGATGATGATGCTGTTGTCATCATTCTCTGGATGTGTTTAATTCGTTCGGGAAATAGGTCATCGATGTTTGGTTGTGATGCGGGTCGTGTCGTTTGTTTGCTGTGTAAATGTTTTCGTTCACTAAATCGTAGCATTGATTTTGAGCTAATTTTTAATGGTGGCGGTGCAGTGGTTGGTCGCCGTTTCTTTTTCAATACAGCCAATTTCTGTAGTTTTGCCACATATTTCGGATGGTACAGTAAAAATGGGAGCAACGCATCGCCGCACACCTCTTGCATATATTCATAAAAATATAAATCTTTTCGTCCGCGTATATAGATCGCACCGTAGCTTAGATGTGGTATTAGCCATTCGGGCATTTGATCGTATGGTATGTGTTCGAAGTAGAGTGTCAGTTCACGGAAGGCCGTTTCACCAAGTGCGGTCAATGCTTGTGTGATGCGTGCCAACCATTTGAAATCATGTGTTGACCATCGATGTGCACCGATTCGTGCGCTGTCAAAGAAGAAGATCTCCAATCGTTTGGCCAGCAAATAAGTCGTTTCATGCTCAAAATAGCCCAATTTCCCAGCCAAATAGCCAATCAATTTACACACTTCATCCACATATCGATCACTGCAAGCGCCAGTTACGAACGGTGAAAACACTTCATCACAATAGGTTTGTATGTCTTCGCCATTGATGGTGATCGGACATTTGTCCCGTAGCAAATTATCTGTGTGTTCGGTTTTAATGTCGGCCGCACTTTTGCCGCTCGCATTAAACATGGGCTCATCATGAAAGTCCGCATTGTACATACTATTTTCGAATTTCATATCCGAATCGCAGTCGAAAAATCGTTGATCGTCCGGTGTTTCGGTTTTAATGCTCAACGCCACCGGATTCACCACATAATTTGAATATACATCATTCGAATAGTCGGATTCATCTTTGATTATCACTTTATCAGAATCTGTACCACCGCCGCCACTACCGTCACCACCACCTCCTTTTCCTTTTCCTTTTCCTCCTTTTCCTTTTCCTCCTCCTCCTTCTCCTCCTCCTCCTCCTCCTTCTCCGTCACCACCGCCACTTCCATCGACTCGTCCGTCTTTAGCACTACAAAATTCCGTTTTGATATTTTTCACCAGTGATTCAGTCGTTTTTTCCACCAATTTTCCCTCTTTTTCACGCTGCTTCTCCAATTTTTCGCGCTTCGAACGCTCCATCCGTACGATGGCCAATTTAGTTTTGATGTCAACCGTTCCGAGCAGCAAACACACAAATAAATTACATAAATTGAAGTATTCCTCATTGTTGGCCACATCACGACTATGATAATTTTGTACAAGCACTTTTAGGAAGCGTAATAAACGATCAAGCGTATCATCCGTACAACCGAATGCTAAGTATTCAATGGATTTTTGCACCAAATGCGGTAGAATGCATCCGATAAATGGATTTATCAGCGTCGTATGGATTGTATACTGGAACGCAGCATCATCGCCCAGCACAATGGCCAACATTATACTCTGCCAGAGTTTGGTTAAATCCTTAAAATTTCGCTGATTTGACACCCAATTCGCTTCCAATGTTAATGGACCGTGCTGTGTAAGCGTTTCATCGCGTAAATATTCTTCGCGCAAATCGATCACCTCATCACCCGGATAAAAGTATGTACCTTCAAAATCTAAACGCTTCCATTCACGATGTCCAGCATTTGCACCAATTATTGGCGGTACATTACAGTCTTTAAGCAATTCATTGACAATGCTTGTTGTCAATTTTCCACCCGAATGCCGTGTAAATGTCTTGAGATTGTTTACCACTTCCCATAGCTTGTAGCTAGCATCTTCGGCGAGTATTGGCAAAATTTCCGGATTCAATTCAATATCACCTTTGTTGTATTGCTCCCAAATACATTTTACACTGTTCGCATTGATTCCCACGTACGTGCGATGACTGCGAAACGAAACAAAAATGGATA
Source organism: Sitodiplosis mosellana (assembly GCF_009176505.1). Lineage (NCBI taxonomy): Eukaryota > Metazoa > Arthropoda > Insecta > Diptera > Cecidomyiidae > Sitodiplosis > Sitodiplosis mosellana. Next base: position 68,945 of record NW_022601411.1, read on the forward strand.
CAATTGATTGAGTTTAATATATTGAATGGACGATTTTTTTTTTAGGCTAAATTATTTATTTAGAGATTGACGAGGTTGTTTCGTTGAAAAAGTGAAGATGTGATTCTCCAACCTTGAAAAAGAGTGATTTGAGAAAAATCGAACATTTGATTGTTATCTGATCATTTTGATTCAAACATTTCAAACCATTTTGATCTCTTCAAGTCTTGAACAGAACAAAAACTGGCTTGCACATTAAAAACAGCCAGAATGTTACATTTTTCTTCATTTTTCTCTTCACACTTTTCGTCTTTGCTTGTGTTATCACTCAGTTTCGTCAGATTTGCTTACTATTCGGAACGTTTTTAGCCGAAAGTATCATTCTTAGTATCGAAACCAAAGCAGAAAACAAAACTTACTTAGTTTTCTCTCGATTTGATGAGCTGGGCGATGCATGATCGTTGCTGTTGCTTAAATGATTTAGGTTTGCTTGAACAGTGATTGGTTGTTGTGCGGCAGCCGCAGTATGTGTTGTGGATGAATGTTGATTTGTAGTGCTGGTACTGATGGCATTGCCAGCGATGGATGTGCCGCTGCTGCTGCTCGACGAGGACGATGATGATTTTTTGCTCTTTGATTTGGACGATGGTGACGCAGATGATATGGACTTTGTGGCGGTTGTGGTTGGTGTGCTCGGTTTCATCTGGAAGTGTTAACATAGAGAAAGGGAGGAAAAGAAGGAGAGAAAAGGAGAAAAATCCCAATTAATGCTCACATTCATCATAAAATTCAATTGTTGTGCAACTGTCTCTTCGAAGCCGAAATCCGTAAAGTATCCAATGCGGATCCAAAGAGATCGAGACACACAGATAGACAGTTTACCAATTCATACGGTTTGTTATGCTTACTTTGCCTTTTTCTTTTCCTTTTCTTTCCTTTTTATTGCTTCTCTGGATTGTTGTTCACAAACTAAACCAAATTCAATTAAATTGTATTGGGATGCAATTCATTTAATCGTGCATTTATAGCTGTAGAATCGGTTAGCTGTCACATCCACGAAAACATGACCCGAAAACACAACATACACAAAATGCTCGTACACTCGTTCTCACCGTCGACTGTTTATGAAAAATCCCAAACCAAAAAAAAAAAAACAAAATACGCTCGAATCGAAAAAAAAGAATAATAGATTTTTGTTTTCGCCGATTGTCACATACAACACTAGAAGCAGTTAAACGCTTTACCTTATTGACAGTTTGCCCGAACGAAACAAACACACACATTTGACGACCACAACGCAGTGGATGCGTTCAATAAATCGCACAAACACAATGGACGCACGTTGTTGCTGCCAACCAACAAATGCTCGCCATGCGATTCTTTGACATTGACATCGCAGCTGTCATAATAGAACGTGTGTGTCTTGCTCGTTTATGTGTGGGTATTTTATTGTTCTTTTGTGATTCCGACTTGTGTAACTCTTATCACTTTTTAGAAATAGAAACTTTTGTTGCGGAAATTCAAGACCGAAATTTTTTGTAGAGTTCATTAGCGAATAAATAAACAACGATGGGACTTCCAGAAGGGTAAATTGGTTTTAATGCCAATGCAATTCTGTTCTAAAGACGGTGAGATTATTTATATTCAATTTGGTTTGCAGATGGAACGACTACCAACGAGTCGGTAAACCAGTTCATGGAACACGTTTTATTGCATTCAAAGTACCACTCAAAGAGGTTTGTTAATGCACACAACTTTTGTTGTTATTTTCAACATTTTTATTGAATTGCGTCAGATTTCGGTCGGATTTTTTTGCGAAAATGAATAGAAAATGTTGGTTCAAATTTGAACAAAGGTCTTTTCGTACTTTTTCCAATCGTTGCTTGTTCTTCTTTTTATGTTCATTGGGAAATTGACAGATCGGAAAGAGAAGTCAATCAATCGCTTGAACCGAATCAATGAGTTTCATCACATCAATGACGTTTAAATTGCAATTCATCATCATTTTTTCATTCAACTATGATTTTCATTGGAACTTTTGCGAACATTTACAGGGAATGAACCGAGGAAGCCAAGTGCCGGATGAAAAACAGTACGTTGCGGTTTTTTTTAAAACTTTTTTTTTTCGATCCAATTGGAATGAACGAATTTGAAATTGGATTTTTTTTTTCGCTTTCAATCTAGGCTCTATCCGAAATTGCTCGTTTCACTCGTACCGAAACTTGGACTTGTGATCGATCTCACAAACACACTCAAGTACTACAATCCAGACGTATGTCGTGATCTTTTTTTTTATTATTCTTTTTTCATATCAAGTTTTGGAATTTTGGAATTATGGAATTTTCAAATTAATTTTTGACACAAAATTGTCGCCTCTTCTTCTCTTTACGAACAGGAATTTACTCAGCTTGGTGTTGAATATGAGAAAATCCGAGTCCAAGGCCATCATGTTCCCAATTATGAATGCTCCGTACAGTTAGTATCTTGTTGATTATCCGTATTGGATCGAACAACGATTTTGCATCAATCGCAATCAATGGACTTACACACAATTTCATTCCATCATTCATAGGTTCCGTGACAGAGTCAAAAGGTTTTTAGAAGAAAACGAAGATAATGGTTCGAATGATTTATTTTATCGAAAATTTTCATTTTTTTTTATTCATTCTTTGGATCGTAAAATTTTCTTTATCATTGTCTCTTTGGTCGTTTTTTTCTTCAAATGAAATCTATAGATAAATTGATTGGCGTGCATTGTACCCACGGACTGAATCGAAGTGGCTTTATGATTTGTCGATATATGATTGAGGAAATGAATACTCCACCGATCGATGCTATTACAGGTGAAGCAGACATTTGTATTATGACGAAATTGGAAACTAAACTAATTTGTGACCAATTTTTTTAACGATTCATTTTTCACATTTTCAAAACATTTTTTTTTTTTGGTTGGATCTTCGGGACACATCGCTTGCAATTTTTTTCGAAATTTAATTTCTCTTCAAAATTGAATTTTCAACTCTTTTCGACATTTTCAAAATTCTTTTTTCAACAAATTTTTTGTTATTTTTTTCTACATTTGGATTTTTTCGCTATTTAATTCATTGATTTATTCAATCGGAGGAGATGAAACTGACCATCCTTTTTTTTAGTAAACCCAAAAGAAACTTGATTGATAACAAAAATTCAAAAAGCCGAAAATTCATAGAAACAAATCATGGCCAATCTCCCAAATTAGTTTTCTTCATCACAAATGAATTTGGAAAATTGACAATAATTTTTTTCTGTGAATTTTTCGGCATTCATTTTGAATATTTATAATGGAAAAAAAATTATTCACTCAAGTTATTCGAAGGGGCAAAATTTTTGGAAATTGTTTATTTTATTCCATGAATAACACAGTTCGACACCGAATTTTTTTTCTTCTTAAATTATAATCGATTGGATAATTTTCATCCAGAATTTCATTCATTTAATAACATCTCTCATAAAATGTATCTAAACACAGTCGAAAAGAATTTCCCTTTGGAAACGATGCAACATTTAACTGTCGGCTCACATTATCTTACTGAGAATATATACTTACCCTTTCACAGAATTTAATGTGGCGCGCGGTCATGAAATGGATCGTACCAACTATATCCACCAATTGATGCAGTTGCGCTAAAACGTGGCAATAGATCGAAAAATCCAACATTTCCGCCGTTTAAAATGAAAACTCATTTTTTAAAGCCCGTTCCAAGTTGACGAAGTTTTAATTTTAAAGACGGCTTTAGTTTTTGAAACGACGAATTTCCGATAATCGTCGATTGGATGTGCTGATTCAGGCAGGATGGTAACGAATTGACACAAAAAATATTTTGATATCGTTGTTTTCGCCAATCAATTCTGGGATTCGATAACATTGCAGAATCGATCCGAATCGAAATCTTTGGGCCAAGAATATAATTCTTCAATAGATACAAAGAAGAACCGAAATTTTCGGACAATTTTGGTTCTTTTTTTACTGCAGAAGAATTTAACTCTTGCAAAAAAGATTTCGATTTGGAATGACTCCACAAAGTCTTCGAATTCCAGAAAAGACTGGCGAAAACGAACGATATCAAAATATTTAGCGGGTCAATTTGTCACCATTCTGCTTAAATTCTCACACCCAATCAACGGTTCACGAAAATTCGCCGTTTCAAAAATTAAAGCCGTCTTCAAAATCAAAACCGCAAATAACTTGGAACGGACTATGATCTCTTTTTTTTATTTTTTTTTTTTTTTAAAAAAAAAATAAGTTAAAAAAAATTTAATTTATTAAAAAAAAATGCAAATTAGAAATGGTGATTTTTGTAATTTATGATTTTTTTTTGAAAATTAAATTTATTTTTGTCAATATAAAAAAAACTGTTTTGAACATTTTATTTATTTTTTGAAGTGTTCAGGATGCATGCACATTTTTTCGTCAATTTATTTCATTTTAATATAGCGAAATCCCATTATTACATCAATTTTCATGAAACATATTAAAAATTCCAAATTAATAATTTTCCAAATCAAATCTAACCAATTTCATCTGCTTCATCATCAACAGCTTTTGAAGAGGCGCGCAGTCATCAAATGGAGCGTGAGAATTATTTAGAAAAATTGAGGAATTTAACGGCAAAAGATGGGAATGAGGAAAAAATACCAAAATTACCATCGCTGGCCATCGACACCGAGACAGACAAAGGGACGCAAACATTGCGTGGTTTTTGGATCGACGAACATTCGATACCGACATCAAATCGATCAATGCCATCACCGCAAACACCATTAGATGCCTTCAATCAAATACAAAAACAGGTTAACTTGATAGGCTGTGTAAATGTGCAACGTAATGATTTGATACCAGACGGCCGAGGTGGTTATTTTGTACATATCAATAGTAAAGATGTAAAACGTATCGATTCACATCCACCGCCCAATCGGCACCGTCAAAATTTCAACAAAAGACCAACACATCAATATCCAAACACACATACATCAGCACCATACAACCCACAACAAAGGTATAACCCACATCAACCACCGCCACAAGTGCCCTATATGCAAAGACCAAGATACCAAGGCGATCCGTTGCCGTACAGTAGCAATTATGGCGAAGAAATATTCCGAATGCAAACTATGTCAGGTAGATACAACGACTCACTGCCCCATGGTAACAACAATTTGGCCGAAGACCTACTCCGAATGCAAAACAAACGAGGACCACCACGTCGATCACGTTTTGATCAACCATTCTAACAAGATCTGGTTTTCGCATTAAATAAAACCGAAATGATCAAAAAAAAAAAAATCACAGATTCCTCACATCGATTCCCAATGTTAAAACTAATGAAATGAAACTATTTGTTATACAAAATAAAATACCGTTGAAAATTAACAAAGAAAGAGAGAAATTTGTAATAAAAATGGATAAAATAACATTTAATTCCAATTTGTATTTTTTTTCTTCTTTTTGAGTCTTTCGATTTTCGTGAATGAAAATTCATAAATTTGGATTCATATGAATAAACAAATTGAGGGATGGCGAAATCTGTATTTTTGTGCTTGCCAAGGCCAAAACATTGGAGGTTAGACGTTCCTTGTTGACACAATATTTACCAACATTTTCATATGTTTGCAAATCGGTGTATTCATTATGACATGTGTAGCCGGCAAACCGTCAAATTTTGACAGTTCATCGTATTATCAGCTTTAGTTAAAGGATTTGTGTAGAACTCAGAGTATAAGACTGAGTATTGTTGTGGTATTTTTTGTGGTTGGTGGAATGATGCAAATAGCCTGGTTTCTTGGTCAACCATCAATTTTGAAGACATGCCGGAGTTTTGAACGTAAATTGAGCCTAGATTTATTAACCTCAAATTATTGTTATTCCAAGATATGGAAATGGACTTCGCTTATCACTATGTGAAAATAAAGTTTGATTTGGAATTGATTCGATTATCAAAGACCTATCATTGTGTTTATTTTTGCTAATTCGAATGTGACTTTTATTCCACACAGAACTGGTGCATCGTACAATCTTCACAGCTGAGCAATTATCAGTGGATAAATATGTGCGAGATCGGGAACGATTTAAAATGAGCCTTCAGGCAGGCTCTAGCGAAATGAAAAGAACCAATTTCAAAAAGCGTTTGGAATACAAAACGGTCGCACCCAATTTAATTGTGAATGATTTAACGCAATTTCTGCACTTGATCAATGACACCAGCGATGATTTTGCCCTGTTGGAAAAGGCATTGAATAAATTCAAGAACACTGACATTGACAATGTACGAAAAGTCTCCATTGGTTCCATACTCATGCGAATGCTACATCATTTTCAAAACAATGAACTCGCGTCAAAGGTTAATTGAAACGTAGTTTAAGTCAACAATCGACATAGCGTTCATTTTTAGATTTTAAAAGAAAATATTTTCCATTCACAGTTTTATAACGACCAAATTTTGCGAAAAAATTATCTGAGCAGCAAACATTGTCTGTTGCTATTTTTTGACTTGTTGTTCAAGCAGGAACAATACGCTGAATTTTTACGACACTTCCAGGAGTTACGAGAGCAACTAGACGCAAAGCAACAGACCATTACACGGAGTATTTTTATTCTGGTGTTTGCCACTTTGTACAGTCAGGTATGGGCAAAACGAATTTCTAAACGGAAAGAATTGATTCAAAGCCTTTGAATCAATGGTTTGTTTAGCCTATTTTCTACACATCGTTCGATTCAACCGATTTTAACGTATACAACAATGTTAATGATGAATTGTACAGTCGTTGGTCCGGCGATTGAACGTTGCCTAGAAAATTGGTAGACACACACACACCCACGTATTTACACCCATTGAATTACTTTTCTATTCCAGAACACGGACAAATCGTTTGACTATGCAAAGCAGCTGAATGATCAATACAAAGATTTGCACATAACACAGGACCATTTGGTGTTTCTATCAGCTCTAGCTCTGAATCAAAATAATCCGCACATCGCCGAAGAACAATTGCTTACCCTTTGGCCATCGGCACATCAAGCCATACCCACTCTACGACTCATTGCACTGATTCGCATGCACAAATTTGTCGATGCATTACAAGTACTGCGCTCCTTGTTGCTTGTGTACGATGAAAGTCGAACGGAGAAAGATGATGTCGTTTCCAGTGAAGCGGTGAGCAATTTTCGATTTTTTCAAGCCAGACTTTTTGATTTACAGTGGATGATTTAAGCCATTGGAAATGTTGAACAATGAATGGGCTTAGGTCTCTTATTCTTAGATTGACGTCTCTTATTAAGAACACCAATAATTCTCTATAAAGAATTTATTCAAAAAATCCATCTCTTTAGAAGAAGTATTTATACAAAAAACATTTTCCAGCAGAACAAAAACTACATTCTAAAGAAATAACAAAGAAAATGTCGAAAATATTAAGAAAATGCGTTTGTTTGTCCATTTCAAATAGATCGACGAGGCTGAAAAAATGTTCGATGAATGTTGCAACGATGACCGGCTTCGAGCTGATTTCAAACAGTTACGTGACAATTTGAAAACGCACGGATACATTACGGATAAAAATGTACGATCAATGGTTCACGAACCGTTCAGATCGGGCAAAATGACCACTTTACAGAGCAATAAAATGTATCTACAAGCCGAATTCAATCGAAATCACCACTTCAGATGATAATTGAAAATAAAATTCTTCTTCTTTTGTTGAAGCTGTAAATTTGATGAAAAAAAAACGACCATTTGTTAAAATTCTTGAACCAAAATTTATTGATAACAATTAAATAAAGAAAAGAGAAAGAAACAACAGAACGGAACGTTTTGACTAGTTCAGAAAAATATCCCACACTATTTCGCTTTGATAAACGACAAGCACCAATTTTTCCGTTGTTCCATTCGTTCGCTAAATCTGTTGGCCATGGTTCGATACGGATGGTCCATGTGGTACTGTGTGTTAAGAGGTATGCCAAAAGTGCGTTTGGCTTTGGGCGACAGAAGAATGAGATTTTGTGCCAGGGCGCACATCGATGATGTGCACCAATAGAGTGTTAGACATGATGGAACGGATGCAGCAATTGGAACGATGGCAATGGTAATCCCTCGAAATACATTTGTCATGACGATCATGAATTTGCTCGGTGTGCCGCCCTTTTCCAGTGCGCCCAATTCGATGTTGACGAGATTAGTGATGCACCACAGTACCGGCAGAATGTATGATGTGTCGGTTTCGATTAGATTCGGTATCCAAAGGAATCCACCGACGGTCATCTGTGTGTAGGCAATTAAGGCGCGATATGAATTCGGATCGGGTCGCATGCTGAGTATATTTCGAATGCCAATGGAATGACAAATCCAAATCGGAATCTGAAACCAAAACAGTACGGTCGTCTTCAGCGGATGGCAATTATCACGTTCAATCAATTTACGGTACTGAGTGTTGAAGGACCTTTTATAGAGAATATAGGCGTCTTTGTCGCTTAAGCCGAACTTCTTCTTGGCAATGGCCACTTCACGTTTTAGCTCATTGTTCATCGCAGGCAGTTCGGTCTGAAGAATTGAAAGCAGCCGAGCCTTGATCTTTTGACCGTACACAGCCAATGGGAATGTTACCATTCGCAATCCAACGGTGTAAATGATGATTGTGGCCCACCATGGCAATCCCGTTTGATCATGAAATGAGAGCAATGCATTCTGAAAGTATGACACCGTTGTACTGCTCGATATCGACAGATAAATCTCGCTCACTGATTCGGTGAATGACTTATGCCGCTTTGGCAAATAACATACGGACACAGCACTCACAGAACGCTGCCGCTCAAATATACCACTTCTTTGGGTACAGCATATTGAATAAGCCGCACTCGATGCAATTGCATTCACATTTTTCACACGATACTGGTGGATGTGATATAATAACCGCGGTAAACGCGGCAGAAAATTCATTTTGATAAGTTTTTTTTTGGACTGAATTTCCTTTTTTTCTCTTTTTTCTTCTTCTCCTTTTTTATTATTTTGTCGAATTCAAATCAAATGGATCAACCTCCACTTTGTGCTATAACAATTCGTGTTGATGTCAAGTTTGTTTTGGTTTTTTGGTTATGTTACCGACATTCCGTAACACAAACACATACACACACGCACACTTGTGCACAACTGTCACAACCATTCGGCGCCAATTCATTTGACAGTTCATTGTCGAAGCGGTTCAGTTTATATCAAGTAATTTACATTGGTTTCGATTCCAAACAAACATTTTCTTCTTTTTTGGGTTTTTTGTCACTGTCTTTTTATTATTGCCGGCAATTTTCCTTCAGTCATTTTATTCGGCTTGGACGGCTTAAGAAAATAACTTCAATTGTTCTTACTTCGTGAAATATTCTGCATTTTCTTACACTAAAATCCCCTTGTCGGCAACCACTGTGAAAAATGGACGAGAATTACACAAATGCTCATCGTGCTTTTCTACAGGCTTGTATCCGTCTCAGCGTACTGTCGACCAAACAAACACACGACGTTCTGCAATCGGTTCAAAATAAACGTAAGTTGATTTCAATAATAACAAAGTTCAGACTTAATTTGGAATTCTCTTCAGAAAATGAGCATTGCATGAGTTGTATACCAGTCTGATTTTTATGGTTCTCATTTTCTATTTTTTTTTTTTCAATCGGTCATCGGTTTTTACTTGGATTTTCAACAAATTGCTGATATTATCAACTTGATAATTATGGTGTATCTCTTTGGCTCTCGCATCGATTGATTTTCCTCTGGCTCTTACGATTGGTCTTCTTTGGATCTGTCTTCAATTGCCTTTTCTTCGGTTTCTCCCATTTTCCACCATAACAGACGGTGACAGTGAGGCAGAGGTAAACGATGCGGCCGTTCGAAAAATGGTTGATGAAATCAATGCCAAACTGACGGAACACGAAATTGAACAACGTTTAAGCTTCGTACACTATGAATGGGACGATATAGCGTGCGAATTTTTGGTATTTTGCAACACATTTGCTACGATTGGGTAAGATTCTTTCTGCTTTTATTTTAACTTGAGCAGCAATGTATCCTATGCATACCACTAAAATTCGTCTTAAATCTCCTTTTTTTCAACTCAATCCTTCAATGAAAAATTCGTTCATTTTCTCCCCCAAAAAAAAAAAAACTGCAGTGCATCGCCGGTGTACAACGAAGCCGAATCCAATTATATGAAAACTCTGATGGAAAAGATCGTAATGAATGACACACATTCGTTATCGCGAATGTCGGCGGTGCACTTGTCTTCGGCACCATCGCAACTCTCCCAGTCGCAGTCAACGTCGAAAAAGGTGACGAAACAACGTGCCGAAGATCTGCTTGAAGAATGGATAGAGGCTGGCTATTTCATGAATCGCGGTGATTTGATTACATTGGGCCCCAGAGGTATTGGCGAATACCGTGACACATTCCGCACCAAATTTGGTGATTACATTCAATGTTGTCGTTTGTGCAGCGAGATTGCATTGCAGGTGAAAAATGTGAAATCCAAAATATTTTTTGAATGACACTGTCTCGGGTGCTTTGACAAAATGCACTAAATTGCCTTGCATTGATTTCTTTGATTGAAAATGATTTTACGTTTTTTGATTATTTTTCTTCATTTCAAACATTTTTTTTTTTTTGCATTTTCGCAGCCCCATTTCTGCCCGAACGATGAATGTGATGCGGCGTTGGATAAACGTTGCTTCAAAAACTATGTGGTGAAGCAGAAAAAGTGTCCCGGTTGCAAGTCCGATTGGCACGAGGAAGAGGCATAAACAATAATAATGGTCCAACCACATTGTGCCACAAGAAGGTGGTCATTTTCATGGACATTTCAACTCATTACAAATAATCTGAAATAAAATATGACAAAAAATCGCAAAATAGCAACAACAAATAAGGAAAAAGTTTAAAGACCAGTTTTTCTGGGTTGAAAGTTTATAAAAACAAAACCAAATTGGTTCAGAGAATTAAAACAAAACAATTGGATAAAGAATACATACGGAATGAATGAAGCTAAAAATGAAATAAATGTAAAATGAAGAATACGAATTTATTCAAGCAAATCAAAATTGCTTTGTATTAAGATTTCAATTCAAGACATTCAGTTAAGGCTTTCAGTTAACAACATGGATAAAATTACTATTACAATCAATTAGATTGGTCGCTTTGGGTTTTTCACTTTTCTGTCGGCTGATGCTATGATAGTGTCAATACAAACCACATCTTTTTGTGTTTTTTTCGATAATTTTCATATCACACTGATACGCCGTATCGATAATACGGTGGCTATATAAGTAGTATAGAAATGTATATTTCGTCCAACCATAGGTGCCAGAGGGGGGTTCATTTTCATGCAAAATGCACAGAGGGGAGAAGAGAGAAGTAAAAACCAAAATTTTTGAGGGGAAATATGGAAAAGGTGTTTCCCCGATACCTACATCGGATTTCACGCATGCGCGAAATTTCTCCACAAAAACTCTTGTCCGCGCCACATTTGAATGGAAAATGAACCTTCATGGAATAACATATGTTTGGATGAAACATACATTTCTAATTTTTGTTACAAGTGCTTTTGTTTTATATATATACTTGTATGGAACGTGGACATTTTTCCGCGGAACTTTTCTACGAAACATTTTTCCTCTGAGCCCAACATATGTTGAACGCTTACATACAGTACATGTAAAACGTCGCGCTAACGTCGAACGAGACGCTAACGTCTCATCGGCGTATATTTTTGTTTGGGAAAGAGCCAAAAAATGTTCACGTGTTTCGTCCCTAAAAGTTAATTATCTGTAGGGACATCCACATTCCAAGTTTAAATGTATTCTATATTAAAGCTGATGTGCATAGCTAAAAAATAGGTCCAATACGACTTGTCTATGACGTCTGGTTGGGTATTTATGGCCTCAGAAGTGACGACATGTCGGTTTTTTGCATAATTTTGTACCTTTTTGGTATTAGCATCGCTTCAGGAGTCATAACTTTCCATCCAGACGTCACAGGCAAGTCATATTGGGCTTATT
>NW_022601411.1:95990-229437 GCF_009176505.1 Sitodiplosis mosellana
AAATGGCGAACATTTTCGTCTCTGCACATTTCTTATGGACTATATATACTATGTAGTGACACAGTGGCAGAATTGTTGAGAAATAACGGTAAATGAACAAAACGAAAATCTCATTCCAGCGATAAATAGCTGGCAAATGAATTAGAATAACACAACGCATGAAAAATATCGGATAAATTTATTTGATATTTGAAATTTATATAAAAAAAATTATGTGCAACCAACCTCTGTGTAAATGAGTATATTCTGTAACGCGTAGAAGTGTGTGATTCTGTGTCGTTTTTTTCAAGAACTGAGTGTTTAACGAACATAAGTGTGTGTTTTTTCGACGTAATTATTTTTTTCAACGTGTTTTCGAAACCATTGGGAAGCCATGCAAATGACGGTAATGAAATCGTATATCTATGTATAGAAGTCATCACACACACACACACACACAGAAAAAACACATCTTTATCTTGGGCTATCAATAAGAATTGTGTGTATGGATAACAAATGAAATATGATTTATTTTTCAATTTGTAGTAAATTGATTGCAAGTGTGCGGCTCCACAATTGAAACACTAATATGCACATCAAATTGCAATTTGTGTCGACTTTGATCAAACGAGAGTTTGAAATTATTCAATTTTGAGCAACAGAACGCTGGAGATGTTTAAACAAACCGCAACCAACCTCACAACGCTCCCACGCCAGTCAATCGACGCTTGGATCGATTCCTTCGATACCGTTCTCTCCGATTGCGATGGTAAATATTTTTTTGAAGCATTTCTTTTTTGTTTGTTTCGTTTTTCTCTTCGTTCGTAGATTTTTTCGGTTGTTTTGAAGAAAATCCACAGTTTTTGTGCGATTATTCACTGATTTTGTTTCAGTTTGAGCAAAATTATCCATGAAAAAACGTAGACCAGATCTACAGTTATGTTTTGCCATGTTCATATGGGGGAGACTAGGTCTAAGCCAAATTTCCGCCGAAGCTAGACCAAAATTGTATATTAATTCCATATAAGATTGGGCACAAATTCTGAATATTACTCGACACTACTCCTACCTAGTTTATACCATATGAACATGGCAAAACATAGCTGTAGACCTGGTGGTACGTTTTTTCATCGGTCATAATGAAAATTAAGAATGAAATTAACTTAACATAGAATTATCAATAACTCTGAAATGAAATTGTGCCATGGAATTGAGAAACTCTGAGCCATGGATTCGTGAATCAATTAAAAAATCAAAACAATAATGGAAAAAAACGAAAAAATTCGATTTAGTTTCCAATTTCGCTCGGAATCCATTCCAATTAGTCACATTTAATTAACAATCGTGAAAAAATAAATTTAATAGACACACAAAACTAGAACAAAATTAACGCCCAAAATTCGATTACTTTTAATGAATTGATTTTTTCTCAGGTGTCCAGTGGATTGGTCGGGAATTGGTCGCAGGTAGTCTTGAGGTGACAAAGCGTCTGCAAGAGTTGGGTAAAAAAGTGTTCTTTGTGACAAATATGCCGGTGAAAACGCGAGCTGAATTGCAAGCGGCCGGTGTGGATCGTGGCTATGAGGTTGAGCAAGAGGAAATTTTGTCAGCGTCATATGTTACGGCCAAATATCTGCACGATTTAAAATTCGACAAAAAGGTGTATTTAATTGGATCACGTGGAATATCACAAGAATTTGATCACTTTGGAATAAGTTGGATTGATTCAGATTGTTCTGAAAAGGTCGATGTGCTTGATGCAGTGTCCAATGGCATTAAATTGGACAGTGAAGTGGGTGCAGTGGTCGTGAGTTTTGATACGAATATAAACTACTCAAAGATTTTGTTGGCCGCTAATTATATCAAAGATCCCGAATGCTTGTTTATTGGCACAAGTTTTGATGAAGCATACCCAACTAATAATGGTGCTATTGTGCCAGGTACAGGGCCAAATATCAGTGCTATCGAAGTTGCAAGTGGACGCAAAGCTACAATTATCGGCAAACCAAATCCAAACATGTGCAAATCTCTTCTTGCCGGTGGGAAAATCAACCCCGAACGAACACTTATGATTGGAGATTCAGTCAAGTATGACATCCTTTTCGGATTTAATTGCGGATTTCAAACACTTCTCGTTGGCACCGGCGTGAATAAATTGGAAGAGGTTCGAAAATGGCAAAAGAGCAACATTGAAGATGATAAAAAACTTATACCAGATACATATCTTCCGGCATTGGGTGATTTACTACCGTTTTTGCAATGAATTCATGTTATTTTTGTTCTACTGTTTTTAAATTAGTGAAAATTCTAGGAGATTTTCATGGATTGCCACTTTGATTTTTTTTCCCTTTGAATAAATTCGTTTAGTTTTTTGGTTAAACTAAAGTCTATCTTCATTTTTTATACTGACGCTAAAATAATTTGGATGAAACCATAGAAAATAGCAAATATGAATGTATTGAAACGCCACGGAGTTTATTTTATTGAAACATCATCGAAACAAACAGATGAAATGATATGAAAAGAAATTTTAGTTGTAAATAAATTTGAGTTCTTTTTTCAATAATCAAGTGTATATGTATTATAAAGTGAATTATATGACGAAAATGGAAAAAATATCATTTTATTCCGAGAGTTGAGTAGTATTTGTTGTTATAATTTGTTAGTTCGAACTCCTTTGCGTGTAAAATGGAAATCAGAGGCACTTTGAAGGGGCGTCACTTTCGTGTAGCTTATATTGGGCACAATTTTCGTTTTCTTCGAAAAAAAATAACTTCCATCAAATGCTCATTGTTTATTTATGTTACCGGCTTATGAATTTGTATCCCATTTCACTTTTAAGCAAATCTCCTTTCCAATCATTTGATCCTATACGATGTGACGAATCTCTGCTGTTGACCCAGAAAATCAAAAAATGCACAAAACTTACGAACAAAAATCTTGCAAAACAGCCTGTTTCAATAACAGGGAAATAAAACTCGCTTGAAATAGTTTACACCATTTGGAAATAAATTATCATTTCTTTATTGAATTAGTATAATATAATTAAAATCTAAATTTATTTAAAAATTATATGGGTCCGACACAATGATTTCGTGTGTCGTGTTGTCCTAAATGTCATTCAAATACACTGAATATGTCTAAATGCAATGAAAAACGTCTATGTTATTCCGTTGTTTTATTCTTCAATAAAAAAAATTAAATAAAATAAAACACGAAATGCTGCAGAGAAAATGTACAACAAAAGAGTTAAAACAAAAGATTAAAGCGAATAATTTACAAATAAAAATCACATAAAATTTGTTATAAAATGAAACTAAAAGTGTATGTATGTGTGTGACAGAGTGGTGTGTGTTGCTGCTGCTGCCTGCTCTGCCGCTGAGATGCATTCAAATTTCCCTACAATCTCGATTACTATTCAATAAAAATTGAATTTAGTTGTTCTAACATAAATTTGAGGTGATAGATTTTGTTTCTGCTTCGAAATTCTCACAGAGAGAATTCGTAGCGCTCTCAACCAAAAATTACTAAATATATTTCAACAAAACGTTGAGGCACTCCTTTTTGTGTTTTTGTCATGATTTTCCTTTGTCTCTTTCGATAATAAATGGCCAACACTTTGGCCATTGATCGACGAAATTGAAAAGAATTGGAATCTCCAGTTTGAAACTAAAACGAATGTTTTTTTTTTAATTTGAGAATGAAATAAAATATTCATGGCATGATTCGATCCATCTTAAAAATTAGGCTAAAAAAATCTAATGTCTTATTTACACATAAATACTCGTTTTGGAATGCTATTTCGTGCGAATCGCTTCGAAAAAAAAAAATTTTAATCGCTTCAAACTTAACTTACTAAAAATGCCGGGTTCATGTTTATCAACTAAAATTGATGAATTGCCGGAGCATTTGCTTCGTTCGGCAGTCAAATTGTTGTTGAACACTATTGAAAATTCATTTTCGGAATTTCCGGAACTGAAATAGTGATCAAATTGAAATTTAGAATCCTTTTTCATTTCTCAAATGTTTGCTTTTCAGTTTAAAAATTGTTTCAATGGAAAGAAAAATTCAATGTTCGAATTGTTCCAAATGGAATATACGGCAACGATGCAAATGAAATATGACACAAATATTGTTTCCTTCTTTGATTCACTTTGTTTGTTCCTTCACTCATTTCTTTCACTTTCAATAAAATGTGTAATCGAATTGTCACTATTCTGGAGTGTTAAAAGCTCATTTTTACAATTTTTCTTTCGTTTTTTTTTTTTCTTCCCTAAAATAAATACTTCGATGAGAAAGAAAGCAACGTCGGCGTTTTCAACCTAATTGGATTGAGAGCATTTGTTCAATATCAATGAAAATAAAATGAAGACAGAAATTGTATTCGATTTCGTTTTGACTATTCGGCTAAATGAGAGTCATCATGCGGCAGTCTTATTGGGGCCATTCGGCCGTGATTCGAATGATTTATACCGTTGTCTCGTCATCATCAATATAGCCTTTCCTCCTGCAATGCAATGAAAATCAAAATTAGTTTTACATGTTTTTGATAAATGCAGTCAGAAAAGAACAAAAGTTTGGAAGCTAATTGAAGATTGAAAACAAAAAAAGAGCAAAATTGAAAAAAAAAAAAAAATTATAAGCAGCCACAAAACGCTAAGAGCGTTGCGGTATAACGGCCCACACAAATAGGTAGAAATTGTTTAAATAGAGTGGTCAACGAGCGCTTGTTTGTTCGTTGGTGATATTTTGGAATTTTGGAAAAAAGCATGCCAAAGCCAGCAAAAATCTTGCTATTTCGCTGCTGAGCATGCCTAAGCTGAGCTGAATTCGCTGACTTAGGTGCCTGAAGCATTATTTTAACGCATTCACAGTGCAAAATTGCACTGTAAAATGCACACAGTTGTCGTCGCTTGCAGTGATCCATCAATGATGTATCTCAATTTTACTAAGGGTGATTTTGCAAACAATGAAAATTTGGCAGCGTGTATGCGTTAAAATAACACTTTAGACAATCAATAATTCAACTCAGATCAGGCCTCACAGCAACAAAATGACTTTCTCTGCTTGTTGTAGCATGAGCTGGAACTCTTTTTCGAATTGTCACCTACGGACGAACGAACGAAGGAATAAGCGAATATTTTAGCATACGAACGAACGAACGAATGAACGAACAAGTGCTCTTTGACCACTCTAATGTTGAATACGTCAACATTTCTGAGTAAAACATAAAGAAAAAAACGAAAATTGCAATTAAAATGTCAAATAAAACAATAAAATATGTAAATTGTCAAAGAAAGCTGCAGGAAAAGTGCAAAATTTAAGGTTTGAAGGTTATGAAAGTGCATCAAACGAGTTATTAGTATGCACACTCTAAAACATCTACTTCGATTTTTTTCGCTATGACATGCTGCATGAAGCTACAAACAAACAAAAATGAAGAAAATCATCGAAAACTAAAACTCCCATTAAAAAAACTCCAAGTTAAAAAATCTACTTCACACAGAACATAAGCCGCTTTCCAAAGAGGCAAAGAAAAAAAAACGGAATTGGTGCGAAAACTCTTTCGAGCGCTAAAGCCTAAAGTGCAAATCACTCGATTCGTCGATACAGTCGCAAACAGAAAAATTTACCTCCGATCTGAAATGATTCATGAATTATGGGCATGAAATGCGATGATGATTTTTGTATGATTTTAATTGTTTTTTTTTTTCGTAAGTTAAACCAAAAATTGTTTGTTTTGATCAAATCCAAAATAGTATGGTTGAATAAAAAATTCAACGCGTTTGTTTTCGGTCACAGACATAAATGTTCAATTTTGAAAAAGAAAGAGGACAGAAAGTAAAGAAATTAGATTCGTTTTAACCGTTCCCAGCACCATCTGTTAAGTAAGGTTGTAATGATAATGATAAAATTGGGAAATAATGATTCAAACTTAAACAAATTAACTGAAATCACAATGATAACGAGTTATGTACAACATGACCAAAAGGATGTTGGATTTTTCTGGTTTTGTTTTTTTGGTAATATCGTTTGAAAACATTGAGATATTTTCATTAATTGTGATTCAAAATGAGAGATGGAAGAGGATAAATTAAGAAGAAAAGAGAAAGAGACACTTACTCGCTTGTGTCTGTGATGCTGGTGAGTGGTGCAAGTGGCTGAATGCCAGTCACACCCGGCGGCGATGATGTTCGTGAACTTTGCCGCGATGACAACTTATTGGTCGACAACACTGATGGATAGTTTATATCATTCGATGATATTGCTTGATTGCGTGACATCATGGTCAGATGGTCCTCTTCGGCAGTGTAGGGAAAATGATAGCCATTTTTGTCGGATGTTTCAGACATTCGGTCTGAATGATAGTCCGTGGTACGTTGCTGGAATCAAAGAAATTGAGAATTAATAAAACGGTTGAATTAACACGAATTGATGAAATCGATGCATGATTTCGGAGGATTTTTTTTTTGGGTGTGAGAATTTGAAGACAATTTTTTCCGGCAAAGATTTGGCTTCGAAATTTCTGAAACCAACATTTTTCTTCGAAATCAATTCTGAGCAATCAAAATATCCCTTACCTGATAATCATTTTTCAGCATTGAATGAACGCTATGCACGGATTCGGCGCCGCTGTACAAACCGGGTGATTTCAGTCCGTAGTGACTTTCGCGTGGTGTTGGGCTGTACATGTTATTCGACAGCCGATCCTTTGACATATATGGCAGTTCAGTCTTTGAGCCCATGTATGGTGATCTTTGTTTATCGTACAGGAAATGATTTGTGTGCTGTGGAATCATTTGATTGATGATTTGATTGTTCGGATATTCGGAATCGCTTAGAACTCCCGCTGCAGCGGCTGTATATCGTGTATCGGATGACTTTGGATGATAGTTGCTATTTAAATTGTATGCCGTGTCAGCAATGCCAACAATGCTACCACCACCACTGTAATTGGCTTGATAGTCTTTATTTTGGCCATACAAATTATCATGCTCGAGTTCGTACTTGTAGCGATCGTTGTCGTAGATCATTTGCGCTGGATTCGTTCGTATGTTATAGTTTTCGTGCATATTTTCGAGGATCGATGGTGATGGAACGCCCATTTGATTGTGCGCTTGTCGATTCAAGTAGCTCGTATCAGTTAGATCCGGATGTGGCAATGGCAATGGATTCGGTGAACTCGTTGAATGCGGATGAATGACCTCATTATCTGAGCCCGTCTCTTGTGACCATCGACCTACAACTGAACATTCGCATGCTATTGAATTGATACCAAGAAATAAAGAATGCATTTTTTTACTTACCATTTGGATTTGGCAAAAATGACTCTGGCGCTTGGCTCGACCAACGTGATGCAAATACCGGTCGAACACTTGGAAACAATTGTGGACTCTGCACCACATTCAACTCGGGAGGTGTTGTTGCCTGTGAGATGAAAAAAAATATTTGAAAATTAAATCATAAAGCTCCATTTAACCACAGTTGTACAGTGTACACTCAGCAACAAACCTGAACGTGTTCCGTAATATTTGGCAAGTATGATGAAGCGGCCGAAACGCCAATGTTGCAATGTGATGTGGATGCAATGCCACTCTGTCCCACTCTTGATTCCTCTTCGTCGCTTGAATGACTTGACGCCAATTCTAAGCTTCGGCCGTCCGTTTCAGAGCCAGAATCCGATTCTTTGCGCGATCGACGTCCATGTCGATCGTCACGATGTCGTCGTTTGCTGCTGTTCCCATTATAGCCTCTCATGTACGATTGCCCGTCGCTATTGTAATTCGATGTTGATGTTGATGTGTGCCTAATCTGTCCCTCACTCCGATATGGGCTGGAGCTGGTTTTATTCGTATTTGTACTCTTTGACGTTGTACTCGACGCACTGATCCCAATATGTTTACGACTGGTTTCATATGAACCACCGCCAAATCCACCGGGCGATCTGGGATTCGATGCTGCATTCTGTGAGCTCACACTCACCGCTTGCGATGAATCGAGCAATGGCACTTTACGACCCAGGCATCGCAAAAATGTATGATTCAAATTTTCACGCACACGCTTGTTGATGATACAGTAGCCAATTAGACAGAAGAATGCATGGAATACGACCGCACCGGATAGCAGCATTGTTAGTAGTTGTGAGTTTTCAGATGCTGCCAAAACGGCCAACACCCACATTATTCCCATCAACGGCAACGATACAACCGATAACCATAAGAGGGTTCTGTTCGAAAAGGGAGCAGAAAAAGAACGTTTTTTTTCGGTGAATTACGAATTTCGAAAAGAGAAACATCTTATTTGAAGATGGAAAAGATTTGAAAATTCATTTTAAATAAATGTAAAATTATTATCAACTATAGAATTGAATCCAATCATTTTCTAACCAATGAAGTGATTCAAAAAAGCAATAAAAACACACGAAAACTTACCTCAAATTGCCAAAACCAAGCACATGATCTTTCAGCGTGAATGCTGCCTTCACCGATACAAACAGTATCATGAGATTAACCACAGACATTCCGGCTATTGGACCAACCAGCCACCATACAACCGACTCATATACGGATAACCAGCAACTGAAAAATTGAATTGAAAATAATGAGTTAGATTTTATGTTCGGCTGTTAAATGGGATTGAATGAATAAAAATCAACGATTCCATAGGAAAATTTAATGAAAAATTCGATAAAAATTTGAAAAAAGGAAAATATTAACAAAAGAAATTGATTAAAAAAAATCAAAAAAAAAATAAAACTCAAATTTTGACTAAAAATCCGAAAAATTCCAACCAAAACTTGTATTGAAAATCATTTTGCTTGCATAAAAAAGCATTCTCTTTCCAACTTACAATAAGTTATTCCCGTATTCGTGTGCCCTAACACCGACCGACAGTCCAACAACGATGGCCGGTGCTCCGTATCCAATGGAAAAGTAGAAACCCATCGGTCCATGGTTAACGTCTCTCATTTCGGTGAGCATACGATACAAATGAACGCAATCCACTGTGGTCCAAGCGAATGCAGCCAACCAAGCGTAGTGCAAGCAAATGGCAATGATTTTACACGAGAATTCCGTATCGATGAGATTGCGTCGTGATTGGAAGCCCACAAAGAAGAGCATTTCGGCAAAGAAGACGCATAGTACGAGATTTTGATGGATTGTATTTGAATTGGTCTGTAGGCCACGCAACAATGCGAGCGCAACGAGAACCACAAACAAAATGGGTAATGAAATCAGAAATGCGGACAATGTAGTAATTTGAATGAGTAACGATGGTTCGGGAATGTCACTAGGGTCGATGACGTCAATTAGTACGGCATAGTTGGAAATGTGGGTGCACGAGCAATTTATAATGATTGGCCCGTCCATTATCATGAATTCGGCTTCATAGTTTGGTGTCTGTGTCTGGCATCCCAATCGTGTCCATGAGCTGGTAAAACTGTTCCATCGTACACACTGCAAAAACAAAGATAAAAGAAAGGTAATAGAGTTAAAATAAATGAAAGGCTCTCGGAAATTTGTGCCTAGAACGTCAAAGGAATTGACATTTCAATGCTTTTAAGTCAGTAAAACGTCAATGCTGCTAATGACATTGACATTTTAGGCAAAAGCAACACAGGCGATTTCCTAGAGCCTCTGAATAGATCCGTGAATTCTGACTGATAAAAGTTAATGAGAAATCGATTAAAGGAATAGCAAATAACAAACCTGTGGATTTGATCGTGGTCCAAACATACTGCGATCCATATTCAGCCACATTTGCAATTTGATTGGTTGTGATAGATGCGGTGATCCAAGACTTCGATAGACTAACTGTTGATCTTCTTCGCCATCATCGGCGATGCCACGTTTAACGAGCCGCTTTTCCGAATAAGTCGCCTCATTCTCCAGGTTTGTATTTGGTTCAAAGGATTTCTTTGTCGGTGGCACCTCTTCTACAAAACCATCAACCGTTGGGTTTTTGATCACAATTTCCGCTCCATTCTTCAAAATTCCATGCTCATTGTTGTTTTCATCGACGTCATGCACCGAAATATTGATCAATTGATCGTTTGATTCCTTTGTCGAAGTCGTGACGGTGGGTGTAAAGGTGGTGAAATTCGAGAAGCGTTGTACTTTCTGTAGCTCTTCATCACGATCCATAAAGTGATTGGTGTCAATATCACGACCGAGAACGATTTTCGAATTCATATTCATTTTCATATTCGAATTCATGATGCCCATATTGATGATGCCATTCGATTTCGAGGGTTCAAATGTGCTCGGCACTAAAATGGTCAGCGATAAAATTGGCGTCGCAATTTTCACATCAACACCCCATCGTCGTGTGATTGTTTCATCGAATGCACTGTCATACAATGTGCCCATGTCTTTGTATTGTGCATAGCTAACGATGGCCCGGTGTTTATCGTTCATTTGTGAATTGCTCGTGTGCATTAAATCGTTGCTATCCTCCGGTGTTGTGATGCCCAGCATATCCAATGGAACCATAAACTTTGTGTGATGATCAAATTTCCGCTTGTTTTGCATGTAATTGTTATACTTTGGGAATGAAATCATTGGCTTTTGCTTTGGATTGTGTTGCAAAAATGAGCTGGTATCGGGTAAAATGACACTTTCCGTTGTAAATTGGTGGCTAGTATGATGATGTGTGGATTTCTCTTTGAAATATTCCGATAATTGTTGCGGTTGATAGCCAAACAGCGATTCACTCGTCACAATATCCAGTCCGAGTACCAAATTATTGTGGACAATTTCGAATGGATTGGTGTAAGTGTCATGTTGTGAACGTGCTAAAATCGTCATATATTTATTGAACGCATCAACTAAATCACCAGGTTTACGTTGCGTTAACTGAGTCAATCGTTTCCATTCGTTTTCGTATCGTTCATCGAGAATTACACTTGCACTTTCCACCAAATTCCGTATGAAATACTTATCTTGACTGTGCGATAGATTCAATCCGTTTTGCATCAGCTCATAGATGATGATTTCATGCAGTAAGCCTTCGGTAACGAGTAAATCAGCGCCATACAATCGATCGTGTACGAATTTCACTTCGTCGGTTAAATATTCCATTTCGTATTCGTCCAGCCATACGGCATCCTTGTTGATTGGTGTTATTTTCGATTTGGAATCACTGTTTTTATTCGCTGCATTAATGCCGTCTATATTCCCAACGATATCGGTGGCTTGTTGAAGTGCGGCCGCAATTTTCACCGAAATAAATGAATTCAATTCCAATTCGTGTTTTTCGAGTTGCGACAATCGTTTGCGTAAATCGATAAATTGTTCGCTGGTACAGTTGAACATATCCGGATGGCTCCAACCGCCGCGATCACCGTCACAAACGCGTTTTCCCTTTCCAAATGCTGGTGCTGGGCAACTTTCAACGGCCACTTGTCCGAGTGGTGTGCGTGGCCACCAAACACCCGCTGCAAATGAACGTGGACATGAATCGTACACCACTTCGCATCCTTTGAGTGTGACTTCAGCATATGGATTGGAGCATGAATCACATCGTCGACCAATTACACCTTCACGACATTCACATTGACCCGTGAGTCGATTGCATGTACCGCCAAATGAACCGATCGCATAACAATCACATGGAAAACAGGCAGTTTCATTGATCGGCTGATAATGATTCTCTTTGCAATAGCATTGACCGGTGGTTTTATTGCAATTCATGTGATAACCTTGTTTTGTATTGCATTTACATGGTCCGCACACTTTTTCACCCCACCATCCACCTGGGCACGTTTGCATTTTATTGATTTCACAATATTCACCCGTGTTATTCGTACTAGCACAATCGCATTTATAGCCTTTGCGATCGTTTTGATCCACTCGGCATACGCCCGACGTGCATGGATTCAACGTACAAATCGGTACACAATCGTCACCAACATAGCCTGGCACACATTCACACATTGTACGATCCCAATCGCTGACACAGCTACTGTGATCGAAGCATGTATCTTCACACGTTGCTTTCGATTCGCAACCATCACGCACATTCTCACGAACTGTTGGCCGATTTAGCGCTGATTGTGGTCCACCAACACGTACATCCTGTATGCAACCTTCGAAATGTGGAAAATCTTCGATATGACCGAAACTAGTGTCTGGGCTACCTAAATTCACTTTGCCCACATAGGTGCCGGAGATTTTCTGTGACATTGGCACCACGCCGATGCGTTGACCATAATCAACGGAAAATGAAATTTCCGTGCCCAACCATTTCACTTCGATGCGATGCCATTCACCGTCGGCCAAATCACTGCCCGCCAAATACATTGGTTCACCGTTGAAAATATAGTGGAGAATACCGTTTTTGAGCGCAACAATTGCCGAACTATTTTGACCAATTTGAATTTGTAACAGGAATGCATTGCGTTGTCGTGTACGCACTGAAAGCGCCGTATGCCAAGGAAATTGAATGGCACGAAGCAGTGGATTGAAACTAAGCAGTCCATCGCCGGAGAAGCGCCACGATGGTGGAACTGTCTCTTGACATGCGTGACCGGTGAAACCTTCGGGACATTCACACGTATGCGTTGACCAGCCTTCTTTACATGTACCACCATTGAAGCAAGGTTCCGATGCACAGGTTGGTGTTTTCTTTGAACATCCAGTCGTTGTTCCATTGTCCGCCACATATGAATTCAAATCCACATACTTGTGATCGATGTAAATATCCGAAATGCATCCGACAAAATCATGGTTTTGTATCTGGAAATGAGCTGGAATCTTTGGCAGTCCACCAATTTGTAGTGGTCCGGTTAAATCCAAAAATCGATGACATGTTTCGGTTAACAATGAGCATCTCCGGTCTAAAACCAACGTCGTACTGTTGGCACAATTCCATTTTTCACCCAAATCCCCATTCAACAACAGCGCCGTATCACATTCATCCAAACTGACGGTAACACTACGATTGAAGTAGGCCACTTCAACGGTATGCCAATGACCGTCGGATATTTTACGCTTTTGTTCAATCGTCACCGATTTTATATCTTGACCCAATGAAAACGAGAATGAAATATGCCCGTTGAGAATTTCCAATGCGATAAAATCGTGCAATTCATTGTAGCGTCCATTGTACAACAGGAGCCCGTTTTCATTGACTGTAGCAAACTTCATTTTCAAATTGAATCGATGCCGTTGCCGTAGACTTGGGAACGTTAAAAATGAGCTCTTTGAAAATGAACGTGATCGTAGTTCACAGGTTTGTGTGTACGATGGATGCGGTGTCAATTTGGTTTGATGACACGATCGTCCGGAACCTTCACAGAAATCCGTCATACATGGTGGCAGTGTGTCGATTTTCGTTTCACAATTTTCACCCGTAAAATCAGCCGTACACGTACAGGTGTAGCCACCTTCACGTCGTATGCAATTGCCATTGTTTTTGCATGGGTTCGAATAGCACAGATCGACTTCAGTATCGCAGAGATAGTGTTCTTTGCTGCCGGTAAATCCTTCGGGACATTTGCATGCGAACGTATTCACTGGGTAAATTGGTCGGAATAGAACGGTGTCGCTGTGTATAAAACCGGATGCATTGCCAAATTTCAACACCGTCAAACATTCTTCATAGTTTAAACATGGTTCACGTACGCATAAATTATCATCGAACGGCAGCACTTGAACGGTTGCCAATCGAGCGAGAATTGCCCGATTCAAATAAACTCTCTCCTGTAGATATTGAGATGTGTAGAATTCCTCGTGCGAAACATCGGATCGTCGAGCCGAGAAGCTGACATTCAACACGCGTGAATTGATATCGGTATCATCTTGAATTGAAAATAAGTAGATATTTTCTTTTGGACATGGAATGATTGCGGCCAACCCGTCCAAAAAGAAATTCAACAGCGGTGATAAAAATGCCTCTTCCGTCATTTCATCCAGGCGAACGGTGACCGAATTGAAAAGCATATCTTCGGTGATTAAACGAACAATGAGCGTCATGATTGCCTTTGCCTCGTTGATACCATCCGATACTGATACCTCCATCACCGCATATTTCGGTACATTCGTATTCAGCTGTGGACTCAACGTTAATGCACCGGTCGATGCATTCAAACGCAACAAATTCGCATTGTTGCCCGATAAAATGCGATAGACCAATTTATCGTTAACGTCGGCATCAAAAGCAGGCACACGTCCAATTTCACCGCTCGGGAACCAACTGAAAAAGAAATGAGCATAAATTAAATGGGCATAACTTTGTTTTAGATGAAATCAATGAGCATAACTTCAATGAAATCAGGCTTCTCAAAAACCATCAAGGAAATTCGACAAAAATTGACCAAAAAGGCATTGTTCTACTTACTCTTGGAAATTGTTGAAAATAATTTGGAAATCCTTCAAGATCGGTGCATTGTCATTGATGTCGGTGACTAAAATTTCCACCGTTACATCATTTCGAAGCGGTGGACTTGCCGCCCGAATTACCAGCTCGAAACGTTTTTTCGGTGATTCATAATCCATTTCAGTCATAGTTAACAGTTGTGCACGTTCAGATCCGGGTCGTGTGATAAGTGAAAATGATTGTGAATCATCGCCACCAATTATTGAATACTGTACGATTGCATTAACACCCTCATCCGGATCATGGGCATGAATTTCCCCTACAACTGAACCGACCGGCGAATTTTCGGGCACATAAAATGTCAGGCGATCCGATTCAAATGTTGGCGGTGAATCGTTAACATCTTCCAAACGTACTTGTACCTCAATCGTACTGCTCATGGGCGGTGTGCCCTTGTCAACGGCTATCGCTTGCAAATGATAAACATCAATCGTTTCGCGATCCAATTGTTTATTCGTTCGAATGATTCCAGACGTTGGATCGATTACAAATGAACCATCATCACGATCTTTTTCGCTCAGCATATATTTGACGCGTCCATTTAAGCCGATGTCATCATCTGTGGCCGAGATTTGAACAACTGATGTGCCGATTAATGCATCTTCTGGTATCGATGCTTGATACAATGGCACTTTGAATGACGGTGCATTATCGTTGACATCGGATACGGCAATTTCCACATCGGTTGTATCACTTAACGATGGATTGCCACCATCTTTGGCCGTTACTGTCAACAAATATGCACTAATCGTTTCACGATCCAACGGTGCAATCGTTGTTATGGCTCCTGTTTGTGGATTTATTGCAAATGGCTCACTTGCACCCAAACTGTTTAGCGATTCTTCATTCAAAAAGTAGGTGATTTGTGCATTGATCCCGACATCACTGTCGGTGGCCGATACAACCAATACCGTCGTTCCGATTGGCACATCTTCGAACACACTTGTCGAATACGGTGCATTTTCGAAGACAGGAGCAAAATTATTCGCATCAGTAATGTTGATGTTCACCGTGGCAGTATCCGTACGACCACCTGAATCACTTGCTGTTATCGTCAAAATGAAACGCTTCTCCTGCTTATAGTCCAATGGCTGTGCTATCGTTATTAAGCCACGACCATTTTGTGAGGTGATTGCAAATCGACCGCGTGTATTTCCCGATGTGATTTCATAGTGCAGACGAGAGTCTTCATCCGGATCGGTTGCTGTGACGGTTACAACGGGTGTGCCTGGAAAGAGGGCGCAGAAATGGGTTAAAAGTTTTTAATTTTGAAGAAATTCCATTGAAACAGCTCCGAAACGGAAGAAAAAAGAATGAAAAAAAAAACGGAAGAAAATAAAATCCCTTTTTTACCTGGTGGTTGATCTTCGGCCATCGAAGCTTCATAAAAGTTCGGACTAAAATTCGGATCATTATCGTTAACATCTTGAATGGTGATAACAACTGAGCTGCTGGCTGACCGAGGTGGAATACCGCCATCGCTGGCAATCACTTGGAATGTGTACCGTGACATTTCTTCGCGATCCAATGATTTAACCGTATGAATCCATCCGGTGCGTGAATCAACAGCAAGTGGCAGTGAATCTTTTCGATCTAAAATGCTGTACGTTATCTCGGCATTAGCTCCTTCATCCGCATCATAGGCTTGAACACGAACAATATTATAGCCAACTGGAACGGATTCCAAAACGGCTTCTTGAAATTGTGACGTATAAAACCGTGGACTGTTATCATTTGCATCGAGTACATTGACGAGTAATTGTGTTGTATTACTCTTCGATGGGCTGCCACCGTCTTGTGCTCGAATAACGAGTCGATAGCTGCGAACACTTTCATAATCCAATGGTTTGACCAGACTCACATCGCCAGACATTGAATCGATGGCGAATTGGGATTGTGTATTTCCACCGATGATTGCATATCGAATGGCCGCATTGTTGCCATCATCCGCATCGGTTGCTCGAATTTGTGCTATAATATTCGTATCGTCCCATTTATCTTCGCTCACCTGCACCGAATACGTTCGTTCGCTAAACTGTGGATAGTTGTCATTGTCGTCGAGTACTTTAACAATGACCGTTGCCGTGGCCGATTTCCGTTCATCTTGCGGTGTGGCCATATCAGTGGCCTGTACAACAATCGAATAAATATCGGCCACTTCACGATCCAAACTACTTCTCGTGGAAATAACGCCCGATTTTGGATCAATTTTAAATGTGTTTATATCTTGTTCGGGTGTCGTTGAACCGCCACCTGAAACAGTGTCAATGGAGTATTCAATTTCAGAATTCTTCCCAATGTCCTGATCGGTTGCTCGCAATGTTATAACGGTTGAGCCAACGGTAGCACTCTCCCGAATGCTCGTGTCAAATTGTTCGGCCTCAAAAGTTGGTGCATGATCATTGCAATCCAAAACGTTGACCTGCAGTGTTGTTGTGCCGGATCGCGGTGGAAAACTGTCATCGGTGGCCACAACTCGGAAATAATGTACGTCCATTTGTTCACGGTCCAACGATAATGTGGTGGTTATGACACCCGTACGTGAATCTACCTTAAACATTGATTGTGACCGTGAATCGAGCAACGAAACCATTGAGTAAACAACGGGCGAATCTTCGGGATCACGAGCCCGTACCGTTGTCACTGTCGAACCAGCCGGTTGTTCTTCCAACACCGAAGCAACATACAATGCTTGCTCAAAGAATGGACTTTGATTACGTAGCTCACGTTTAACACGCTTTGCCATGTCCGTGTCATTGAATTCCTGATGATGATATACAATTTTCAAACGATGATCCGAATCAATAATATCCGAACGATCGCATTTCACTTTCAGCGTAACAATCACTTTCCACAGTGGTTCCGGTATGCATACATCACGGCTGGCCACTAAATCACGGTTCTGAATTTCAATTTTGAATCGTTCGTCGCTCACATCCAAAAAGCTCACCTTACAATACTGGCAAATCGTACGCGGCAAAAATGCATTCAATGAATTAATGTATTGTGACTTTTTCATGCAGATTTTATTCCATTTGTCGGTGGTATGAATGGCATATGATGCATACGTTTCGGTAATCCATTGTTTGGCCTCGGTGATTTTATTGTAAATGGCATCGTTGAGTTGGAGTTCACGTCGTTTACGCGACAGCATTTTGTGTCGTTCGAAATTGGTGAGAACGCTATCGAACAGTATGTCACCGTCATTAAAGTGCTTGTAATCCGTTTCGTTGCCAATGGTGTTGGTGATGGTGGTGGCGGTCAATGCATTTTGGTCAATGGCATTTGCATCATCAACGGCTGCAGCGGCGGCTGCATCGATTGCAATGTGTCGTCGTCGTCGGTCGAGCACATGATTTTCCTCTTCAAAATTTCGTCCATACATCAACGTACCATTGTGATAATCATCATTACAATTTTCACCGGACACCAATATGCGCAACGGTAAACTGTAATAGTCGATGCTACGTAAACGATTTGTCGTTGAATCCACATAAAATGTGAAAATATTTGGATAGAAAATGCCATCGCATTGGAGTGACTTTTTTAAACGGATTTGACCATCTTTGTGATCGACATGAAACAAATGATGCACAAACTGTGCCGATTTATGTGTATTGATGCGATACAATCGCTCCGAGCCCAGCTTATACACGGATGCATTGAAAATTACCACGCCAGCGGGTGTTGTATCGCTCACCACAATCAGATAACCGTTCGCATTGTCAACGAACGATGTGAGCAACAGCAGTAATGTCGTTATATAAACAACCAGCAAACGAGACGTCGATGACGATGATGACGATAATGCATTCGTCGTTTTGGCGGTGGTCGCGGCCATACGCCGCACTGGCCACATTATGCACATCGATTTGGTTCACAGCGCAACGTGCACATCATCAGAACAAATCCAACAAAGACAGTTGAAGAAAACCTAAACGGGATAGAGAAACAGACAACAAAATTTATTAGTAAAACTGAACATGGACTTTTCTCTCATTCTAGGTGTGTGTATATTATTGGAGAGATAATTAATATTCGAGATCAAAATTTTAATATTGTTTTTCAACTAAATACTTATCGGTCCGACACATGGATTTACACGTAACTAAAATTCATTCGGCTCAATTTTTGACGGATAATTTTTTTTTTTGACAAATGCTATGAATAAAATGAAATTTTTTTGATTAAACTTTTCGCAATGTCCAATGTAGAAGTCGTGTAATTCATCACATTTGGTTCCAGTTTTTTTTTTTTGTTTAGTCAAAAGCTTTTCATCAACTTGCATTTGGCCGATGAACATTTCTATAGGGTTTTTTCAAGCTGAATTAATCGAGTCGAATATGATATTAGCGACGAGCCATGAGCAATGAACGGAAAAAGATGTGTGACAAGTGACGAGCGACGCGCAATGAGGGTTGAGCAATGAGCGACGTACAATGGGCAATGAGCGATAAATGTAAAAAGCAGAGCGAAGCATAGTTTTAATGGAAAAAATATTATAATTATGCAGAGAAAAAAAAAACTGCATTAATGGCTCATTCGTACACAATTCGGATTAAAATGGCAAATGGACGAGCGGACAGTTGATGAGTCATCGAGATGTAAACAACGTGGTAAGCACGTCGTGCTTTCACTCATCCCGAACAAAAGAACCAAATGGCAACGAAACTGTCTCGTTGCCACTGTTTCGATATCTCTATGACTGTGGCCCTGACTCTTACACAAAGCCAACGCACAAACAATCGAAATTATGAGCAAACGGACCGTCAGTTCATTCTTCCATCAAACCACTGCATATGATGCATGCACAAATAGTTCATTTCTCTGCTCGTTTCTTTTTTTGTTCCATTCGGTGAATAATCCGTGTGTTACTCCAGACACATAAAATAAGCGCCTGATTCGCTGATGCACATACACAAAATATCTGTCTGCCGTCATTTTTACTTTTATTATTTTTGTGCATGTTTTTTTTTATTATTTCGCCATCGTGTGTGTTTTGTTGGTTTATGGTTGTTTCTTTTGTGGTTCTCGTCAATAGAATGACGGTTATGGGCTACACATGTTGTGTTTTATAGTACACACGGTGAATAAAAAAGAGCAAGAGATTTGGATAGGGAAAGAGTGAGCAAGAGCAAAGGCGAGAGAGAGAGAGAGAGAGAGATAAATAAAGAGAAACAGATCGGACTAAGCAAGCAAATCATTTATGATGCACGATGCGATTTGTAGTCGATTTGTTTGTTTTGTGTCAAATTGTGTGCCGGTTGTTGTTCATCATTTTGTGTTCGTATTGTTGATTCTGGCTGCAAAATTCTTTTGGTTGTCCAAACACACACACACACACAGTACAGAAGCACGACCACAAAATCGAACAACGCCGCAACGGAACAGCGGAAAAAATGGCAAATCCGAGAAAGAAAAGGGAGTTTAAAAAAAATATGAAAGAATAACATCAACGACATTGTTCTTCGATGCACAAGTTGTTTTTATTCTTCGTCAACCATTTAGAAATAGATATTCATGTCGCAATCACAATGTCGCGATATCAAAATAAGTACTATCAAATGGAGTCGATGGGAAATATGCTGTCACAAGGCGAAAAAAAAAATTGTATAAACTGCATGAACGCACGGCGACTACGAGACAAAAAAAAACCCATTGAATAATTTTTCGAGTCGATGCGATTGGAATGCAATCGGGGTGAGAGTTAGGTTTTTTCTGTCTGTTACTTTCATCTCTGGCAGAAAAAAATCGGATATTAATGCGTCGAATGAATTCATTGAATCGGCAAAATGCCAAGTGAATGGCATAATGATTCTCTTCTCGGTATACAAAGCGATAGATTTTCCCTACATAAAGCAATATTCTCCCGGTTTCTCCACATACGGAGATACGATTCTCGCAATAGAAAGAAACGAACAAAGAGAGAAAAAAAAATCAACTCCAGTATGGTAATGATTCGCTGACACAAATATTAATTTGTTTGTATCTATTGCGAAAATATGCCGATTCAAATGCAAAATTGAAAAAATCTGAAAAATCAACGATTCTGTGATCATATTCAGAATTTTGAACTCGCAGCCGGAGTGAATGGGTGTATTCTGATGCATACATTTATTCTGTGCTGTGTGTTGTCTGATGCACATAATTTGCAAATGGATATGACATTGGTACGGTGGAGTTATGTTGATTCGACAAATGATGAGCCTGTGTGTTTTGCTGCATGGCCTCGAAAAAAAGTTTCTGCAAGCGCGAATATAATTTAATGAATCGAAGTTGGAGCGGAATAAGAGAAGAAGAAAAAAATCGCACGAGTTCCAAGTTGTGATTTATTGATATTTGGTTGCACGGGACTCAATGAGAGCCGGGATTTTTTTCCGCGTCTGCATCTCTCTCTCTCTCTCTCTCTCTCTCTCTCTCTCGTTCTTTATCTCGCTTTCTGGCTCATTTTCTCTCTCTCTCCTTCTCTCGCTCACTTTTCACGTCGTGCATTCAATAAAAAATCGTACACAACGATACGCTGTCACCACTCAATATTTAGCATCGATGATTTATTGTGCAGCCCCCCAAAAAAGAATCCATACATTTTGCAGCATCTTGGTGTGTATTTTGGCTTGGTTTTGTACCAAAAATCAAGATCAACACGCATCGCACTGAACTCGTG
The DNA here is from genome assembly GCF_009176505.1 of Sitodiplosis mosellana. Lineage (NCBI taxonomy): Eukaryota > Metazoa > Arthropoda > Insecta > Diptera > Cecidomyiidae > Sitodiplosis > Sitodiplosis mosellana. The sequence continues at coordinate 117,013 of NW_022601411.1, forward strand.
CATGCTAAAGATCTCAAGATCCATTAATTCCGTGTATTTCACGTTTTGTTGAACTTTTTCATTCGTTTTTCTCCCTCTTTTCTCTCTCTCTCTCTCTCTCTCTATCTCTCTCTCTCTGTTTTCACATTCTCTTTTGTGTTATTTTGATCGAGTTCATCACGACTCCATCGTTCAATCATTATGTCATTATTTTCAGAGCGAATAAAAAAACGGCGGCAATAAATTTTCAGAGTTGAAATAAGACTGATCGAGCGCATTTTATTCTTCGTACAGGCAAAATTAGATGGAAAAGTTTCCGCATTGACCATGAATCATGAACAGAGATCGAAACCAAAAAGCTGCGCCTCAAAAATCTGTTTCACTTTTCTACGCAAAGCAAACGAAAAACAGACAAGCACACATATCATTCTATATTTAATTAGAATAAATATTTTGAGAGCCACATAATTTACACAGATTGTAGAACTATCAATACAATCTCTCGTGCAAGACAGCGCACAGCCCAAAACCAATGGAAACGTGGTCAATATTTTAATATTAAACATCGAATATGGTTCAAACTGACTGAGGCTAATCAAACAATTGATTGCGAGCTTCGGTCTCGGTGACGACAATAATGATGTGTGCTATCACGAGAGAGAGAGAGAGAGAAAGAGAGAGAGAGAGTGATAGTGAGGTGTGCTTGATTCCGATTTGTCACCTTAGCCCATTTACACATATTCTAGATCAACAATTGATTGGCCAATCATTGAAATTTCGGTTACATTTTTTCGCCTATAAATACCGTATGAAATTCGATGTTAGGGTATCATTACGATTTGATTGTTTCATCGAATCACTTTAATTATTTCGATCATTCATTCGTTACGGCTATTTTATATAGCATCATGAATTTTCGGTGGATTCTTGCCATCGTGCTTTTTGCACTGATCGTAAGTAACGCTTTTCGGTTCATTTTTTTTTTCATTCGAACACAAACTAATGATTATAAGCAAATTATAAAAAAAAATAACATTTTAATTACACCGTAGGCCAACAAAGCATACGCTAAACCAAACGCAGACCCAGAACCGGACCCAGAAGCACTCGCAGACCCAGAGCCCGAGCCAGAGGCACTCGCAGACCCAGAACCAACCGCAGTTGCTGAACGTAAGTAAAAAAGACAACTAGAAAGAAGAAAAACGACCAAAAGCCACTTCTGGTTGTGTTTCTCGTCGCTTTTCACCCTTCTGAATCATTTTTTTAAATGGTTGTCAAATAGAAATTGACACTTTTCACACACTCATTTGCGAATTTTGAATTTGATTTGATGAATTTTCGTTTGGAAGCAACAGTGGAATGCTTCGTATACTGATACATGTATTTGGTTGGAACTCGGTTGACCGAAGCGCCATTTAAAGAACCGATGGCGAGTTCGTGATGTCTGTATGTTATACTTCAGTATGACGTTTGACAGAACGGAGAGTTTACTTGATTGTATTGTCATTAGCCTTAGATTATCTAGGTGGTGTTTGCGCTCAATATCAGTTGTCAAATTCAAAGTGAATAGGAGAGTTGTTTGGAAGCGATGATATCTAATTGAAAGATTCTGTCATTGATGATTGAATCGCATTTTAATTTCGATTTTGAATAAAATTGACTTCATTTTCATTTGCGAAATGAGAGAATTCGTAAAATTTAACCATTTTCATTGCATCAAACACATGAAATTGCAGAAAATCAACTTTTTTTAAAAATATTTTTTTAGCGGAAAGGAGATGTGGCTCATCCGGCTCATCCGGCTCATCATCATCCGGAACAAGTTGCCATTCATCTGGCTACAAAGCCGTGTCAGGTAGCTCAGGTGCTAGCCGCTCAGGTGCTAGCCGCTCAAGTGTTAGCAGCTCATCTGGCCGAACAAAACGTATCAGATACCAAGTCATGCCAAGAACCAAGGTGAGTCGCCTCGGCAAATTTGTTTCTGTTGGCCCAACTTGAATTAAAACCTAAAGCATTCAGCTATTTTTTGCTGCAAACAAATCATTTCTGCACAAAGAATCGTGATTTTAAATAAAATTCAGTGAGAATTAATCCAAGGAAAAAAAAGGTGGAATGCTTCGATTTAAACACCAGATTGAACTTGTTGATAGCTCACAATGAGCTACAATCACAAAAGCCTGGTTAAGCATTCTTCTTCATTCTGCAAGTTTCGAAAATTGCTTGAATCACGATCCATTTCAATGGATTTCAATTGAATCGAATGAAAGCAAAACTTCCTGGAACCCAATCCAAAATAATTTCTCTTTCATTTCCTTTGCCATCCAGGGTAAACGTCAATATATTGCCGAATATCCAAAATGCAAAAATTGCAACAAGGCAAGCAAGTCAAGCAATACAAGCAAGTCAAGCAAGTCAAGCAATACAAGAAAGTCAAGCAATACAAGCAACACAAGCAAGAAATCGAAGTATTCTAATTCATCAAAGAATTCTAATTCATCGAAGAATTCTAATAAAAGAAATCGAAGAAACAAATCACGCAGACGTCGCAAGCGTGGTGGCTGTGGATGCTCAATTTGCCCATGTGCCTTGTTTATCCCATTCAACAATGGAGGAAACATGGGAGGAAACATGGGAGGAAACATGGGAGGAAACATGGGAGGAACCGGCGGGGGTTATACAACCTCACGATCAGGAAATGGCGGTAATGGTGGTAAGCTCAATTAATAGAATAAATTTATTGGAACATTTGAAGTGCTACACTCGATATACAGATTCTTTTTCTGAGAAATTTAACTAATATATACATGTCAATAATTTAATTTAGGCAACATGGGCGGAACAACATCATCGACATCATCAACATCACGGACAGCGAGCACTGGCGGCAACGCCGGTGGCAATAATGGCGGCACAGCTTCAACTGCAAGCACTTCCTCGACAGCAAGAACTTCATCAACTTAAGGAGCCGTTCCAACATAGCCACCTCATGGCGAAATTCCTTTTTTTTTCACCGGACTATTTGGCATACGACAATCCCATTCGAAAACTACTTAGGCCTTCCCCAATCGACTATTTATCAACAAAAATTTATTGACATTCGGCCAATTCATCGCGTAGCAAGTGTTTTCTTGCACTTCGCCAAAATGAAATGGTGCCCGATGTCCGTTGTTATTAGTATTTAAGTTATTTATCATTTCATGCAATCAAACGTGAAAATAAATAGAGAAGTAAATGCAAAGCTCATGAGTTTTCGTTTGGTCAATTTCAAAGTCTTTTCTATCTTTTGGGTTTTCATTAGTAATTTTTTGGGTGTTTTTGAACTCTTCTTTTTCATAAAAATTAGTCTGGTGTGAATCTTCTTAACTTTTTTTTAGCTTGTTTTCGTTAACAATCAACATTAAATTGGATATGAAAATTTATCGGCGTCAATTTCCAAAAAGAACCGAAAATTCAGTTGAACATCAAAATTAATGAACAGTTTTGTTTAATGAGAACACCCAAATTTCATTGGCGTTCAATATTTAGTTGAATATCAAGTTTAACGCAAATACCACTGAAGGTAAAAAATATAAAAAAAAAACAAATTTGCTGTCCCCTTTGTAAAACTGGAACATTTCTTTGGTGTTTTTTTTTTGTGAGTGTGTGCAAATTATCGGATTTTCCTATGAAATTTCTAGCCAATTATTGTAATTCATCTGAGCGAAGTAGAGAACAAAAATTGACCGTGAAAAATTGATTGCTCTCAGAGCAATGCTCTTATTAATCGAAGTTGCAATCAAAATATGGTCAAAATGCTGTTTAAAAGAGAGTGATCAGTGATCGCCACTTGAATACGATTCATATTAATATAACTACACTACCGTGCAAAAGTTTGGAACAACTAGGTATTTTTCATACAAATTGACCATTTTTGGTGGACTCATTAACATATTTCGGAAACACCTGCACTCTTGATATTTTGTGCATAGTTTCTACAACGTTTCAATAGTAAATCACAAAGGTTTCATCAAAAAATATTCATGAATTTCAAAAATATAACAAATTTGAATTTGATCTGTTTTAATCTTCATACAAATTTGATCCTTTTTCACACAGTACAAATTCAAATTGCTATATTTTTGAAATTCATGAATATTTTTTGATGAAACCTTTGTGATTTACTATTGAAACGTTGTAGAAACTATGCACAAAATATCAAGGGTGCAGGTGTTTCCGAAATATGTTAATGAGTCCACCAAAAATGGTCAATTTGTATGAAAAATACCCAGTGGTTCCAAACTTTTGCACGGTAGTGTATGTGAATTTTATAATCTTTTCTCAATACACCAATATTAAGTTTGGTCTGTTTTCAGTTCTAAGCACGGATGGGTACGAGTAAGTTATTTTACTTTTAAAAAAAACGTATCAATAAAGTGAGCATGGGCAACTTAAACAACAGTTGAACAATAGTAATATATGCCTGGTGTGTGATCGATTTAGTTTTTCTCTCTCTTTTTTTCTATTTTTTTAATTTCGCTTATTTGTTTGACCTGAAAAAAAACTGTTGACCATCTGTTGTGTAGCTGTGAATCAATGCCACTGATTACACTTATGGCCAATGGAGAGCTAGCTTCAATTTGATGTACAGTCAATGTGAATAATTAGTTGGAAAATAAATCAATCAAGTGTGATTTGCACGGAGTGAACGCATGTGTGTGTGTGTGCGGTTGGTCTCGTTTGCACTTAATTCTTAACGCAAATTAAACTTGAAGTAATTTATACTTCTATCTTTTATCCTATGATTTGAATGGAAAATCCACAATATTTGAATTCAAACCGAGAGTAAGAAGGGTATTAATGTCGGTATTTCAAATGAGAGTGCAAACCATTCAACAGGCCGATAATATCTTTTGAAGTGTGTTTTGACATTAAGTTGATATCGAGTTGATTGATAAACTATGATGGAAAAATCTATGATGTCATGCCCCGTTTGACGTGCATACTGTGCACTGCACAGCATCTCATTATCAAAGAAACAGAGAAACTGGGAGCGAGAGTCTCTTACTGAGAGAAAGAGATAGAGAATGAGAAAGAGATCCCCTCAATCAAAATCGATTCATAATCAGTCAAATGGAGTATCATTATGCTTTTTGTTTGAAAATCTGATTAAATCGCATATTTATGGTCGGGTTCTGTCTTATTTCACAAACTCCTCTGTGTCGTTGCCAGGGAAATGGCTCTTTCTTTCCGTCTATTCCTCTTATTCCCTGCGATGGAAATGAGATTGAAAACGATATAAAACATTATCGTTAGATATTTGTAATCGTCAATTTTGCTTTGGATATGTTAACGCGCGCTCTTCCTCCAAAAGTCGAAATGCGCGTGCGGGTCTTTATTAATCTATCCGCTAACTATTCGCTCTGTTCGACCGGCCTTAATGTGTTCACATAATGATTGTTTAAGAGCGCACAAGCATGTGATTTTCCTGAATTTCAGCCTGAATACCAGAGCAATAGCACGAATGTCATTTGAATTACCCTCTGTCGACCGGGATTCAATCGGGCTTGTGAAGTAACAGTAGTAACATGCAAGAGGAGAGAGAGAGAGAGATCATCATCACCCAGGCAAAAGTAATTTATGTATCCACGCACGTCGTGCAAATAGAAAATTTTCAAGCAGCAGCAGCATAATCGGCATCGTTGTGTCGTACAAATTTGCAAAAGATTATGTTTATTATTTGGATAAAATTGCCGACGGTTTTTTGTTGGGGCCGTGCGCGCATAATGAACATTAAATGCTTGTTTGATAATGACGACAATGTCGTGGAAGAGCAACAGCATCGTATCCCGAGACAAAGTCGACGACGTCGTCTTCGTCTGTGGAATACCATGTGAAAGAAGCGAGCGATTTTTGACTCTTTTATTTTCGTACAAATTATTGTCTCTTTTCGGATAAACTTCGAAACACATTAAATCGTCACAACAAAACGCACAATGGGCACAAAAAGCGATAAAGCAATGCAATGAATTGAAACGACCCTTTTCTTCTCTATGTGCACTGTCGTTGTGTGTCGCCCGTTTTTCGATGAATATCACAAAATTCAGTTATGTGACGACCGGTGACTCCCTCGCAACAAAGAGCCAAGAGGATGCATATTCGCCGCATTGAAATGGACATCGAAATGGGAATTGCTACCAGTCGCCTTTGACTTTGCCACTGCCACTACCACCACCGCTGCCACCGCCCTCCTGAACACACAACATAAACAACTCTTGTCCAAAATCATCAAACGATTGTTATTCAGATAATCTATTTTGTGAAAGTTCGAGACTATAAACAGTCTCTTTGGATATGTTTCTGATCAAAATCGCTGTACTCACAAAAAAGAGAATGACCTTTTACTGGTGGAAAATGGCAAAGGACACACGAACCCAAGTCCAAACGATACAGAATAATGACGAAACGATTAATTTTCAATCGGTCGAATATCACAAGTGAAGAGTAAATTCTTCATCGCTTCGAACCAACGATTTCGCCTCGTAAATGAAGAAAACACGTTTTTGCCATTTAACCGAACAAACGATTGGGCTGACGAAGACCAAAATCATTTTTTTTTAAGTGAGGAAGCAATGTGTTTTTTCGTCAAGTCATTTTGACAATTTCGAAAATTGTTACGTTTCATTTAGTTTAGAATTGGATTCGCTTCGTGATTGTGAAAGTGTTTTGCGGAAGAGTATATTCGAATGTTCGTGTTAAATTTCGACTTTGGATTACATGATTCGGCGATGGGCCTGCGTTCATTGGATTTTATGTAAATTCACCATTCAATTCTTGTAAATTTTCATGTAAATTCCGCATTAGATTTAGTATTTTGATTCTTGGCATTAGTCGAACCGACTCGGCGCAGAAGAAAAGTCAGCGTATGTCAATTTTTTCTGAGTCGCTTTATTTCTCTATTATGTTGTTATACTTTGTTGTTATTCGCTTGTGTGTGTGTGTGTGTGTGTGTGTGCTGTTCATTGTTTCTTCTGTTGGTTAGTATTTTGTAACATTCATTGTTTTGGGATTAACGCCGAACAATACGGTGAAGAAGCGTATGGAACGATTTGCCCTGAAACAAATGTTTTATGTAGTTGCGAAAGCAACATCAGCAGCAACATAACCATTAATATACGCGACGCGACTTCATAATCGGGACCAAGTCTCATGAACGTCGAGAGACAGTCGTGTGACGACGACGACGACGACAACAACAACGATGGCTCGTGTTTTTTCAAACAAAATGAAGTGCATGAATAGCAATGACAACAACAAAAACCCAACGAAGCGAGTTTGTTTTTATACCATGAGACTATGAACCCTATACGCTCGCTCTCTCTCTCTCTATATCGGGAATATACACACGCATCGTGTGTCCAATTCGAATAAATTTTTCCAAGTGGATGATACATTCTCATGTATTTTAAGCGAGTTAAGTATTTATGATTGGGGTGGCGAGAACCAAAACACTACACACACTCGCAACGACGACGACGATGATGATGAGTCATCCGAATCCATTTTATGAAGTAGCATAGCGCACGTATTTACCAATATATTTATTACACATCCGATTGCCATAAAATGTACACGCTCAGCTCTACCACTCACTATCATTTTCTCTGTTTGGGTCTTGCCCTCTCTCGCACTTATTAACTCTCTCTTTCTCGCATTTTTTTTTCGTACTATCTTGCCTGGCACTCACTCGCTCGATCCTTTTCTCGCTCTCTCGGATTTTTCGCTCGGCGTTAAAACGCGCTACGACCATGTTCTACAATGTCGACTTGGAAAGTGTCATACACGACAATAAACAACATTAAATGCGAAAATAAAAATGTTTAATGGATATAATTTTTTCGTTATGTATGTTTGTTGGTTGGTGGTGGAAAAACTGCATGCACCACACATAACTATTTGCTAATGCATGTAAAATGCCGGGAAAAAAAGCAGAAATTGCTATTTCCACTTTAATATCGCCAAAATGTTTACATTTCAAAAGACTCGATTCGACCGAGAGAAAAAAAACTACCGCCATTGCGAAACTGAATCCAACGAATCCACGATTCTGTTCATTTCGTTGACGAGACCGATTAACGGCCACATTCAGTCGCATCACCGTTCATGACTCGTTGTTTTTCGGATTGCATTTTTATGATATTGAAAAATATTCAAATTGATGCCAACGGTTTTTTTTTTCTGCCATTGACATTAAAGAATGGAAGATTTTTTTAGTATCTCTTTCTCAAATTGCCTGATGATATTTAGCAAAAAACAAGAGTAAAACATTTCATCAACAAAAAAAAGGAATAAAAAATGCTGATTTTGAAAAGAGAGCAAAAACGTTCGGTTGAAAAAGCGCATTTTTGGTTTAAAAAAAATGAACAAAATACATTTCGATGATGAAAAGAAAGAGACAGAAAGAGAAGAGAGAGAGAGAAAGAGGAAGGTTAAAAAGAGAGGGAAAATTCATTGTAAAACCTAGTAATAATGACTATTGTTACGGAAAAAATTCAGCATTTAAAATGAGCGAATAAAAATGTTGTCAGCGCGAATAACATTTCACCTCGAATGTCAAATATTTTTGATGCGCTACTTGTTTTTGTCTCTGACAGAAGAGTCGAAGCGTCAACACACTCTTTCCATCTGGTGCCATTCACGAGATGAATTTTAAAGTGAAATACCAAAATTCGCTGTGTCATTCGCAATCAATAAAATTGAACGTCAATTAATTACGTTGTAAATTGATTGCAGATGTGTACTTTATAGCATTATTTCTTTCCCATTTTCCACATCGGCACAACGACGACGACGACGCTTCGAAATCCATTTAAATTAATGACGCGCGATCGCGCTTTATCTTCTCGGTTTTTCAATTTTCATGCGGAGTTTTTTCTGTGTTTGCCCATTTGTATCGAGTTATCCACACTAATTTTAATTTCATTGATAGTGATTCAGCTGGGCATGTATCGAATTGAATTTTTTTTTTTTGGTCGGTTTTTTCTCACTCTCTCAATTTGAATGATTCTTTTGTCTTTCATTCTCTTATTGCGTGGATTATGTGTCTTTTTGTTGTATCGAATGGGATTTTCTCTCTTTCTCTCGGGACGTTTCTTTGTTGCTTTTCGCACTTTTTCTCCTGATTCTCTCTCTTCGTTGAACGAAGCTCGTTCTTTTTATCCTGCTCTTGTTTCCACTTTCAGGGAAAAGGCAAAGAGTACATGCAATCCTTCTCTCTTCTTCTATCCACTCTTGCACTCTTACTCCATCTCCTCCATTCATTGCATTGAAAATCGCATAAAAAAACCAATTGATTTTTGTCACCATCGATGAAAAAAGCGGTCAAAGAATGAGAAAAAAGCGGTCATGTTGCATCGCCGGGAGCAAAGAGAAAAATATTGATAAAACTCCCATTTTGCAATCCATTACACGATATATTAAATTGAAAAATTTGACTTCACTCATGCTCATGTCACGAAAAGCAACGCACATCCAAATATTAAAAAAAAACGTAAATGGAACCAAACGAGCGAGCGAGCGAGCGAGCACAGTTCGCACAAAGTGTTTTGGCATCGCATGGGAATAGTAATCGGGCGTTCGTTTTCAGTGTAATTATTTATTAATTAGGAAAATGCTGAATTGAATGACAGGGAACGAGATTGTGTGTGTGTCTGTGTGAACTGAAATGCATGGTTGAAATGATTTTATCCACATCTGACTATGTCATCATCGTACACTTACCCTTTTTGAAAATGCGTCACACTAGAAAAAAAAATGAACAGAGAGAAGAAAAAAGCGATTAAATTTGATTGTCATTTCATGTGTGTGTGCGTATACAAAATGGATTTGAAATGCCAACAAATTCGTTTTGTACGAATGTGTGCAATTCAACGGAAATGAATTTAATGGATGAAATTTAAGTGTAGTTTTTAAAGTGAAAGAAGTGAAAACAAACGACCTCCGGAATATAACAATCAAGCTGAAAGAAAAACACTTAGGCAAATTTTTACACAGCCCAAATGTGTATGTTCGAAATCAAAGACGGGCTACAACGAAATTACAAAATGAGGTGGTTTACAAATGAGCATTTCGAACGGTGGGAGGGGGGATGCCTATGCAATCACCGAAAAAGCAAAAACAAACACAGAACAATGCGACGGAGCCGATGTGGAATGGTTGAGTTTTATTATGCTTTTCACCCTCGTCGAATGAATGAAACCAGCATTTGAATGAACACGTAGAGTGGGACAGAAATTGTGAGCCCCGAAAGGGAAGCACAAACTTAAAGTCTTTGCCAGGAAAAGAGACAGAGATTCTCTATCTCTGAAGAGAGTGAGAGAGAAAGATGTGGAGAGAGTCACAGAAGAAACACATACACCGAGACTCCAAGCTGAAAATGCTTCATTTGATAATTACTCTAAAGTAAGGAATTTTGAATATGTTTTTCTATTGTGCACTTTAAGCGCACGGAGAAGAAATAACATTCGGAGCACTTTTGGTTTGTGTCATTGTGTCAGATCTGTTTCTCTCTCTACCTTCACCTTCACCTCTCTCTTTCTCTCTTGCACTCTCTGTCTCTCATTCGCATGCATCCCTTATCCAAATCCTCCCTTCCAGATCTCATCCCCACCATTCACCAGATCGCAACATGTACACACATTGTAAATTAAGCAGCAACAGCAGAAACATTCTCAATAAATTGACAGGAATGAAAGGTGTGAGATTAAATTCAGGTTGTAAGTTCAAACTTTTACCGATTTCGATCTGAAAATCCATGTGCGCTCATACCAATGGCAAAAATCGAACAACCATCATTTCACTGTATGTTATGTGTTGCTTGAATGGTTGCCGTCCCCTCTGTCTGTCGAGCACTTAGCTTGCCGCAAAATTCATAAACGACAGCGACACACACACACACACACAGGCTCTCTCGTTTAGACACAGTATTGAGCGCCAACAAGATCTAAACCGAGACAGAATTAGATGAACGTGAAAAACCAACAAAGCAGCAACAGCAGCAGCAGCACTCATTATAGATTCAGATGTTAACAAATAGCGAATAAAGAACTCCTTGATTGCTTCTCCACTCTCTCCATTACAAATTGCTCTTTGCTCGTTTTCCGAGCGCGCCTCACCGACTCGATTTAAATAGATAATTTCATGTCAAAGTTGATGCAAGTGTTTTTCTTACAAACACCATACACCCCATCCTCCTCATCTCCTCAATTCACGCACGCGAAAAATTTCGCCCGACAAAAGACAGAACAATACCCGAAATCGATGTCGCAAGCCGCACCACCGACAATGACATCGAACCAACCAACAGAGAAAAAAAAGTATGATGATGATGAACATGCGGTAACAATTGAGCAGAGCAATTCAAAACGAGTCTCATTTACGCGTTGTTCGGTTGTTTTTACTTTTCCGCACACGAAGTGTGTGAGAAAAGTATAGCGATCGACGTGATAAAAAGTGTGCTAATTTTTGTTGTGTCCACGATAACTTTCGAACCGCTTGAACGATTTCGCTCAAATTTGGCCAGGAGTCACTAATAGTAAATACCTTGGATGTATCAAAAGTTGGGCCAAATTGGACTAGTTCATCTGGTAATTTTCGGATGTCATAGAATTTCACCCAAGGGGGGACCTTTGGATTTTTTTTTCTTTTCTTGTTATCATAGAACGGATTTTTGATTTGATTTGTTTTAACACGATTTTATCATGTTAATCCGTGTTAAATGATTTATAACACGATGGCCGACCATGATTGACTTTTTTTCTATATTTTTTTGAATTTTTTTTTCAACTTTTTTCATTTCAAAATGCATTTTCTGGTTTTTTATATCATTTTCTTATCGTTAGCCGTGTTAAATGATTGGTCAACCATGATGGTCTTCTTTTTAATTTTTATTTCCAACTTTTTTTCATTTAAAAATATACTTTATGGGTCATTTTACATGATTACTTTGAGGACGTCAACTTTAAAAAAATACTTGTGCGGAAAAGTCCGTTTTACGCTCGTAAAACTTTTTATTTTTTTCTCGGAATGAGTCGCATGTTTTGTGGCGGCTTGGCTTTAGGTTAAAATTAATTGAAGGATGAACAAATGGAATTAAGACAGCAAGTGAATGTGAAGCGAAAAAAAACGGATGGCATCGAAATTCGGTATGGTTTAAGCGATTTCAGAGTGCGTGTATCAGGTGTGGATTCATGTGCTTTGGTTGGTTCGCTTTTTTCCCCCTCATGCTCGGTCGGTGACAAGCGAAAATAGTTGAAAACGCCAAGTGAAAAACGGCAGCTTTTTAAAATAAAAGTACCACACTTTATGATGAGAAACAGCTGCACTTTATCTACACGCGCCGCTCACACACAATATCCAAGCCTATGTAGCAAGCGAGGGAAAATTATGTTATTAGAAAAATGCGAGAGCAATGAGCGCGACAACAAATATTGCAGCTCGATGTGGCTGGCTGGCTCAGTTGAGAGAGAACCAAATTTGCATCTAGTTTTCTAGAATTTAATAACACCGCAATGGTACACACACACACACATTCGTTTCACTTATTCATGGCAAAATGATGGCTGGCGTGGCAACTTAAAGACCCGCTCATAAAACACATTAAAAATTTAAGTAGCAATTTCGGTGTGTGTGTGGTGTGGTTTGGCTCACTTCTCTCTCTCTCTCTCTCTCTCTCTCTCTCTCTCTCTCTCTCTCTCTCTCTCTTCCTCTCTCTGACTCGACACTCAAGCCAGGCGAACGAGACTTTATTTGTTTGACTCTGTGCCGGAAAATAAATGTACGCTTTTCATCAAGCGAACTTTTCACTTTACGCTATGGAATAATATTCCATTGGAATATTATGGTGTTGCGATAAAATAGTTTGCACTGATGAGAAACAAAAGCACAGAACCATTCACAAACATCCGATGTGTGTGTGTGTGTGTGCCACAGAATATGAGGCTGTGAAGTGTGTGATATGGATGCCAAATATGAATGGCATCAAATGAACGGCTTTTTTTTCGAACAGATTCTTGAATCACTCTGCCATTTGTGCTCTCTCTTTCTGTCTTTTTAGCTATCTCTCTTTGGTCTGTCGCTATCACACTTGCTCTTGTACACAATTTTGTCAACTCTTTCTCTCTCTCTCTGTCTCGATGCAAAAACTCCGGTTCGCTTCTGTTCGCTTGTTAAAATTGAGCAACAGTAAAACCAGCAACAAAACCACGATCGTCGAGATGCCGATTTTCAAGCCGCCGTCATCGTCGCTGAAGCAGCCGCCGCCGTTGCTGCCACCGTTTGCACCGTGAGTGTGAGATCATTGGCAACGGTGAGAGAATAAGATAGTTGAGATATTTGTAATTTATTTAGTTGAAATTGTCAAAACCACACAGTAACTAAACGGAAATTACTTAAACTTCTTGTTTCACAATTCTCCTCCCGAAAACTAGTGCAAACAATGAGTCGACAACGAGCAGCGACAGCAACAAATTCATAGGCAGCAGCATCAGCGGCACCTCGTTGGTGTGTTTCAGCTCTCTCGTTGGCTGTTGTCGAGCTGCTTTTGGTTGCTTTTGCGGCTGCTGTTTTTGTTGCTATTCTGCACACTCTCAGTTTGTGTCGTTGGATAAAGTTTTTCGGTTTGAAATTGAAAAAAGGACGAAACTTGTATACTCTCAGCCATGCTCTTGTTCAATGCACTCGTTTATTTACTCAGGCGAAACATTGCTCCACAGAAAAACACACGCACACACAGCTAAAATATTCTGGTCGAATGGGTCCGTCGCCGGCACATTCAAATCTTCAGTGCATTATTTAAATGAATTTATTGAATAAATATATATTAGGGAGAGCGAGAGTGAGAGAGAGAGAGAGAGTGAGAGAGCGTGTGTGTGGTGTCGAGTAATGTGAGACCATTTGAGAATTTGTTATTTAATCGTTTTTGTATGGCATTAAATTACCATGAATGAAGTGCACACACGCATGCATTTTACTCAGCCAGCATCCACTCTGGATCATCATTTCGTTGAGCTGTGAGTTGTTGTTCTGTTAACGAATTTTTCTTTTCTTTTCGCTACGTCGGTACTTGAAAACGGATGTGGTTTTGGTGGCTTTTCCAGATAGAAAAAAAGAAAAAAAGCAGCAAACAAACAGACAAACAGTAACGGCACCGACACAACTTACGACAAGCCAATTAATTTTCAAGCGATTTTCACATCTTGAATATAAAAACGACAACTTGAGCTTTTGTTTGTGAAACATTGTCTGAATTCGGCGATGATTTCATATCCCTTTGTTGCTGCGTTCTGTTCATTTAATGAATTTATTTCATTTCAGCTAGGAAAACATTCGCACAATGGGTGAAACCAAATGGAAAAAAAAAACGAACGTATGTATATATAAATTCAAAGTGAATTTAAATTATAAACCGTCTGCTACAATTTTGCTGTGAGAGCGAGAGGAGTGGGAGAGTGCGAGAGTGAAACAGAGCGAATAAGAGGCACTGATTATGAATTATGGATATTTTTCGTCAGCCAAACCGAAAAAAACCCGTCGCCTTGCATTTGGCAATGGTGGAATTTGTCGGTTGTGGTGCGATATTTTGGCCAAAAAATTACAAAACCCACAAAATTAAGCATGACGCTCACATTGCGTGCTTAATTGTTGTTAAAATGTTGCATTTCAACAATCGGCGGCCGGCAACAAAACATCTTCAAATGACCTTTCAAGCGCAATTTCCGTACCGGCCCAAGGAAACGCAGAAAATATTAATACGCAGTAAGGAAACTCAGAACAAAAAAAGAACTTATGAAGAAAAACGAACCACACAGACACACACACATATTTCCTTCGGTAAAAAAACGCGCTCGCAAAAGAGAGGATAAATTAGCCAAAGTGAATTTTCGCAATTCCTAGAAATGTTTCGTTTTTTTTGCGAAATGTTTCGTGAAATTTACGATATTGCGTTATGAAAGGCGAACAATGATGGTAGTGGCGGTGGTGGTGGGCGATGACGGGGTGAGTGCGTTTCACGTTTTTAGTGTAAAACTACCCATTAGGCAATTGTTGCCGAAGACGGCAACAAAAGGAAATTTTACATTATACCAAAAATGCGACGGTAATAATATCCACGTATCGAGTGAGTGTGAGTGTATGTGCGAAGCGAGGGCATATTTGCATATAAACCTCATGTATTGTTGTTAAAAGAGAAAGAGAGAGAGAGAGAGAGAGAGAGAGAGAGAGAGATATATTAAACGCGATCTGATATAGTTTATCAAAATTTGCATAGAGTGTGCGGTCGAAAATCACGGCCCATAAATCTCAGTCTCGAACACATTTTTCATGCACGATGCTCTCACCGCATTTTCGAACGAACAAACACACTCACACACACACACACACACACACACACCCAGAAGTATTTCGAGCCAGCTCTCACCATACACGCACTTTCGGTATAGAAACCGCGACCGATAGAGAAGTATTTTTCATACTCATTATTACGAGTCATATCAAATTTCACGTGCAATGGCATGAACCGTCCATCGTCGCTGCCGCTGCTGTGAGCCACAAATCAAGTCAATGGTACCAAGAGGGTGAAGCGTCAAATGGTAATCTAGTTCGGATTTCACTTCACTTTTACTCGCTCCGTCCAACCTTTACTGTCATTCTGCATGTGAATGTGTGAGCGTATGTGTGTGTGTGAGTGTCGGCACCAAATCAAATCAGCCACTAGTAAGTTTATAATATGGTCACTGGAGAGACACAAACCGGATAAACTGAATCGATCAAAACTGGTGGTGTACGCCATATAGCACTCGCTCTATCAACATATCCGATACAAATGTGGCAGAGAAGTTTCGACAGGGCCAGGCCATTTGCCAAGCATTTTATGTGTCTATGTTAATTTTTAATAGACACACAAATATTTGAATCGTATCAATTGATCGCTTCGCTGACATTCGCTGCCCGTATGCATGCTTATCCGCTTCCTTAAGCACTTTTATGCTTGTTCTTCGGAAGTGTTTGGCTGTGTGTTCATAGCAATGAATGAAATTATATGTGCACGTATGCAGAAGGAGTGGAAAAAAGAAAAAAAAAATCGAGTGAAAAATAAGCATAAGCAGCAGCAGGAACGGCATAAGATAGTAGAAAGAAGAAGAAAAAGAAAAACAAGAGAAAAAAAAGAGGAAATCGAAGAAAAAGAGAAAAGAAGCCGTTTTCAACGAAGAAAAACGCACATAAGACACCGAAAGAGTGGCGGAAGGGGACGGTGAAAAAGTCGCTTCTTCACAGCGGCACACGGCGAAAGTTCTAAGGCTGGGGGATTTCGGATGTTGACCATGGGAGGTCGATCGAATGGGTAGAAAATTAGTTTATATCCCCGTGAAAAATTTGGATTTAAGTGAAAAATTGCGTTAACTTTCGAAAAACAATTTATTCGATGCCGTAGCTGTGGCTAGGTTATAACCTAGAGGGTGGAAAATACCCTGCCAGAAGCCAGGAAAGTCCATTCACTGAATAAATTTTCATATTCTGCCTTCACTCGCTCTGCGAACATAGATTCGTTCAAAGATCGTTCGAATGTCACGATTCCAAAATCATGCTACGTTTTGATTCACATCAAAGTCATGGAACGTCTTGATACGCTGTGCAAACGCATCGCGTTTGAATCACTTCGTTAAAACCCGTAAGCAATCACTTCCAAAAATGTATTCAAGTCAAAAATTGTGAAAATTGTATGCCCGAAAACAAAAAGGTGTGTGAAATGGCTGCGAATATTGGCTGTCGTCATGTTCGTTGCACATAATCCGTCTTTCTGCCATTCATTTTTATAGACTGTATCCCGGTTTTTGTTGTGTGCGAAAATGTTTTTAAGTGCTAATTTTATATCGGTGTCTGAAATTGTTCGACGTCTTTGGTCGGTCGTTTGTTTAACACAAATGCAAAACTGCCAAACTGGCGCGCGTACACGGGGACCGAGCGAAGAAGCAAAGTGTTGAGAATATTGTATAACAGAGTTATGCTACAAGCAAATCATAGTCTTAAATATTGACATGGATGGGTTCATTTTTTTCTGTCATGTATTTGGCGAAGAGAAATTGCAAGCGATGAGAGGGAGAGAGAGAGAGCGCGCGCACATGATGGCAAAATGCGAACAGATGTCAAAGATGATGCAGCTAATAAAATGAACAACAACAACAATGCACCTCACTCTCCTCGTTCGGGTTGTATCGACGAACGATAGCGCAATCTTTCAAGCTCTCGGGCGAAAGAAGTGAAAACCGAGAGAGTGAGAGACAGAGATGACGGAGGTGGAAAACCGGCGCTCGAATGTGTCGGAAATGTGTTCGTTGCAGTTTCGAAATTAAATTATTTTATCTGGTTTGGTTTATTTCTTTTGTTTGCTTAAGGTTGCCACTGTTCATTTGGTCGTCTTGTCAGCCCAGCGCGATGGCTGCAACTGAATTAAAGCAGACAAATGGAATGACTTAATTTGGGAGTGGTGGCGTGGGAGGCAGCAGAGGGTTTCTACGATTTCCTTTCTCTCTCTCTCTTGCTCTCGCTATCTCGCTGTTTCGCTCCTTTGATCTCCCTGTCCCTCTCTCACTTTTCCTTTTCTCTCTGTGTGCCTCTTCCTTGAAGTGCACCCGAGCGGGTGTTTGAATGCAGCTTTTCGAATTCGCTTTTTCAGCTGACAAGCGGCTGACGAGGATTGAAAAAAACAACGGCAACAACATTTTCCACCCAAAGTCATTAAATTTTATTTCGAGTTTTCCGCATTTGCAATGCGATCAATGGCACCTTTGCATCAGCAACAGCAACAGCAGCAGTCAGTACATTAATTTACATCAAATCGCTCTTGCTTTCTCTCGTAATTCAGAAAAAAAACTTTTTATTTACGTTTGTTTTTCGAATTGAATGCGAAAATTTTAAGTGCTTTTTTTTTCTAGCTAAACGACTTTATTTGACTTTTCACCGACATCAATGTATTTTGATTGCGGCAGCAGTTTGTGAATGCCAATACCGGTGTTGACTGATGCCATTTCCATTGCTGCTAGTGCAAGTTCTTTGTGGCAAAGCCAAATTTTTCCTCAAAATTTTCGTTTTCCTGAATATCGTTTACTTGAATACGAAAAAAAGCCCTGATTCGATTGCGTAGTTTATATGAATCATTCCGGTGAAATGATGACAGTGACGTTGATAAAACGCCATATTTCTTATAATAAAAGAGGTGAAAAATATAAATATAAAAAGAGATGACGAAAAAAAAAACGTTTCATTTTTTGCATTCTCAAGCCAAAACACCAACACTTCAGTTTACGCTTCTCAATGGTGACCGCTTATCGTAGCGAGAATTCCAACCGCCCAATAGTATTCCGAAATGGATAGATTCCATGTGGATGCCAAAGATATTCATCATACAAAAAAAAGGGACCAACACTTTTTCTTTCACTTCAAGAGCACAAAAATTCGATTCCGTTCTTTTTTATGAGATGCTATTTCGGCGGCCCCCTTTTCTTGTGCGACGCGCAAAAAAAGATTATGACGAAATGATTTTTATTCACGATCAACCGACGATGATCAGCATTGAAATGAATTTCCATTGTTGCAAACGTAAATTAAAGTGCACACGTTTCGGTAGCGTGGTTCCGTTTTGTTCAGGTGAAAAACGACCGGCTGAAAAATTCCAATAAAAATGCTGCCACCCTCGAGACGCCGATGTGAATGGGACGACTACGACGACGACTATGTCGGCAGCAGCAGCCAAACACATGCAAGCCGTATATATCCTCAGCGAAAGCGGTAATGAGTCATAAATTATTTGAACGTAAACCGTAAACGAAAAATGCAAAGACGGCAAAACGCAACACCGTCGTCGTCGTCGTCATCGTCTTCGTTTCAAAGAATGCATGATGAACTACTTTATCGTATCCTTCACCTTGCCATCACGCAGTTCGTTTTTCCTTTTTTAGCTAACAAATGTGTTTTATTCATTGCTTCGGCACCATGGTCGTACTCCGTTTTGAATATGTGTCCGATGTGTGCGAGGGGACTACACGATGTGTGTGTGTGTTGGTGTGAGCGGCTGAGCGCGCATTCAATATGTATAATAATCGAGAAATTGAATGTGTTCTTATCGTAAAAAGTGAATTGTCGGTGGCAGAGTGCGAGTGCTAGCGCGATAATATAATGACGTGCAACGCACACGCTTTCCTTAACTTACAACGGCAGAAAAAAAATATGGCCGATAATACTTGGCGTTGAGCAGAGGAAAAAGTGAGTAACATTTGAAAATGGCTCATGCACATTTGATGCAAGAGAGAGAAAGAGCGAAAGGGAGAGAGAGCGAGAGACTGAGAACTTCTCGCCGAGAAGGTGAGAGAGGCAAAGAGAGAAACACACACAGAGAAAAATATAGACAGAGAGCACATTTGCGACGACCATTTCTAGAAATCACGAGTGGAGTGGGTCGGAAATCGCCGAAAATTATGCGAAGCTAAAGTAATGAGTCGACGATGGTGAGCATAAGGACTCATTATATCTGGCTGTTAATCCAAGCGAAGCGTTAACCAACCAGAAACTTGCTTCAATCGGCACTTTTTCCTTCGTCGTCGTCGTCGTCGTTATTGTCGTGTGATTAATGCACTGCAAGCAGACGGAAGCAGCACGAATACAAAATTATGATAAACGCTGTCGAGTCTCTTTGCTCTCGATACCGTGTTATTCATTCGATTATTAAGAAAAATCGCCGAATTGGTTCGAGCTGCATGTTTGCATGGAAAAATGCGTGCATTGCTTACAATTCGAAGAGACAACACTCACGAGACACATCCGACATATACGCTTATCGTAACCGAAGAGTCGCAAACCAACTTTTTGCCCTTCCTCTAACAAGTGTTTATGTTCACTTGTTGTCTGATTCGTGTGCACAAAAACAGTCGAAAATTACCGTCATAAAGAGAAACAAAGAAGCGTTAGACAGACAAGAAAAAAAACACCGAATCGAGAACTCAACAAGTTCTCGAAAATTTAATAACAAAATTTCTTGCGGTTGGATTATATGAGTGTTTTTTTTTCGGTTACAATGTCATTTATCATTGCGCTTGTTTCAACCAGAAAGGTAATTGCGTGATTATGTTCGTTCTTTTTTCGATTGTTTCTTGTTATAAAAACAATTCCAGGAAATTACTTTCGTCGCCAGAAAACTAATTCTAATATCATTCTTTAACAGAATGTGTATTTCTTGGGAGGAAATTAATTCCGGGAGTCGGACTTTGTTTGAGTAGTATCGAGATTCGACTAATCGGCAAAATAATTAAATTTTCTTTGAAAAAAAAAAGAATTGGTTTTTAATTTCGTTTTAATGCCAATTGATTATTAGCCATTTTTATAACAATTGAGTAACTATTACTTGTATTGAATGGAGGAAATGACTTCATCCGATTAAAAGCATCGATTTCATGTGATTTTTACAATGACTATTCCCGCAGCCACCGAATATGTATGAGAAAATGTTAACTTTCTCCGCATTTAATTACAAAACTATCGATTTGAACGGTTGTAATAATAGAATCCACTTGGTTTAATGGAAGATATCAAATGAATCTTTTTCTCGTTTCTCTCAGTGTGAGTGCAGGTTTAGGTATGGAAACTTACGAATCTCTTGTTTGTTTCTCTTACTTTCTTTTAATTTTTCCAATTTCTCGCTTTTTTCATCGAATTTCAATGAATTTTTAGCATTTTTTCATCTTTTTTTCATCTTCGAGCATTGAAAATACTTTGAAAGGGCGGAAATTTGTAAAATTTCTTTCATTTTCCATAACCTTTTCAATCTCTTTGGCAAATTGTTGATATTTTCAACCTTTTTTTCTAATTTGTCAACTTTTTTTTGTCAATTTTTCAACTTTGTTCACCTTTTTCTGTGACTTTTCAACCATTTTTCAATGTTTTCTAACCAATTTTATCAATATTTTGTCAATGAATAATATTTCTCTACTATTTCTGTCTCTTTTTTGACTTTACAACATATTTTCCATCTTTTTACCGCTCTTAATAGATTTTTTTCAATTTTTGCCTCGACATCCTAGTTGAATTTCAAAGTTGTATCTCCTACTTGTTCCTAGTTCTTCCGTTTTTCTCAGAATCCTTTTGCATTGGTTGAACGAATCGTCGTTCTCCATAATTTTGTTCACTCTCTATCCCTTTTAGTCACTCTCTCTCTCTATCTCTATCTACCTCTCTTTCTCTCTATCTCAAGCCATAACCGGCAATGACATTTGCTCTTATCGTAATCTGTTTGTTGCTTTGGCGTATGGTTGTTTGTCGGTTGTTAGCCCGATGTTATAACCTCGATAGCTCCGTTTCGACGAACCACCTCCACAACACCTCGTATGTGTTTCCAAAACACGTAACTCGCTCGAAATCGATTCGGTGAAGTCGAAACAGGAAAAGAGTTGAATTTATGTGTCATCGTTTTTAAGCTCTATTTTTTTCCCTCTGTTTGAATCATCTAGTTTATAAAGTGGAAAATGAAAACTGATGCAGAAAAAAAGCGGTCTGTATTGAATTGACCATTTTCGGAAGTGTGTGTATTTTTGCGGTGTGTGTTTAGCGAACGCTGAACGGCGTACACTGTACGCTATCGCATTTTCAACAATTTGGAATTCGTGGAAAGCGGAAACCATTACCGAATCAGCCAGTTTATTTGGCTGCGACGAAGAGAAACATGTTATACTTTGTCTGCCGTACTTGGAACTGAGCACATATTGAATAATCCAGACCTAGAGTCCGTGGAAATATGTAAATGTGTGGAATTACATACGTTGACCTTTGACTTGCATCATTCTTTTCTTCTTCGTTGCATGCTACTAATGGCCGGTAGTTTAGTATCATTTATCGCCATGCCATTTGAGTGTATTTCTTTTCTCTCCCTTTCCACGAATGGGTTTCACCGCACGGACACATTTCGGGCTATGTGTGTTCGGAATCGAATGACAAAACCGAGAGCGATTCTTGTACAAACAATGTTGATATTTTATACGATTACAAAGTTAGCCGGTTCAGAAGAAAGATTCACAATTTTTTTTTGTTCTTTTTGTTTGAATTTCCCATGTCCCCATGTGTGTGTGTTGTGTTCGTGTTTTTTTTTATCAATTTTTGTTTGTTGTTCTCTCATCGTTTTCATTAGTAATCATCCGGGTATATCATAATCACAATAATTAACAATGCAACATTTTGACGAGCAACAATCATAAAATAGTCTAATTTATAGATTAATGCGGCAAAGAGCAGAGGCAGCAACAAAAGCCGAACAACGAAAAAAAGAAACCGAACAACAAACAAACATAAAATGATGGAGCCGTTCCCGAGCAAACAGACGAGTGAAATCGTCTTACAGCTAGTGGTTTGTTAGCGTCCTACAATGTTTGGTGAGAGAACGTGTTTAGAAAACCGAGAACAACGCTAGAGCAGGTGAGACTTGACACAGGCAAATGGCCGAATAAGCAAGCGCAAGACGATAATAACGCAATGACGACGATGACGATGACGACGACGACAACGGCGAACGAAAGAAAGAAAGAAAAAAAGAAGAAGTGAAGAGCGAAGAAGACCTTAAGAGATCTTAAGAGAGAAGAAATCGAACGAAGAACTGCGTCATAAGATAGAAGGAGATAGAACGAGAAGTGAATACGCAAGCGAACATACGAACGAAAGAGCCATTGAAGCGCGAGTAAAGAGTGTATCGAAACCGAGTAAAAGAATATCTATCTAAGCCGAAGAATGTCTTGTAAAATGATGTATATAAAGTGAAATTCATGGGAAAATACGATGTTAATTAGTGTGTGATGGGTTCAAGTTTTAGTGGTGGCTGTTCTTTCACACGCATACACACACATGGGTGTGTGTGCGAATCGAACGAAAACAGCATATTCCAAATGGTATGTGCTATCCGAAGCCTCTATACTAATATGCATAATAAAAATGCGTTGTCGTTGGTTCGATCGTTTCTCTCTCTTTCACTCTCTCTTTCCCTTTCTTGCTCTCGCTCGCTCGTTCACTTCATTTCTTAATCTTTTGTACTGGTGTTGTTGTTCTTTTGCATACATTTTGTATGTTTTTTGTTGTTGTTTTCGTTGAGCCGTTGATCAAATTCACATGCGCATTTTTTTTTTCTACGACGTCATTGTTAATGGTTGCCATGCATTAGATGATAGCGATTAGTCATGGTGCAATCAAAAATGGAAATAAAACGCAATCTATCTGTGCATCATCGGCGTCGATGACGATCAACCTCAAGTATTATTCGAATCCCGGCTAATTTCAAACAAGTGGAACATAAAATCTGCGGCGGAAATAAACGGTTTCGTTTTCATACTTCTTTTTTTTTACTGCACTCGAATTAGAATTAATTTTTATTGCCGTTCAAAATGCGCTGTGATAAATGATAACACACGTCATTGAGTGAAGTGAGCTTTTTTTTTTCAAGTATGGAATGAATGGAGATGAAGCAAGACGAAACAAAAAGTAGAAAATCGAGACGAAAAGAAGAGAGAAAAAATGAATAAAGCAAGCAGAAACAAAATAAAGGAAGTTCATCACTGAACTAAGCCACTAATAGCAGGCATTGTAAAACATTTGTGAGATATCTTTTATGGGCGTCCTCACATACGCTCTCAAGATGTGTATGTAGAGAAGTCGGTAAGAAAAACGAAAAACCGAAAAAAAATGAACAAGATTTACGCGAATTTAGCACGCAGCATTGTTCTAGTTTGCCATTTGACATTGTTGCTCTCGCATTTCTAGCGATTCGCATTTTTTTTTCTTTCGCATTTAAATGGAAACATTCACCTTAATATTTGAACATGCTCGCAGACGAGATCCATCCATATACGCAATTATAATATAATTACCGCATATTTTCATGATGTACACGATTTTCGGTCCCGTATGATATAAACGCACACAAGAGCTCTAGTTAGAAGACAACCGTTGAGAGAAAGAAAGAGCGAGAGAGAGAGAAGAAGAAGAGAGTCATGGCGAGCAAGAGAAGAAAGATGAGAAAAATAATTGGAAAGAATGAAAAAGAGAGAAAGAGAAATATAGGTAGAGAATGAGGGAGAGAATGAAACAGAAAGAGAGATAGAAGTAGATGGAGAGTGGAAGAGAGCGAAAATTTCCTCATTCCAGAAACTTTGCAAGAGCAATTCAATGAAAGAGTGAAAAAGCAAGCGAAAGAGCGAAAATTGTTACCGAGTGCGAAGAGTGCAGAAGAGACCGTGATACATGAGCAATAAAGTGAGTTGGAGTTGAAAAAAAAAACGGTTGATCCTGACTCATGAATTATGTCGTTGAATGTAATTTATGGAAATGTTTCATAAACAATTTATCTTGTTCCGTGACTGGGGAACTCAGTGCCATACCCGCCGTACGCATTCCATGGAGAAAAAAAAGCAAACGGTACAATTACTTCTCTCTCTCTCTCTCTCTCTCTCTCTCTCCCGTACTGTCTGCCCCGGCACAAGCAGCAATATTTTCCAGTCGGCATAAACCATTTTAATTCGGCAGAGAATTTTAATTCGACACAAATATTATTCTATTAACAATTCACCACTAATTAAAATCACTGCCATGTTCTCTAATATTTTATTTATTCATTTGCTCGAAAATATGTTTAGCGCGGCAAAATTGTGTTGCGTACGGTGTAATCAACGTTCATTTCATGTATATACACCGTATTTGTCTGTGCACGGTGTGTGTATCAAGATAGAAATTTATAATGGTTTTTTATGTTTATCAATTTTAGGCATTTAGAAAGAGCTTAATTTTGATAAATCGCAAAATGATAGTAGTAAATCATAGAAAATCCCCTGTCGAGGAGCTGTGTGTCAAGATAATGGGAGTTTAGCTTGAAATGTGATAATTTTCTTGTTTATTTGCGTTGCCTTGCAATGGAATTGTTTTTCATGGGCATCAGTTCAGTTTAAGAGGAAAAAAGCATCAGTTCAGTTCGAATAGCAAAGAAAAAGGAAAAAATAGAGTCTCAAATCAGTTTGGAAAAATCAGAACAGGTTAATGTGTGTACAAAATGAGCCAGTACACCGAAATTCCAACGACTACGACGCCAACGACGATGACAATAAGTGCAAGCAGTGCACAGCCAGCAGAACCAACGTCCACTAATTATTTGATATCAACAGTACGAGATAATTTGATAAATGCAAGCGAACAGCACCAGCAAGACGATGTGAACAATTTCGTTTTCCACTTCAGTTGGCTTGATTACGGTTTCTTTGTGGGGTTGCTCAGTATATCCGCATTGATCGGCATTCACTATGGTTTTTTTTCCAAGCACAAACAAAACAATACCGACGAATACATTCTGGGTGGACGTTCAATGAAAATTTTACCCGTTGCAACGTCCATGATCGCAACGTTAGTACAAATTACTTCTGTTCTCTTGTGTGTGTGCTTGTGCCAGATTTCAATGTGCTACTCTCCGTTCGGCGTGCGTTTTTTTCTCGCATTTCCAAGTGATGAGCAGACAGTAGTGATAAATCAAATTATCCACTGATTTTTTTTTTGTTTTGTTTCGTAACGTTTAATACAGTTTCGCTCTCTCTCCCTCTCTCTCTCTCTCTCTCTCTCATTTCCGGTTTATAGCCATATATCAGGTCAAACTTTAGTTGGATTACCCACCGAAATCTATTCGAATGGAACACAGTACGTGGTTTTTGTGATTACTTCCGTTTTGGTAAGACACACACACACACAAATTGAGACCGAACAATTCACCGATTTTTTCTAATGGTATTTTCGCATTTCGGCAGTTGGGTCTTGCGTTGGCATACATTTTTTTGCCATTGTATCACAATCTCGGTGTGACTTCGAGTTTCGAGTACTTGGAACGTCGATTCGATCGTCGTATTCGCTTTTTGGCCACCTTTGTCTATACAATCAAGTACATTCTCTTCACACCGGCCGTTATCTATGTGCCAGCACTCGTATTTAGTCAAGGTAAATTTTCCTGTTTCGAGTCTCGACAAGACTCTCAACGAAGAGGAACTAACTACAGTATCTGAACAACTTCATCACAATCGCATTTAAAAGAAAGACAATTCGACCGGGAGCATTAACAAACGACGAAAAAATAGTGTTTTTTCGGGGGTCGAAGATCATCTTTTTCACTCTTTCATTTTTTTATCGCCTCTTTTTCAGTCGAAATCCACATTTCTCACTCTTTTTGAATAACATTCACATTTGTTTTTCTGTTTTTCAAACTAAATTTCCCAAATTCCCATCTGAAACTTTTTCAAACTGGAATTAACAGTTTTTTTGTAACCTTTTTTTTGAATTCAAATCCATTTTTATCCCATGTCTGTTTGTTGACGTGAGCAAGATGCGTATCAATTAAATGTTGTGATCTAAATTAATGATAATTTAAATAGCCTCTCACCAGGCATATTTCCATCATTTTCAACTGAGAAACGATTTCCATGAACGAATTTAAAAAAAAAATGCCGTTTTTTTTATTACAGTGAGTGGATTGGATTTGCACTATGTGACGCCTGTCATTTGTGCGGTATGCGTTTTTTACACAACAATAGGTGGATTAAGGTACCATTTAGAGTCATTATCAACTGCATTCAACACTATTTTCGTATGGAAATTTTGAAAAAGAATCCAATGAAAGTGGATTTTAGTCAATTTTCGTATGATTTTTAGTCGGTTGAAAGTTTTCCTATGAAAATGTTCAATGAAATGACTCATTTCATTCCAATCGATGAAAGTTGTCAATAAAAACTCCCAATAAATCGATATGCTCTCAAAATTTGGTTGAAATGCACATATTTCGGATTTCTATTTTGTTCTCCACAGGGCTGTGGTATGTACGGATTTCATTCAATTTTTGCTGATGCTGACTGCAGTCATTGTCATTATAACGTTGGGCACTACCGGTGTTGGTGGTTTTGCAAATGTATGGTCAGCTGCTGAGCGTGGCGGTCGTTTGATTTTATTCAAGTAATTTAATTAAATTTGTCTGTTTGTGTTGTTTTTTTTTTCTGTGTGCCTCTTTCGATTTCGATACGGTGGTCGTGTGTTTGTTTTTTTCTCACACTTTCTCATTTGATTTCAATCTGGCCGCCAGCATGGATCCTAGCCCATTTGTGCGTACATCATTTTGGACAATATTGCTTAGTTTAACCGTTAATTGGATGTCAAATTCTGGTGTTGGCCAAACAACCGTTCAACGATTTCTGTCCGTACCTGATTTGCACGCTGCCCGAAGGTTTTTTCGTCAAAATTTTCATTTTAAACATTTTTATCGCTTTTGACCATATAAACTAATTAAAGCCTCGTATTTGAGATTTAGATCGGTGTTATTCTTTACGATTGGCATGATTTTCATCAAATTGTTGGCCATGTTTCTCGGTTTGGTCATATATGCTACCTACGAACATTGCGATCCGATTCGCGCAGGTATCGTATCACGATCGGATGAGGTGAGAACACTTTTAAATTTATCTATTCATATCTGGATCTTCAATCGAAATGAACTGAGGATAACAATCTACAAATGGATTTTTATTTAGAAAGAAAAAAAAAGTCACCAAAAAAATTTTAATTGATCAAAACACTCCAAATTTGTACGCATGTGTTTAGATCGTGTCATACTACGTAGTTCAAATTGGACAGCGTTTGCCTGGTGTAGCGGGTCTCTTTATTGCCGGCATTTTTGCAGCCGCACTGTCAACTATGTCATCGGCGCTCAACACATTGGCCGGCACCATCTATTCCGATGTTGTTAAACATTGGTACGTTACAAACACAACAACCATTCCATAAAAATGGAAATGAGCATTTCAAACAAGTCACCAACCGAATGAGATTTGATAGTGTCTCCGGTTTAAATGGCTCGTCAATTTTGAATTTATTGCTGATTTGACATTCGTTTATGGGTTTGCCTAATTCATGACTGAATTTGACTAGTTCACAAATTGTAAACATTTGTTTTCTCTTTGTTTCATTTTCATTCTTTTCTCTCGTTTTTTTTTTATTGCTTTTTAACCAATTTTTATCATCTTTTTAAAAATTGATATGTTTGGTTCTGTTGTATTTTTTTTTATCGTTCTGTTGTTTTTCTTAATCTTTCTGTTGTATTTTCAAAATGACAAAATTGTTACAAAAACGCTGAAAATCCGGAGCAGTTTGGGCAAACAAACGGAAAAGCAAGCGAGCAACACAATGAAATGGATCTGCGTTGTGCTGGGGATCATAGTGACTATTTTGGTGTTTTTGGTGGAAAAATTGGGCTCGGTCTTTCAAATTGGCATTTCGATTGGCGGCGTATTTACCGGATCATTTTTGTCCATGTTCGTTTTGGGAATGACCAGCCGATCGGCGAATGCTAAGGTTTGATTTAAGTTTAATGGTTTCATTTCTCCAAAAAAGAGACCATTTTATTAGGCATGATTGATGTTTTATACTTTGCCTACGGGCAAAATCGAAATCAAATTCATCCATTTATTCGATGCGATATCATTTATACTTAATGTGAGAGAAATTCAGTTTGAATATTGAAATATATATTCAGCATCTGAGCTTCAACATTTTGATGATTCGCCGGACCGAAATTCAATTCATTGGAAGAAAATTGCGTTTAAACGGTTTCAACTTTGAATCATAAAAATGAAGAAAATTGTTATCATTAAGGTAAAAATGCATGAAGAGAATTTCCTGAATGATTTTCCATGATCAAAATGCATTTTGATGTGCACATATGTCCATTCATGAACATTTTTCTTGAGAAAATTTGCAAGAACTTTAGATAAATGTTTTCTACAATCTCGAAAAATCTAGAAAAAAAAGTCGAAAAAAAAAGAAAATTCCGAAAAATCTTAAGAAAATCTCGAGAAAATCGCCACTTTCTTCCTTTAATCAAAACATTCAGAAGCAAAATTTATAGTATTTTCGATTCAAATTCAATAATAATGATGAAAAATTAGAGAAAATAGTCGAAAACATAGAAAATTGAACATAATAGTTTGCATTGCAATCAATTTTGATTCATCGAAATCGTGTAAATTCAATTTCAACCTTTGATTCAAGGCTTGAATTTCAAGCCCAATTGCCTATTTAAAGGCTTTTTATTTTCATTCAAAAAATTTACACATAGAATAAATCAATTGCAGGGTTTGATTGTGGGTGTAATTGTATCATGTAGCTTGTTATTGGTAATGATGATTGGAGCGCAACTAAACAACATTGCAAAAGAGCCAACATTGCCGGTGCAAATGGATGGGTGCTCAAGTGAAGTATTTCGGAATATGTGAGTTGAATCTTCGATTGCATTGATATAGATTTATATTCATTCATTCAGTTGTTATTGAATAATATCCATACCGGATATCCACGGATCGTACCGTATATATACGATTCGTATATTTTATACGAATCAGATTGATTGAGTCAGTCATCAAATTAATATCCAAATAACAGATGTTGAAAGCTGAAATGATGGTATTAATGGCCTACACTCATCCATCAAGATCATAATTTCGACGTCTTTTATCTTAATTAAATCGTCTTTAAATATCGATATCTCCTCAAATTTAGGACCTCCACATCGAATTCAACGCAAAGTGCACCGCACGAATCACCAATCGGCCCAAATCAAGAAGTATTTTGGTTGTTTCGAATCAGTTTCATGTGTTATGCAACCATTGGTTTCGTTGTATCGATAGTGGTTGGGCAGGTGGTGAGTTGGTTAAGTGGTGGTGCATCGCAGATAATCGACGAGAATCTCTTGATTCCATTCTTCCAAAGCAACGAATTCAAAGAGCGAATGAATCGAAAGCCCGAAACCAGATATGCAACCATCGATCAAATGCTCATCGAAATGGCGAAACAGTCAAAAAGCGAGCAAAATGTTGACGACAACAAGTCTGCAGTCAATTAATTCAATAATAATAAATCAAAAATAAGCATAAACATTAAGTTATGTAAAAGGCGAACAAATAAAAAACGAACAAATGCTATAAAAGTACGAATCGCACTGTGCGATAAATAATTCATTTTTCTCGGGTCTTTGTTACTTTATCAAAACGAAATGAATGACTTTATTTGCGTGCTACGAGTAGAAAATGTGTATTGCTGTGGCAAAAGTTGTGCACGACTTTGTTGGGCTTTGATTCGGTCGTAATGCATTTTCTGCGAACACAAAGTAGAGGAAAAAAGAAGAAAACAAACCGAAGCAAAACAATTAATTGAAAAGAGGAGACATTGCACTGAATTGTTGCTGCCGTTGTTGTTGTTGTTGTTGATCGAAAGAAAAGTGTTGAATTAATCAAAAGAAGAAAAATGCTCTCATTTTTCTTTGAGCGTGCGCTCGCTCGCTCGCGCGAATTCAATTTCTCCAATTAAAATTCAATGGAGGCAAAAGAGCAACGAACGAATGAGCACTAGTTCAACAAATGCGCCATCGGCTGGGGAGAAGGGTGGGGACATTATTATAATTATGAAGATTCCACAGAAAAGAAAAAAAAAACCCAAAGACATTATTATATGAATTCTTTTTTGATTTCATTCGGTTTTTCTATTCAAGCACACTGCATGGGAGCAAGAGAGAAGAAAATGCAGCTAGTTCACATCAAAGATGCCAATGAAATTGAATTTCAATTGCATTCATTCAAGATGAAGAAAAGTCTTTAAGACCGAGCTCCAAGCGTAAGAAGGCATCGTGAAAGAAAAGCCGAGAAAAGAAATGAATAGCAGGAAAAAACAACAGCCACAAACGTCATGTGCATGAGCTTGTGCGCTTATTAAACTAATTCAAATGGTCATTTGAGAGAGAGAGAGAGAGAAAGAAAGAGAGAGAGAGAGAGAGAGAGAGAGAGAGAGAAGAACCGGATCGCAACGTTTTGTCAATCTGTGCACTATGCGAAATGTGCTTCACATCATTCTCACTTTCCAACATCCAATCGATGGATGCACTAATTGAATTTCACCCAATAACTTTCGATTAAAAAACGAATTATAGTGAACGCAATTTTTTCAAGCCTTCGCTAAACCAACAAAAAATGTTCCTTGTCATTTTATCGCGCAAACGGCAATGGGATGACAGAGAGAGGAACAGCAAAATAGAAAAAATTACTCACAGCCGTTGCAGGATTCCGATATTATTGGAATTGAAAAATTCAAGCCCAACAGATGTTGCCAATTCAATTGCATCGCAGTACCGATAAAACCGTATTGATTATAATGTCCCCATTTCATTGTGCAGTGTGAAAATATCCACGCGGAAAAAAGCGTGCGCGCTGAGCGTACATCGTGCTCACACCAATGAAAGAGAGCAGAAAAACAACAGCGCAAGAGAATGGAATTGGAAGCGAGAGAGCGAGAGCAAGAGTGTGAGTAAAAACGATGAGATTCTCATATTGAAAGTGCATCAAGTGTTCACGCCTAACGCACAAAGAAATTCTCGCATCGTAACAACGGACAAATAATGTTCCGAATCCAAAAACAGTAAATTCCTTATCTAATACTAGAGTGAAGTGCATTGGTTGTTTTAACCATGGCGATTTGGCTTGCTTCGTACGTTGTTGCTGCTGCTGTTGGTGTGGTGAGCAACGAAAGCTGTGGAAAATTGCATTCAAACTGAAAATGGGTTACGACGGTTCGATGGTTCGATTAGAACCGAGTGGGTGGGTGGGTGAGTGGAGCAGAGAAAAAATATTGTAATCTGAATTAAATGTGCGATGAATAGAAACGCTTGAGTCTGTTGTTTATTATATTCTGAAGCACTTTATCCTGGAGAATGGTACGAGAGAACAAGAGAAAGGATGCGAGTGAGCAAGCTAGAGGGATGGAGACCAAGCAAACGGGAGATAGAATGAAAAAGTTTCGGGCCGAGAGTGAAAAAAAAACGTTCAATTATCTAAAGTGGAATCGATTGAGCATGGACACTCGCATTCAATTTGCTCGCTTTCGACGTCTCTCACCACACACACACACACACACATACGCTTCACTGATAATAACTGCGTGCGTGGGTGTCGATTAGTTGCAACGCCAATGATTCTTTGCTCAATGAACACAAAAACCATTCCATTGAACTTTATTTCAATTGACTCGACCGACAAAATTCGCTTCGTGTTCAATTTTCTCTCTATTTATCTTGTTTTGGACGCGCTATCGCTTCTGGTTCTCATTCTCATTCTCTCAATCGCTATTCTTCACTCTCCCGCTGTCTATCTCGCTCGCTTTTCTAATTTGGAGAGAGCTTTGCCTCGCTTTCTCTCTCTCTCTCGATGTCCCTCTGTGCGTCGCTTTGTCCTGCTTTGTCTCTCTGTGCTCCTCTTTGTCTTTCGTTTGCATCTCTTTGCCCTCTCACTCCCATTCGGTTTCTGGTGCATCGAGCTGCATATCACATATGTGATCCAAATTATCGGCACGATTTGTTGCGTGTGCCTGCTTAATCAAAATGCGTAAAATATTTTTCGGCATAGCCCCGCAAGCCGCATTTAATGCCAATGTTGAACATTACTTACAATCAGCTGAACAAGGCACATTGATGCGTTAATAATTAGTAACAGCAATAGCAACACCTACCCAAAAATAGCACACATTGTATACGCAATGATCAGCCATTTAGATATTTAGCTAACACACACACATATACACTCATATAAATTCCAGAACAATGGAGCAGCAGCAGCAGCACTTGGCTTTGTGTGTGCATTCGATGGGATTGCACCGAAAAATGCCATTCGACACAGGAATGCACAGCTGCAGCGCGTTTGAGTGTGTGTGTGGCCGAACACGAAATAGATAATTACAATGTATTCAAAACGCCGAAACATGTAAATTGATCTAATTTTTCAATTGACATTCATTAGCCGTTTTCAAGAGCCCGTCACACACTCTCTCTCTCTCTCCCTCGTTATTATCGCATCGTGTTGCGTCGTGATTGCATGAATGATGGACTCCATGAAGTGGGGGACAACACGGCTCGGTGGAAAATTATCTAAAAAAAAAAATTGGTTATGATGGTGTTGCATAGTAATATGGTTAATTAGGGACAATTTCCAATAATTATGTCCATATTTTTTGGTTGCACGGTTTTCTATTTAAATTTTTTCCTGTCACTCTCTCTCACTCTCTCCCATTTTTTGACGTTATATCTCTCATTCTCGCGCTCTTTCGCTCTCTCTCTCTTTATCTCTTTTACGATTTTTTCGCATGCTATCTCACATCGCCTTACTTCATTTTCTCCTTCAATTGTGGCTTTTTCTTTGCTTTCTTCACTGTTGACGGCTCATTTAAACGTTCTTAAACCAGATTGAATTAACGAAACGGTAGTGAGAGATGCATAATTTTAAATGACGAAATGAAGAGAAAATATTTGGTGTGCGTACGATTTTGATTGGTCTCTCTGACATGTTGTGATCAAAGCAATTAACTGGATTTTTTTCTCTCTTCGGTCGTTTAAATTTTTATTCAACGCAGTTGAACTCATCAACTTTCGACCTCCTGCGGTTTTATGCCAAGCATCGATATGCCGTTCGTTTGTTCGTCAAACGATTGATTAAAGTCAAGCATCGTGCTCTTCCGTCCAATTATAACCGAACAACCTCATTCCAAAATTTATGAAACCACTCTGTCATATATTTTCCATATTGCCAGAATGAGCCTTTTTATCGCGGCACATTTCATGGTGTGGCGCAGCAATAAGCGACTGAAAACCAAATTTTACGCTTTAAACGGCGATAAATGCGAGAACAACAAAAACGCCAACTTTCATAATAAAATCATCTAAATTTTGACAATTTGGAAAAATGAAATTGCGATTTTGCTCCCCCATTTTTCGGTGGCCATGGCAAAACTTTGCCCGTGCACATAAAGTTTGATGATGTACGAGATGTATGGATGAAAAAAAAAAACAAAACGGAATGGAAACAGTAAAATGAGAGTCTGGCTAAAGCACTAGCGCAGCCCCTCCAATTTGTCGAACAAGTGGATAGATCATGAAATGAACATTTACCACTTTGTGTGCCTGTGACTGTCATACGCACAATGCAATCGCCATAAAAATCCAAAAATTATTATCATTGACCCAATTCACGTGGTGCTTGTTGGTTGTTTCGATGCCGGTCCCTCGCACAGCTCTTGTGGCTTGTACCGATAGACCAAACGAAAAACCTCATCAAAGTGACCAGAGAGAAGAGCAATAAACACAAAATTTACATATTTTCAACAATGATGCAACAAATTTCTTATCAACACAAATGATGGCTATCAGTTGTTTGTCATTGTTTGGTGGCAGCACCACGTTATCGTAATCAGCTCATAACATTTGCAATGCTCGATGAAAACGAGAACCGAAAAAAACCCTCTCATTCAAAATGGAACAAAGACTCGATCGAAATCGCTTTGCAAATGTTGTTTTTTTTCGCTTTTCGGCTGTATTGAACAGAGAGCGCATCATTTTAATATTGTCATCGCATGTCGCATCAGATAAAGCCAAACCTCAAATACCGTCCAGATAGATAGAAAATGAAGGGGGATAAGACACACAAATCAAATAATTGAATGGTACTCTTGCTAAAGCCACCACACGGAGTGTGAGAGACGAAAAAAAGCACTCGTGCTAAGCCAAAGATTGCTTTCAAAGTGAGGATAAAATAGATTTGAGATTGTGAAAAGATGAGCAGAGCTAACGTATGAACGGACAGGAGAGAGATTGCAAAAGAAAGAGATAAGAGGAGGGAGGGAGAGAGAGAGAGTAAGCGAGTTAACAGAACGCGTGGATTGAAAGAGTGAAGCAACGGAGCGAACAAGCGAATGAACAAATGAGTTAAAGGGAACGAACGAGCAAAAGTCGGAAAGAAAGTGCGAGCAAGTGAGAACGGCCAAATCAAGAGAAAGAAGAAGAAAAAAACGAGAGAAAAATCAACCAACGATTTGTGTGCTTGAGAACATGTTCGTATTTACATACCAAGCGAGTGGCATTCAAGTTCTATCAGTCGTATCTAAAAATACGCATAAATAAAATCCAATATTTGTTACGTGAGTTGCGTTCGAAAAATGGCCGAACAACGATGGAGACGACGACGACGGCGACGATAATGCATGCATGTTTCTAGTGTAATCACAATTTGCATTCGATGCGATGTGGTTCTTGATACTACTCTTCTTTGAATGAAACGAGAAAAAAAAAGAGTCGCTTTGTCGTCTCACTTGTCGTGTCTCTTGTCGTTCGTTTTCCACTTCTCATTCGTTTGTCTTCCAGTTTTCTTATGAATTCATATGTAAACGTTTTATTTATACGAGCAATTTGTTGTTCTTTCATATGCACTCACATTTTCTAGCGTGCCGAGTGAAAAGAGAAAAAAAAAGAAACGAAATGAACGAATTTGGTTGCCCCAAAACAAACTTGTGTCGTTATTCAATTCGGTTGTTTGTATGCGTGCATTTCATTCGTTTTCCCGTGAATTTGCTGCATATTTATTCATCGTACCTTTATCTTTCTCTCTCCTACTCGCTCATTCTCACTCGACGGCAACAAAAAGCATTGCCTTTTATCCAAGTGGATTTTCCATATGCATGATTCGGATGGATTTCATCATCATCATTTTTCTCTCTCTCTCTCTTTTTATTCGACTCTTTACCACCGTTTTGTATTCATAGATAACAAGTATTCATACACATTCTTGATAAATATTCTCGTGCACTTTTTACGATTCCACATAACACAACAAACACACACACACACACCGAACGCATCACTTTAATGTGCCATTAGAACTCAATATGCAAATGTTTTTACGCCGTTGCCGGTGCTGTTGCGTTAGCATGTGTGATGATGCACAATTTTAGTGCAAATTCTCACACATTGCCGCCGATGCTTTTATCGACACATTTTTATCAGCGAGAATGAAGCGAACGGGCGAGAGTGCGAATTCGAGTGCGAATACGAATGCGAGAACGAGAATGAGAACGAGAACGAGAACGAGAACGAGAACGAGAGTAAACGAATGACTGAGTGGGTGCGAGAGTGAAAGAGCGACTGAACAATATAGAGTGCGACAGAGTAAGAGAAAGAAAGAGAGAGCGAAAGAGAGGGCAGGAGTTAGTGTGAGCATTGAATTAATACTCTTGGAATCGGGTGTGTGTGCGAGCACGTTGGATTTTTAACCGAAAATTATTACCCGTACAAGGCATCATGCATATGAAAACCAATTTTCACTTAAATTACAACCTCAACAAATGCATGTGGTGAGCACATTTCGTGTGTATGCTTTTTTTTACTGCGCTTAAACCGTTTTCTCTCTCTTTCTCTCTCTCTCTCT
This sequence comes from Sitodiplosis mosellana, assembly GCF_009176505.1. Lineage (NCBI taxonomy): Eukaryota > Metazoa > Arthropoda > Insecta > Diptera > Cecidomyiidae > Sitodiplosis > Sitodiplosis mosellana. The sequence continues at coordinate 153,357 of NW_022601411.1, forward strand.
CTCGCTCGTCATTATTCATGCGAGTGTGTGTTTCACATGCAGACGTAATAAAAATCTATAACAATTCCGTTTTTGGTTGCTATTATTTCATCGCGCAACGACTTCATTTGTTCTTCGTCGTCGCTGTTTAATTCTTTGTTGGACTTTCGATTGTTCATTCAACTCAATTCTTGGGGCTTTCTTTACCAAGAAACTCTTACGACAGAAAGAAAACAACTGAAAACGACTCGACTTACCAAAGAAAAAAAAAACTCTTTTTTTTCGTTTCTTTTTCATTTTATCCATTTCTTAAGAGAAAAACAGCAACAACTTTTTGATGTTGTCGCTCCTCGTTTGCGTCACACAAAAACCATGTTTCAGCAGCCGAACGAAAACTTTCTCGTACTTACAATGCAATCATTTTTGATAAGTTTTCAATTTATGCGCGACAAGATTGTCGCCGCAGACACAATATCACTCGCAATTTTTGTCGGTCGTTTGGTGGTGTTGCTCATTTTGCCGCCATTTGCACGGCTTTTGCGTCGTGCATTTCGGCTTTCGTTGTCGTTTACTGCTCTTTGAGGTGTATAACTCGGGACTCGGCTTAGTTATTATAAAAGTGTGCTTGCTGTGGCCGCATTCGTTTGCAACCACTCTCATTCTCTTTTGCGCGAATTTTCGAAAAACAATTCCGCTTATTCTTTCTCTAAATCACTCCTTTATAGACCCTCTCCTCTCTTTCTCACCTCCCTTTTCCTCTCCCTTTCTCTCACTCTCTCCCTGCCCCTTATCTCTGTCTCTGTCTCTGACTCTTGAAGAAGGTCTCTTCGCTTCTCATTTTCCCCATTGAACACAATCTGTCTTGTCCATGTAATTCATGTGACTTTTTGGCCGAAAAAAGAATCCACTTGTAACGAAGGTACACTCGATTTTTCGATCTTAAAAATGCTTTGCATACATTAAAGCACAAGCCAAAGTTGTTGCAAGAGAACACCCCAACATAAGCTTAACTTGGCGAAGAAGAACATTTGGTCTTCGACAGAGTGTTTCTCTCTTCTCATTTCTTCGATTCAATTAAAAGTACAGCTTGTTAAGCGGATGATGGTTGGTGTTTGACATAATCACACTTGTTTCGGTAAAATTTCAAAGTCATCGGAGACATGACACACTCGATTGTGCTTGTGGGAATTGTGCTGGAACGATAAATTGACGACGACGGCATATTAAATGTGCCATCAATTAGTTTGGATGCGTGTTCATTTCATTCGAAAAAGATTTGCGTCCACACTTCTGTGCGTACAGTGGGCAAACTGAATCGAAGGAGAAGCACAAACAGAGAAAAATAACACACCAAATATCATTTCACTGGGTTAATTTAAATCTTCGATTTGCATAATTCCAATTGTGTGCTTGGAATGGAGAATATGGCTAGAGTCGGAAATGGCAGACAATAATTGTGTTCCATTATAGCCGAAGTGTGCCGTTTATCCGATGTGTGTGTGTGTGTGTGTGTGCGCGCAATAAAAAAGCACATCTCATTCAGTTTTGTTTGTTCGGCAAATGGCTGGAAGAAATTGCGCTCTTCACAATTGCGTTAGACAAAAAGACAATTGCTGGAAAATTACACGCGAAAGTGAACGAACGAAGAGTCTCAAGTGCGAAAAAGACACCGGGGCGAGTGAGAATGAGTGCGAGGCAAAGTGTGCCTGGCACAGAGTGAGTAAGAATGAATGAGAGACATACAGAATGGGTGAGAATGAGTTAGAATGTGAGCCAAAACGAGATGGAGTGTTCCAACTCGATCTATAGCGAGAGAGAATGTATGAGAGAAAGATTGAATTAGAATAAGCAAGTAGATGAGAGGCAATGGCCGATTGATGACGCTAACCATATCTCAATGGCAGTCCAACACCAGTTTATCCGTACCACATTAAAATTGATCGACGGCAGGAAATTCGCCGTCTCCGTTGCCAGCACACAAATTTTCATCTCTCGTATGGCCAAATGTTATGTTTCAAACAGCGGTATTGAAACTTGTCAACATTTCAATTAACGATTAAAGAAAACCACTGCAAATGATATGTTCAAAAACACTCGCAAACTTTTATCACACTCAAGATGCATTTGCAGTTGCACGCATTTTGTGTTATCAATTTCCCCGCAAAATGACACACGACCAATGCAAATGATGAGTGTTGGTGATTCTCTTCAAACTTGCTGCATCCAAATCGAGATAGCGAACGAAAAGAATGCTTTGCGTGACTGAGATACAAATCGATAGCCAGTCAGATGAGTTTTTCTTGATAATTTTTCACTGTTTTAAGTCTTTCTGCATTCGTCGGCCATGCAAGTTGCAAATAGCAAAAAAAAAATGCAATTTCAAACAGCCAAATGAGAAATCACCAGTTTCAAACAGCAAAAAGTTTCAATCAGTAAAAAAAAAGAAGTACTCGCTCTGAAACAAACGAAGAGAAATGACTCGAATATTGTGTGGCGATCAATCGGCATTGCGTTAAAATGTCATTTCAGATGGTTGTCGTTGCGCGGTTGAGGTTTTTCGGCTTCGCTGCGACGACAACAGAAGATGTCACTCACATTACAAAGTGTGTGTGGCTTTTTGGCGGCACAAAGGAAATTCCAGCTTGGATTTTTTATGCGATCCTTCATTCATTCGCTTGCAGCCCGATGGATTGCATCGCTGAACGATCAAGACAAAAGAGTGGTACAAGATTGCTTGAACAAAAAAAGAAAAGAAAGCGCATTAGAGGCGAACTGAATGAGATGCCACTAAAGAAGGCGGAAAAAAACCACTGAAACCGAATCCAGTCGCCGAACGAGAGAGCGAGTGCATTTCATGTTAAGAGTGATTTTTTCTTTGGTTTTGCACCCGAAAAAAAAACACAACAACCGACAACGACATCGTCCAGGCGGAAAAATCTCTTGAAAATTGATGAAAGAGCAAACATGAAGCAGCGACGAAAAAAGAAGCAACATCATTTCTGTGCTGCTGGTTTCGACTACCGTTCGCCTTTTGTCCTGTCTTGATGAGCAAACTTCGTTAAGAACATCGGCAAACACAACAACAACAACAACAACAAAACATATCACAATAATGCAGAAAAAGGCGGCAGCAGCGCGTCATCGCCTCGAAACATCGCTCGAAAAGAAAACATTGTTTCAATGCGCCTTCAATGCAGGCGAAACGATTTCAAGAGAGTGAGAAAGAGCGAGAGTGAGAGAGTTAGAGAGACAGAGGCACGATTTCAAGTGGCCCGCACCACTCGACAGCCGGGAGAATGAGAGACATTATTGTGAGGCCCGTTTATCGAGAGAAAGAGTGTTAGTACCGTTCATTGTTTTTCATGTTCGTCGGTGGCTCGCCTTGTGCAAGCAATCCGTGTGTTGCAGTTTTGCTTATTGTCATTCGAAGCGCATACTATCGACAATTCATTCTTGGTTTTGGCGCAGATTTTTTTCCTTTGTTACTGTTGCTGCTACCGGTTTGGATGCTGCTGCTGCTGCTGACGAAAGACAAACCGGCCGATGCTGTTGAAAGACAAAGCGCACTTCAGCCACAAACCGGGAATGAAAACTGAAAGAACAGCTCTTTCGTTCACCGTTTGCTTGTCGCCGGTGTGCATTACACAACGCACATACAAAAGAAAACACCGGCAATCCATAAATCAACACTGAAGACGAAACTTTTGTGCCTTTTTTTTTCTTGCACATACAAATGGTCGAATGAGGAGGTGGAGGTAAGGATGAGTGTTTGCACGAAGAGAATCATGAATTGAAAACTCGGCTCTCAACGAAAAGCGACAGCACAATATCCAATTCGGAATTATATGTGAAAAGCGTGAGCGCACAAATTCATCAAACGCAATTTTTTTTTATGTAATATTTGCGGCTGCGGCTCGCGGCAAACGGGATTATGAGAGCTAAGCCCTCTCTCTCACATGCACACGCACCATATCATTGTGCGATTATCTTGTCGTCTACGTGCTCAAATAGTATAATGTTATCAACAAAAGCATCATCGACTTAAAAACAAAGAAGAAGATGACGATGGAGATGGAGGGAAAGAAATTACCAACGAAAATGAAGCACACAGCGGCATACATCAAGCATATATCACCATGGATCATAGCAATAATATCACTATGTGTGTGTGTGTGTGGATCATGCACTATTTCGCCTTTCAGCGAAATGGCGCGACGTGCGTCTTTGCCAACGATGACACAACGAGCAGAGAGATTAGACGAGAGAGTGGATCAAATGAATCAAAACTGCTGACATTGGGTAAATAAAAACCGACGCCCCCTGTGGCATCGGCATGAAATTAACTAAACAAAAACAACACACACACAGAGCCACACAGAGCCACACAGAGTTGTACGAATGTTTGCAACAGCCCCAAGATCTCATCGGTATTTTAAGTGTGTTTGCTCTTAATTTAGATTGCTAACCAAATCAATTTGCTGCGAGGTACGCACTCGAGCCATTGCAATTTTTAACGCTGGCAAACACATTCAAGTGCAACCGTCGATACACAAATTTACACACAGGCTTCAAGCATTTGTTTTTCTTTTCTATTGGAAAAACTTTTTTCACTTCTAAAACGTACGTTCTATGGTTGATATGAAGCGGGAGATTCTGGTTTTTCTACTTTTCTCTACCAAAATTTTCTCTTTCAACAACTTATTTTCCAAATTTTCCAACATTTCCCTCTTTTTCCTTCTCCTCCTCTTTCATTTTCTTCTTCCTCCCATCGTTTTTTTCTTCCTCCCCCCGTCTCGTCTACTTATTAAACTTTTTCTTAACGAAGAAGCTGTTTTTCTCTTTTTCCCTTCATTTCAGCTTTTGCTTCAGTTATAAAGATAGTGATGTTGTTTACTGCCTCATTTTTGATGGACCAGTACCATTGAATTGATGTGCCATAGTTAATGATTCCATAGATTCACCTTGTATTTGCGTTGCCATTCGATTTATTTGCACGATGCCATCAGCGAAACCAAATATTTGTCGATTGATTTTCGGCTTGGAGAATCTCCAATATAGAGATATACGACCAAACACCATATTAATGGCCTATACATTCCATTTATGGGCACAACACTTGCAGTATAACATTCAGCCGACAGTTTTCCCCAGCGAAAAAAAACCTGAATTCGCAAAAGAAACCCGAATTTAGCGGCCTACGCTTTTGGATTTGTTTACTCCAAAATCGCGTAAATTTAAAGAGGAAAGATCTTGGGGCTGTTGCAAAGAGAAAAAAAATCTGCAAATTTGGTTGTTTGAAAGAAATACTTCTTTCTTCTGCATGAACTCAGCAGCGTCAAAGGAGATATTCTTTCATTTTACGCATCGAAGCGCGTGACGAGTCGTTACTGATTAAGGAATCGAGTGTAAAAGAACCGGTATGTTTCAAACTCTATTCCATCGTCGTGTGCTTTAATGTTCAATGAATCAACGCCATAACGAATCATCCCATCCCAAAAGAGCACTTTCATGCCTCTCTAATTTCCCAACGAAATTTCTATGCGGGATGTGACGTGCAGGTGAATCCCGTGAGTTATAAAACGAGAAAATTTATGCGACATCATAAAAAAGCGTCGATGCATAAAAGAGTCCTACCGAGAATGGGGCGGATGAAATAGTCATGAAAATTGAAATTCATCCAGAAATAACGAGTAATAAATGGGTGATTTTATTGATATGTGTTTTTATTAGATGATGCTGGGTCGAGAAAAAAAAATCCCATTTTCCGTAATTGCTTACTGATGGGCTATATGTTCCGATCAAAAGGATGGATTTTCATTGCATTGTTGACCCAAATTCTTGCATTTTTTTCGCAAAACTTGCAATGAAAATTCTTCGATCAGAAAAATATTTCAAATATATTCACACATAATGCCAGTGCCCGGTATGCCATTCGCATTCCATTTCGGCAGAGAATTCTACGTGTTCAATGGACTCTTATGGTGTTGAAATGAATTGAATTTCAATTGAATGGTGCCAATTGATATGCACCATCGAAATGCAATTCAATTATAAACAGGACATTTTTGAGAGAGAGAAAACCATAGTTCAGTGTTCTTGTTGGAATAGTTTGCAAAATGCAATTAATTTTAAACACCACAATGCAGTACAACAAAAAAGCCATACGATATGCGGGTGCTTTTCACTTTGTGCACAGTGCTAATGTGTATGCATTTTAAATTAATAACTCGAAGTGGCTCATCCAAGCGTGGTTGATATCGAAGGTGAAATGTATGCACAGAGACAAGAGAGCATAGAAAAGTGTGATGTGTGAAAGAAATGAATGGTTGTTAATCATCAACGGCAGCAGTAGAGCAGGAAAATGTGTGTATTATACACCCAATACCGTAAACCGTTTACACATCAATCAACACTCCACCATCTCGCACAATACGTTAAGCATGACGAAAACAAATTGTCTGGCTCACAAATATTCTGGAGCAAAAAATGAGAATTAACTGAAGATGATGAAGAAGAAGAAGAAGAATAAAACGTCATCAGGCTTTCCAAATGACTGGAATAAAATCACCATTAAACGCTAGACAAACAATTCCAATGCAAACAATGCCCATAAAAATGAGATAAGTATAGACATATATGTGTGGTGGAGAGAGAGTGGGGGGACAGCGAGAGAGTTTAAGGCAAAATTCATTAACAGCCTTTCGAAGAGCCATCACGTTGAATCTGTCGCCCGGAAGACGATATTGGATCTGGGTGGCATTTTGCAGTTATGAGAGCATTCATTGTAGTTCGTGAATCGTAATTTCTTTTTATTATTATATGGTCTTTAAATGGTCTCTCTTTTGTGTTCACGCTCTTAAGTGAGTGCGCGCATCCGTGCATTTTTCACATTCGATGCACGCGCTTGAACATTTCACACATTTAACAGCGTTCTCTCTCTCTCTCTCTCTCTCTCTCTCTCTCTCTCAAGCCAAACTAAGTACAACATCAAAGGCATAATGCACACACAACACCTACACGTATACTTCCGTTCTTTTTCTTCCCATTTTTTTTTCAGTTGCTGCTGCTGTTGTTGTTCCGCCGATTCTCTCTCCATCTCATACATGAGCATAAGCACAACCGGCGACTGAACAACAGCAGAAATTATTATGCTAAAGAGCACCGACTATTTAATGAATAACACTCGAAAAGAAAAGCACATATTCGTTTAATCGTTTGATTAAATTTTACTTTTTATGCTCTTTTGTGTTTGTGTGTGTGTGTGTGTGTGTGTGTTTGGCTGGTGTGGTTCCATGTCAGCGCTTTGTACCTCATTAGAATCGTGCATTGCACAGCAAATGACGTGATCTGGCCGACGTGGGTAATGAAAATGAAATCAAAACGTACACCATCATCGCCGTGTATTGGTGACCGGGGTAATTTTGCCCACGGCATCACAAAACGTTTTCAACCGCATCATTTTCAAAGGAAATATTCACCCTTTTAAGAGTCACGTAACATTCACTTGTTAAGGACTTCCATTTAAACCGAATCATGGTTATTTAGAAGCTGGCCAGAACTTCATTTTGAACGAAATTAAAAGCATTTTTCGAATCAAAGTGAATCGATTCACTTCTTATAGACTTAGGGAAGGGAATATAAACTCAAATGACTCGATTTTGTTCGAATATTGTGAAAATCGAGATGATGAGTAGACTCAGTATGAAAAATTAACTTGTTTCTGTTCAAAAATTGCAAATTTGGTGAATTTCCATTGAAATTTGCATTAAACTGATAAAAATCTCCCCGAAATTGAGGGTGTAAAATATTGAATTGCCAATGGCACTGCAAATTTGACCCGAAATTAATCATTTTCGGCCATGTTTAAGCTAAAAGTTTCAAATAAAATATTATTTTGCTTTGAGCCACAGCATAACAACCATAAGTATAAAGTAAATCGGCTGAGTCAGACGCTTTTTTTTGCTCATCTGATGATTTGTATGGCGTGAAAATGACATCTTAAACGGTAAACCGCAGCTCATTTTGAAAGGTTCACCATTTGGAATTTCAAAAATGGTCCATACCAAAGGCGCGTTCCATTTGATATTTGAAAGCATCGAATCGACGGCGTCGATTTTTCTCCGTTTTTCAGCAGAAGATTTATTCCGACAGAAAAAAATCTATTTTCGCCATTGAAAATGTGACAAAGTCGTTAGCCTAAGTAAAAAATACCAGTGTGCCCAAGTGGAGTGAGTGAATGCGATTGAATCAATGCTATAAGCCGCTTGTTCGTCTAGACATTGTGTGTAAGTTTAAATAACTTGCGTAAATTGCGTATTCAAAGTGCGTTTACCGTGTTATTTCAAGTTCAATTTTGGCGCATAAAAAAAGCGACCAAGTCAAAATACGATTGCAATGTGCCTAAGAAGCATTAGTGACAATAAACATTAGCAAATAATAATAAAACTTGAGCTTATGCACGCTCGAGAATAAAAAGAGGAATAAACACATGAGCGAGAAAGAGAGACAGAGACACTCAGTCAGAGAGAGAGAGAGATAGAAACGGAATGCCATGACTTACTGCAAATTGAGTGTGAGTAATTTGAGCCAGTGTCGTCAATGTTTGCAATTTGCACATTTCGATTGGGGAGCAATAAGTCATTTTCGCACGGCAAAATTAATTCATTTGAATCGTTTCTAATGTGTTGTTAGCAATGAAGCCATCGATTTTGGTTGATTTTTTTTCCATCGCGTTGCTAATTTTTTTCGCTTTAGAATGTTGGCATTCATCGCTGAAATATGATACATTTGCTTCACACAGATCGTTCGTCGCTTGGTTGGGAAAAAAAAAATTAATTGAAAAAACAAGAACTAACGACACATGTGCATTTGGGTAAGGCCAACTAACTAACATTTTGAATATTTTCCATATTTCAAGCGCCGAACATCTCTCTCATGGGAATTGAGAAAAAAATATAATCCACTGAGTCCATGGCAAGCGAAAAAAAGAAACAACAAAGAAGGTGGACGTAATCGTGTTGTTTTACCTCCCGTTCGTTCTTTTCCTTTTTTTTGATCGCAAATTTCCAGTAATTAAAATTAGACAGATTAAAAACATGATACAACGAACCGAATGAGTCAGAGGGCAAACTATAGCCCACGAAACACGATATCGATAACGAAGAAGTCGCGCGTGAGCGAACCCATACTAGTGCATCGTCGGAATCAATTTAACAGCGCACATTTTTTTACTATCGCAACCAAGAGCCAATAAAAAAAAAACAACAAAAGACTCAATCGCGCTTCTACATTTTCAAGCCCACAATAACGGAATAAACAAACCTATTTATTTATTATTCGCTTCGGCCAGACAAGAGAGACAGCGAGTCTTAAGCGAAAATTGGCCCAAACGAAAGAGTAGAAAAAACAATTGCGTCCGTAATTGATATTGGCATAATCTACGTAGAATCGATTACTTAATGACGGAGCTTCACTCTCAAAGTTTTTTTTTTTCGTTTTAATATTGGTTCGGTTCCGACTATTCCTGTGCATTTTCTCTGGCTCTCTCTCTCTCTCTCTCTCTCTCTCTCTCTCTCTCTCTCGTTTTTTTTTTACAATGATGATGTTATAGTAAGCCGTTACGGATAATCTCAAATTGAATTATTCGTGAATATTTCGCTATGGAGATATTGATTTTATATCTGATTAATGGGGAATTTCGGGCACAAGAAAGTTTACTCATTGAGTACTACCCAATCCCAGTTAAAATTCGAGAAAAAGAAGGAGAACAAAAAAACGAGACGGAGATGTCGTCTCACAGAGCAATCCAAGTGCAACTGCAAGCATTCAAGCGGAAAATTCATGTTCGGTGGCTCTTTTTCGGCGATGATTCTCTTGTATTTGCCGAAGTTTAAAGGGCATCCATTACCAACTCATACACATTGTTGTTTGAATTTAAACGAAGACACTTTTTTCGATCTGGTTTTTATTTTGTTGACTCGGAAATTTGTTTCTGCTTCGTAGCTCTGGATTTTACAGAAGGACAACTCTTGTTGTTTTGCTGGATTTTGGTAGTAATCTCCCCGAAAAAAAAAAAATTGGGGATATGCATACATGCTTATCGAATGTCTGCCTGCATTGCAACCAGTGATGGGCAAGTTTACGGTTTATGTTTGTGAAATCGATGGCTATGAAATTTGGAATTGACCTTGATTCTGGATGATGCATCTTCATTTTAGACAAAATTGAACTTGATTGAATTTGAACCGAACTGAAGGTTCAATTTCTTTAACAATTCTGATGAAAACGTTGGTTTCGATTCGAAACTTTTGAATGAAGCGTCTACTTAGAACTTGGCATCAAACGGATACAATTGTGCCTTGCAAAGCCGGACGGAATTGACCCTTGAATTGCAAAAAGATCAATGGATCCTTCTTTTTCTCACTCTCGGTTTGCCATCGAAAAGTCAATTTTCAAGCCTCGTTCTAATCTTCAAATGAACAATAAACCTCAAAAAAGTTTCTAATTCAAAAGCTTAATTTCGCCTCGATTCGTTCTCTCCGCTGTGTCCCATGTTTGGCTGCAACGGTATGGAAACGAAGCGAAAAGAGTAAGAAAGACCGAGAAAAAAAAGAATAACGCCATGTCGTCGACATCTCAAATTACATGTGATCGTCACATTTTACGCTTTATTCGCTTTTATTTATACCACAATTGTTTATAGTTGACTGTGTCTATTCCAGTTGTAGCACAAGGCGTTTGGAATTTGTGTTGTTGTTTTTTTTTGCTGTTGCTGCTTTGGTGTTGTTAGTTTTTTTCTTCTCTTTCTCTTTGCACACATCGGTTCGTTCATTCTTGTATTACGTTTTTTTTATGGTTATTTCACGTAAAAAAAAGAAGAAAGAGTCTACATAATCAGTATACTTACACACAATGACACCAAGGGAAGCACACGCATACAGAATATATCTAGTTGAGCCCGGTTGGATGGTGTATTTTGTTGTATTGTGAAAAATCAGCAGAAAATCCAAAAGCTGTAACGAAAGAAAGAGAAGAATATCGTTTATAAATGCACAGCGACAAACCAGTTTTTATTCTCAACGGAAAAATAAAACGTTCGAATCGAAATTGATGAAGACATCGACATCGGCATCGTGAATTAAAGCCCAATACGAAAATAAATGCGAATCCATAAAGAGATGGAGAGAGAGAGTGACAATGATTGCTAGCGAGAGAGAGAGAGAGAGTGAGAGATAGACCTGATTGCAAAGTACAATGTGCGTGCCTTGTGTGTACCGGGTTCCATGTGTTTCCGTGTTTCGTGGACATTCATTCATCGGTGTTTGTTTCAAAAATGGTTTCGTTCGCCTCCCCATTTGCAGCCCGTTGACATCGTAAAGTGACACCAAACATAATCCACACGAAGCGTTATGGACAAATGGCCGTTTGTATTCAAATTGCGCCTTCGCAAATACCCAGCAAAATTGCAAACACACACACACAATCGCGTCAAAAACTAATCGAAACCAACCGGACACAAATCGTAATCGAATTTGGACAAAACGGAAAATTCGATTAAGTTTTTGTGTTTTCATTGGGTCTCGTGTAAAATATAACACGTTCACAATTTCAATAATTGAATTTTCGGTTTCGTGCCGTGTTAGTGTGGAATCGCGCGCGGTTTTTCAAAACCGCATTAAATTATATTTCGAAAAATTGTTTTGAACAGAAAAAAAAATGGTTCATATTCTTTGAGCTTCGTACGTGCAAAAGGTCATCAATGCATCAATTTTCTCGGTTGGACAGTTGGTGTGTACCTGTACGCGCGCACTCACTATTCGATTGATTCAATTAGCTCGCGATAAAACGTGCTTCGATCACACCATATTTCAATATGCGCGCACCAAAACTGGATCGTTTTGCGGTTTTTGGGAAAATAAATTAGTTTTTTTTTTCGCCACGAAAATGGACAACGGAGCAAAAAGACCAAGCGAGAGTGTGTGAGAGAAACAGAAACGGAACCAATATGAGCAAATGAGCCAAAGAGCGAGAGTGGAAACGAGAAAGCGAACGTGACGACGTAATAAAATTGATTTTTGAGTGTAAAATTAGTAAAGTCAAGTGGAAAAAAAGGCAACGAGAACCAATAACATCATACATCACCCAATGTAATCAAAATTATGATGGAAATTGAGACAGCCAATTTATTTCCACATCGATTCATCGTCGTCGTCGTCGTTTTCATCTTCTTCTTCTTCTTTACATTCACATGGACGCACCGCATTTGGCGGTGCTCTTGTCGGTGAACAAAAAAGCGTTGCTGTCGGCTCTTGCTCTTTTTGGTCAATGTCGACGAGAAATTATCAATTCTTTTCCCACATTTCCACACACCGTTTCAAATTCAGAATACAATCAATTCCACCGCCCCATAAAGATCCACACTTTACTATAGACCGATACATAACACACAAGTTAACGAATCGAGAAGAACAGGTGGCCCGCCGCAACAATAACATCGCATCGATACGCACGCAACTTCTTTCGTACCGATTTTCAATTAAAAACACACAATAGTCCATATTATGAACTTCATAAGATTCAGATTTTTTTTTAAAAACCGGAGAGATATTGGAATTTTTGATAGCTATTTTGAATATCTCAAAGGAACAACAGTGCCGTAGTATGTTCCATTGCAATGGAAAATTTAAAAATCGAAATTCACAATGAACATTGATTAAATTGGATTTGAAGGTGATTTGAGATTTCAATTAATTTTTCAATATATTTATTAAAGCATTTTTGAAATGCCATTTCATTTGATCTGATTCTCACTCAAAAAGCCGAAATTTTTTCAATTCAAAACATTTTTCTCAGTTTTTTTCGAACCAATTCTAATCAATTCACTTTGATGGTTTATTAGAAATGAATTGTCGAATTTACCGATCTGAATTTTACATTCTAAAATACTTTAGTTTGAATGTTCTGCCAAAGACAATGTTCTATTTTCTGCTTCTTAGGTAGACGGATTCTTCTTTTTCTTCTTAAGGACTATTTTTCTTTTTGAATCAACAGAATTTATTTCACATTATCGAAACAGTCGATTCCAGAGTATCGAGGTTCACCATTTTGGAATGAAGTTTTAGAGAAAACCTTTGAAATGGTCCATATTTCATTGAAATCTTTTTTTTCCATGGATTTAATGTATGAAGAAATTGATTCAGAGACGATTCGAACTAAATCAGATCAATGTTGCTCTCGAAGCCACTAAAGAATTCAATGGCAGATGGCTTCTCTTTTGTAGAGAATGTTAGGAAAAGAAAGACTTTATTCAACTTGAATGGCTCACTGAAGTCACTTGACAAACATTTTTATCTTGAAAAATTGTGCAAGAAATGGACATCGATGTTCATCAATGGGATTTTTTCCTGAAGAAAATTGAGACGCTGTGACAGTTTCAGATTCTTACACAACAACATTGAGAAAACTCAACTAAAAACTCTTACCAAGAATTTCTCATCAGAAATAAACTCAGATGAAGAATTATTTTATTCCATCGAAATCAAGTGTTTATCTCTTATCTCTTGTATTATCGTGACTTAATTGAGTTTTTATTGATATTCTCCGAAAAAGGGTGACATAGTTCCGAGTTTGCTTGAGCATAGTTAGTCAAATGAAGAAGAACCAATGAAGTCCATTAGTACAATCAGTAAAGGTTGCAATGAAAAGTCGCATATTTCAATGAATTTCGTCGTGAAAGACGAAAAGAAAGTAGATACACTTAGTATTTTTTCCATCCATAAAACAATTGTCTATCTTTTTTAGTAACAACAAAGTTCAGTCTCAAATCGCAAACTCCTCGGATATTCGAATGGTGACACCATTAACTGTAGTTACTAGTTACAGTTAGAAATGTTCCGATTCCAAGACTCAAAACCACACTTCACGCAATTAAAAGCACACATTCTTTTGGGTTCGTAAAAGAAGAAAGAAAAATCTGACCATTAAAAAGTCATCGAGAAAAAGTAACAAAAAAATTATGAAATAGGAATGACATTCTTAAAATAAGAACGAAGAAATTCATAGAAAAAAATGAGCATTTCCTCAATGCGACGTTGTATTCCGAATCTTTAAAGCGTAACTCCAAGTTCTTTTTTTCGCTACTATGCTGACCTCCGCAAAAAAATGTGTAATATAAATATTTCACGCATTGTAAAATTCCAATCAAACGGTATGTTTTCTTCGTGCCATTTGGCTCAAGTGGATGTAAAATGCACGCATCGACAGCGGCGGCGACATCAAAAAATAAAAATGGCAAACCGTAATCGCCGGTGAGCATAAATGAAACCATGCAGAAAATGAAGCGATTGGGAATGCTTTTTCTTGGTCGATGTGAATGGCGAATTGAGAATGTGCTTCTCATATCGGAATAAAGTGATTTGGAATGGAATATGTTTCCAATTGGCCAAAATGAGTATGTTTTCAATGGTCAATCGCTTAATGCCAACTGTCATAATTGGGCGCTTAAATGAGCGCGCGATATTCAAAAATTGGCTCGAAATCGGTGAGCGAGAGAATGCAATTGAAAGCAGGCAAATTAGTAATAAAAGCGTTGTGATTCCATTCAGAAAAATGGATCACATCGATATGTGCTGTGTTGAGGCCAAACAACAATATTGTACCTGATTGAATATTCGGTGAATGAGATGCATTGTGAACAGTACATATGAAAGGAGTTTCCAACACACACACACACTTACAAAACCAATCCAATTAACTATGCGCTGTGCGCATAATAACAACACCACCAACAAAAGAACGCTACATTTTTGCCTGACGAATTTCATTCATTTAATCTGACTAATGAAAGCATATGTGTGAACGGAGAAAATGAAGATAAAAAACATCGACAAAAAGTCAAACGCGCTTAATAGCGAAGTTCAAAAGACACACAGACAACAGACACACTCGTTTTTCTTTTCTGAAAAAAAAAATTGAACAAAGAGATTCAAAAATACAGTTGAACGATGAAATTTGTTGGTGTGTACGTGTATGAAATGGTTGAAATCGTGGAAATTTCGGCAACAACCATGAGAACTCGTCATTTCGTGTACAGAGAAAGAAATTTACTGTCGGCGATGAAGTGAAAGAGTGTGAAATGCCCGACAAAAAGCAGCCAACACAACTGAATATTAAATATGTGTGAAGTTGAAGAATAAAACGGCTGTTTCGTGATTTATATGATCGATTTGTGGCCCGAAGAGCCAATCGAAGATACACTTTTTTTTTGTTGCACGGTGTCAATAGCAGAATTTGTTGATGATGATGATGAAATCCGCACGCCACACGATTCAATATGGCTTCTGATTCAAACTCGGGCTAAAGGTCGAATTGTGCGCCAGTTGCCGGTCGAAATTTGAGTTCCACATGAATGTGATGGCAATCAATAGTGGCCATAGCCATTACATTCCGGTTTAGAAAATTAAATTAAATAAAAACCCAAATTGCCATCTCGCTAGCAGATCGACCGAGAGAATGGGTAAATGATGTAGAGAGAACGAATGAGCTGGTATAGAGAATGCTAAAGCGGGAAAAAGAACAGAACCAACGGAGAAATGTAATCAAGTCTAAATGTGCGGTTTGACCATTCTTTGCACACACATTCGCATACAATCAAAGCCACATGAACAAATTACAAATAATTGCAACCAATTCAAGCAGCCAGTCTCTATTCGATTCGATTCGGTTGCGGTGGTGGCGGCAGCGATGAAGACGACCAAGACGACGGTGAGCACTACATTGTTGCTCTGAGTTGACTGGCGAAAAAGAGCGAGAAAGAGATGGAAAAAACGAATATGATTCGGTCATAAGATTGTTTTTATCGTACATTTTCTTTTGTTTGATGGTCAACGCTAAAGTATTCCTTCAATTATAGCCATTTCTTCGTTTTTACCATCATCATTACACCGAATGGTCACCGTGTACAATTGTTCTCGATCTCTCTCTCTCTCTCTCTACATACTTGCTTACTCAATCACTTGCTCGCTCATTTCCAAACAATCGTTTCTCTTCTAACTTTCTGAACTTTCTTCGTTCGTGTTCCTAACACCACGTTACTTGCATTCTCTCTCCTTGGTCGAGAACACCATTGAAATGGTTTTACCATTTGTTGGAATGGTTTTACGTAATTTCTGGCAAAATATGAAAAACCGAGCGATGAGTAAATAGCTAAAACAGTCCGAAAAAAAAACTCACGCACATACCAACAATGGAAACTGAACAAATACGATGAACGCTAGTGAAAAGTAGCGGCGACAACACACAAAAATAATAACAATAACATAAAATTATGGTAAAAGAGAGAGAGAGAGAGAGAGAGAGAGCGCAAGTGAACGCGGAGTGTGTAAAAACAGTAGTGACTGCTGGTGCTACCGTGGCTAATCTCAATGAATGTGGATTTATCTGTTGCTGGTGCGTCCGTTGTTTTTATGTGTGTATTTTTCTCTCCTCTTGTTGGCTCTTCCGTTTTTGTACGTGCTATTTACACACTAAAAATAAAGACGAAGTCGGTAAAGACTTGTCTTAATAAATTGTTTGCACTAAGAATGAGAAGCAGCACACAAAAAAAAACGCAGAAGAAGAAGAACCAAAAGTCGATAAAATCGTGCATATCGGCAAAAATGCTCACGGGCCACTCAAATTGCATGACCGCGTCATTATTTACTATTGTTGGACTGAACAAATAATGTTTGGCCCATCGAATTTTTGACCGATTTTATTTACCTTTTTGTTGCGCGTTCGGATCACTTAATTCGCTAAGCGAACGCACGATACGGCGAACCGAAAGCTTAAGAATGATGAAAAAACACGCAACGGCTTTGGAAATGAGTCGAAATCTTCGAGAGAATGGAAGGTTATTTAGTGAAAAAAAAGTTAAGTGAGGAAAAGTAAAGAGAAGGTTCCGCTGTAAAAGCGTCAAAGGGAAGATCTGCCAGAGAAAAAGTCGTTTGTGAAAAGAGTTTTGCGGTGAAGAAGGAGAAAAAATAGAAGAAGAAGAAGAAGAAGCGGAGTCTCTTAACTGAATTCAAAGTGAAAAAAGTTGGCAGAATCATCAGTGGTGATGTTTGACTTGTCATCAAATCGGCATTCAATCGAGTGAAACGAAGCAGAAACCGTAATAGAAAAAACGACAGTCGAACAAGTAGAGCTCACGAGTTTTTCCTTCTTTTTTTCCAAAGAAGAAATCACTGCCGAAGCCATTTGGCTGGTGGAATCAGGTGTGCGCTGTTAGTCGATAATCGGCCGCGTGCATGCAATTCACATGAAACGTGATGTCATGGAACGTGTGCGATGCTTGTACGAAAAGAACAACAACCGAGTCCACACAGTCCACAATTGCTTGTTTTTCTTTCGCTCATATTTATTTGAACTATGCGATGAATCGAATCGTGATTACAAATGAACTCGATCACGGTACTCCAGTTTTTTTCTTCTGCTTCTTCTTGCGGCAGCCTTTCATCAAACCGTTCGAAAGAAGGTAGAGGGAAAAGAAACATCGGCTCTTTGCCGAAGTTGATAGATTTGATTTGGTTAAATGGCAATTAATCTAAATTATCTCATATCTTGATTCATTGAAATGAATTTCGTCATAACGGGCAAATTGATCGCGCGCGACACAAGCCATACATTTTAATGTGGTAAGCATGGCAATTATTGAAATGCCTGATCACCCATTTCCCAAGCCAAATATGCGACTGATTTTTATCTGATTGATGAGATGGAGCCAATGATTTCTGATTGAAATTACCAAGAAAAAAAACTCATAATTTGGCAACAGACGGATGGAATTCGGTTGCTCCCCCTTTTTCAGTCAATTTTTTTTTGTTTAAATGAGAATCGCTTTTCTTCCGAGTTAATTTAAACAAAAAAAAAACACAAAGATTCTCTTTGATGGTCGAAAACATTCTTCTTTATTAAAATCGAAAGAAAAAGTCGCTGATTTCAGTATTTAATAATGCGACCACACTGAAACCGTGAAACGTTTCTTCGAAATGAAATGTTTTGCGATTATAATTAAAATTACATTAGAATCTTTCACTTTGAATTGAGCAATCAAACCGATGTAAAAGCAACACGACAGCGCAACTCAAGAAACGTGCCAAACCGAGCACGATCATCCATGGGAAAATTTGTCGATTCGGACGCAAGGAGAGCAAAGCAAAGAGAAAGAGACCATCCAAATGTAAACAAGTGAACATTATGCTGTGTACCGACTATTTGTTTATGGATTCTGTCAAATTGAACACGATCTCTTCAATTCCATTTCTTTTTTCCGTCAATTCCATTTTAATTGTGAATCGTCTTATTGCTGTTGTTACTGTTGCTGTCGTTGTTCGGTTGTTGTTGTTGTTGTTGTTTTCTGCTTTTCATTTGCCACTCACGAATAAACATCGTTAGTAATTAGACGAAGACGTTGCGATAATAATCATCAACGAATAAAAATGAGCGATTACAATTTTTGCTGCCTGATTAATTTCGAAATGGTATGTCATGTAGTTAAGTTCTTGTACATGATTGCAAACATCGTCATCGGAGCGTTTCCAATTTTCTTGCTCCGAAACACGGGCAACGAGTGAAATGTGTGCGCACAGTGAGATTTTTGTCCAGGCAAATTCGAGACAAACGAACGAACGAACGAGCGCTCATCAAACATTCTTCGTTGTTAAATTTCAATGACTCATGAAATGATTCTCTACTTTGTTGCCCCCAAAACATTCGCCATCAGATACAGAGCTGTTGTTCGACATTCATCCAGACAATATAGAAATACACGACAACGTTTTGAAGAAGGTGTTAAACAACATCCATACAATGTTTTACTTGCAGCGATATGCATGTACTTTACATTTTCCCTCGGTGAATTAATTTCATTTTTTCGGCAAATAAAAATAAAACATGAGGCGAACGACAGCGACAGTATGAAGGAGAGAGGGAGCGAGAGATAGAGTGAAAAAGAAAGAGAGAAATTCGAGAACGAGACAGAGCACGAGTAAAATGGATATAAAAATAAAGAGAGCCCAACAGAGCAAAGCTAGAGAACGAAACGGGAAAGAGCGGACGATAGAACGATAGAGCGTACAACGAGAGTGGCATTGGAATAATGCTAAAACGCAAAAACTAATTCAATTTTCGTGTTTTCGTGTAACTTTCTTGCATTTTCACCGTCCCCTGAGTGAATGGCACATACCACACAGTGGCCGACAGCTGTTTTCTTGCTCTCTGATGACGGGAAAAAATGCTGCATTCTCGTCGCCACGCAAAAAACGTAGCATATTGAAAACCAATGAATTGCTCGGCATGCAAGCGAGCGAATTCATAAAAAAAGTGGCTTTGTTCGCTGGCATAAACCAAAATAATGCAAAGGACTGAAATGATATCAGCTAACTTGATATGAAATGAAGGAGAGCAAAAACGAAATGAAAAGAATAAACTAAAATAAGTTGAATTAAATGAAATATGAGTCGAAAACAAAGCAAATGTAACGAAAAAACACGCGATTTTCTCTTACACAAAGGATCGATCGGGAGTGGAAAGTGTGGGCGTTGTGGAAAAGTGCATTTAACCATAGATAACACAGTGATAAAGTCAAAACGCGACATTAATAATATTTTTTGTGTGCAATAACAGGCAAACAACAATAAAATTTATTGTGTTCTTAGCGTCGAAATTGTTTTCGTATCCCTCGCGAGTTTTTGTACTGAATTTGTCGGCAAACGTGGCGAACAAAGTCAATTTGGAGGGAGGCAGTGATGCCGACGGAAATTATAGAGAGCTCCAAATAATGATTAACACCAAAAGTCAGCCGAAAACAAAGGCCTGCGCCAACACACAATGAACTTCTACTGTTCATTCGCTTTTGTTATCTCTCTCACGCGGAGATGAGGCCCGAACGAATCTGCATGAAATGAAACCGCATTCGTTCTGCTTTATTACTGTTAATAAGCCGACGAGCCACACACTGATTCGTTTCACTCTTCAGTTTAACTCTTTTTTGTGTGTGTGTGTGTGTGCTTCAAATGACTGTCAGGATTATGCGTTTTTTTTTCAAAAGTCGGTCTGTTGTTGCTTTCTTCTCTCTGTCTCTTTTTCGCTTACTCACTCTCTCTCTCTGTTCGTCTGTCTGTCATTCGGTTGTTTATTTTCCATTGTGATGTTTAATGTGATGCATAGTTTTAATGCGTGACATGTTTCCGATTAAGAAATTTACGATCGACCATTTCGTACCGATTTTTTTATTACGACGAGAGAGAAAGAGACTGAGTGAATATTCGCCGCAGAGAGTGAGAGAAAATTAATAAGCTACAGAGGAAGAGGAGAGGAGCTGAATAGAACAGAGAGTGAGAAAAGAAACTGAGCTGAGCAGAACAAATAAGAGAGAGAGAGAGAGAGAGAGAGAGAGAGAGAGAGAAACAGACAGAGCTGAGCAGAGCAGCGCAGAACAGACGCAGAGAAAGAGATAGATAAATAGAGAGACAGAAAAAGAGAATGTATCAGCCGCCGCAAAGGACTTGATGACGATTCGATGTTCATTTTAATGACTTCAGAAATATAATAACAATAACTCAATTTCCGAGTGTGTTATAGTTTCCACTTTATTATGCTGACGTTTAAATTTATGGCTTACTAATGGTATGTCTCGTCACTCTCTTGCGGTAGAATGACAAACACCGGACCCTATGCTTAGTTCTATTTCTTTCTCTGTTTTTTATCTCATTCTTTCTTAAGTTCTATCGATCTTTCGTTCTTGCTTTAGCTCAACCTATGTCTCTCTAGCAAATCTTGAACAGTAAGAGACCAAAGCTGATAGAGTGACTGCGAAACTGACAGAAAGAGCTCCTAAATGAGCGACTGAAACAACGACTGCCGGATCGACATCGAGATCCAAACTGAGGTTCAAACTCGGAGCAAAAACCGATAGAAATACCAATCAAATCCGAGATCTACAGAGAGTGACCGTATCGAGTTCGATTGCATTGACACGAAATCCACCATATGTCGATATACATTTTTTATTGTTTGTTTGTTCTCGCATCGCATAAATTGCGAGCTTATCGAGTGGTCGAAGACGACTTGCCATTCCGTCGGCGTATTGAATTTATTGGAAAATGGATCGGATTGAAAAATGGCCGGCCAACAAAATGAAAACGGCACACATAATGCGTGCCAAATCAACCGCATTGAGCATCAACATTGCCGATGCATTGTGGTGAACCTTGCATAAATACCAATCTAGTCGTAAAAGTATGCGGTGTCACAAAATACGACGTTTTTTTTAAATGTGTCGCAATGGACAACGGCAGCAAGAATCGCAATGCATACAAGCACAAAAAACGGTTTTTAAAGAAGTGGAAAAAAAGTGTAGAAAAAAAAGAGTGGTAAGAGCTCCATACATCGAGCTGAATGCATTTAATCGTTGATTATGTTCGAACTAACTGCTGTTTGCCGTCACAATTGCTGTTGCGGTTATTTTGTTGTGTCGATGTGTGTGTTTTTTCCTCATTTCTTTTCAATCGTTCAAATATTTGCCGATCGTGATTTCTGACCAATAAAAACCATTTGGCCGGGCCCAATATGTGTGTAAGTGTTAAGCGCAATTAATTTCATTGATACTTGTGCTTCACGAATGCATCGATCGGCACGTTTGAAATCGCGTGTGCACTGCATTCACAAAACGCCGAACTGTTCCATCTAGTCAAACGCAATGTTCTATCGTCGCTCATACAACGGCGAATCGACAACACAAATCCATCGATAGCTCCTTCTAGCCTGGATTTCTGCATTGAAATTTGCTCTCTCCCTCTCTCTCTCTCTCTCTCTCTCTCTCTCTCTCTCTCTCTCTCTCTCTCAACTTCTTCTATTTCTATCAAAATTCTCTTCATCGAGTGAATCTCTATCGGGGATTCAATGTGCGAGTGTGACCAGTGCGAGTGCAATGCACTTGGATGTGCAAATAAAGAAGTTCAATCGACCGAGGCGACAAACAAAACCGAAGCGAATTGTGTAAGCGGTTTATTGGTTTTGATAAAGCATTTTTAATGCCATGGCACTAATGTTGCGCGGGGTACGTTCAGTTTAGTGTGCATATGGACAGAAGAAAAGAGAGAAATATTTCATCATTGCAATTACGAGTCGGTTGTCCGTTGGCAATTTTGATTTGAATATATGTGTGCGTTGTTGATTTCAGCATCCCTGTGTGAGTGAGTGAGTGTGTGTGCGATTTGTGGGCGACAATTTGCCTAGAATGCACACTAGTTTTATTATAGCTACTCGGCAACAAAATTGAATCGGTCGAAAGCATTGTTTGAATTAAGTCGACTCGACTCAACCAAAGCCACAATGTTCCGCCACTCAGAATGCCATTCGATCTCGTTCGGCTGTGAAATTTAAACGATTCGTTTCGTTCACACCGTTTGCAAATCCATGTTATTGCTTTTGTCTTTTGTTGAATGATTTATGAAAAAAAAAGGAAGCGTGCACGTGTCGTTTAAATCGCCTTTCGGTTTTTAATTGCTGGAAAATGGGCCAAAACACACGCGGCATCCGACCCTTATGCGGCGTCAATGGAAAAATTGGTGCAAAATAAATCAGTGCCGAAAAGTAAACACTCACACAAACACATCAAAGGAACCAAGGGCAAATATTGTGTGTTGTCAAATTCAATGTAATGATCTGTGTAATTGGAGCTAACGAACCTGATAGCATTTGGAGAGTGGTATACAGTGTATGAGATGGAGTGCGAGAGAGTATTAAAACGGAAAAAATACACGTCGATTTGTCACTAATTTTTCCACACACACACACACACAAAACATATACCGGACCATTTGGCCGGGGATTAATTGAATATCTTTGTTATTCCATAAAAATAATACCGAACATTTATTACATTGGCACAAAGACAACACACCCTCATTTTCCATCCCATCCGCAAACCGAGAGTGCCGTCTCTAATATCATATGGATGGATTTTTTTTTTCTTCATTCCGAAAAACACACGTATTTATTAAACACAATGACCTGGAGTATTATTACTATTCAGGAAGAAAAATGGCATTGCATCGGGATCAGACAATAACAGATGCTATTAAATTCCAAACAAGCCCAGAAATGATACCCTCACTCTATGATACACACACACACACTCATGGCAAACGCTTCAAGAAGATGAATACCCATAAAAATCGTGTATCAAGTAATTAAATATTACGACCTGGCCACTATCACCAAACACGTAATAAAATGCATCTTCCGGCCAAACTGCGTGCATGGTGAAATGGAACACGAAACAGATGCCACAACCCCAACCCCACCACCACCACCAACCACTCATACATCGTGCATATCACGAAATTAGCTTTGATACATTTTGGCATGAACATGTTGACGGTGTCACATGCCACTCCACATATTTTATACAGGATTGGCAGTCAATGAAGACTGACACCAACATGAGATTGTCACTCAACTTTCGTTCTCTCATTCTTTCGTTTGCTTTCACTCTTTCTCTCTTTAGGTTGCTTTTTGCTCGGTTGCTCGGTTTCTCGTTCGTTTGTACGCTCGGTCGGTCGCCCGCTCGCTCCTTCAAATTTCCCTATTTTTTACCATCGTTCTTCTTCCCGCTCGAATTCTTCAACTCACTCGCGCTATTCTCAGTCTCTTCAGCTTGATTCCTTCCTCTTTCTCTTTTATGCTTGTTTCCTTTTACTCATTCTATCTCTTCATCTCTCTATTACTTCTTCTTCCTCTCTCCATCGCGCTCTCTATCACTCGCTCTCTTCCCAATTTTCCATTTTGCGTTCGTTCGCGATCTCTCATTGTCAATGAAAACAAATTTCCGTTCGTAATTGTGTGAGGCGCGATGCGAAATGAACTTTATATCCTTATCAACGCCTCATTTAATGTTGATGAGAGATGTGTCGGTGTGTTGCTTGCGTGTGCATGTCAGGCGATCATATTTGGTCGTGTCGGCTCGGCAAAACCAAAACGAAGACAGTTTTATATTCGAACAGAGTCGCGCATGCAACGCGTGCATTTTACTTATCTCTATACCAAGAGAGCGTGCGCCACACACCCAACTCTATCTACATCGCATCATTTTCAGAGAGCCATGCACCGTTGCACAATGTCACACCGAATTTATGTTATGCATTCTATGGCATATGCATTTTTATTCTTCTATGCAATCCGGAAATAAACAATATGCAACATAGCAAAATGGGAAAAAGGCAGCACCAACAGTACCAGCAACATGGTAATGAATTTAACCAGCCAGCGAAAAAGACAGATCGTTTTTTTTATGCGCAATGCAATTTTTCACGTGAACCAAGCAAACAGATAAAATTAATGTGGAAAAAAGTTCGTTCGGTTCGTTTTTTATTTCGGGCGGCAATGTGACGTTATCCGTGTTTGAGCACACACTTTTGCTCATGAAATCATTGAGTGATCAAGTACCGTGTGACTTGTGCATGTTTTTTTTTTTCAGGGATAGAGAAAATCTGTTTTTGCTGGTCTCAAGTATCAGCTCTCTATATCAAATTGTGCTGAATCTAAATCGTGTGCCTGTTTTTGATATCACTCTTGAACGAAGGAAAAAAGTCATTTGAAGAGATTGTGAGGGTGAAAATGGTCGGCAACGACGACGATATAAATATTCTTTTTGTGCAATTTTTTTTTCTCTTCTTCTACGAAAGTTTTTTTTCTTCAGTTGTGTCATACACTTTGTGTGTGTGTATGTACATTTCCCAAATGTTTTTAATGCATTTGCCTTCCGTTTTCCCCGTTTCTATTATTCAACAACAAGATACACAACCTATTCGTGTATCCACATTTGATGTTTGCTGCTGCTGCTGCGTGCACATACACGAGAGAAAAAAAAACACAAGCCGAATGTTGCGACAGCAACCCAACTGTTTACATTCAGTTTACTTTAAGTGCCATTTTTCCACACGGCGCTACATTTTGTAAGTATATTTCTCGGTATGTAATACACCACCGCACACCACTTCGTTTGATACACATGCAACCAGAGGGGCTGGAGAGCGGAGAAAAAAAAAATGAATGAATGATAAAAATCCATAAAAATAACAGAGAATAAAAAAAAAACATGTGAAATAATATAATTTCGTTTGGTTTTTCGGTTTGTTTGTGCGAGCGAGCGCCAAAATAAAGGCATTCGATTTGCCTCCGTGTTTGTCGCTCGCTTATTCTTTTATTATTGTTGTTGTCATGGTTGAATTTTGTGTCTTGTTCACTGTTGTTATTGTTTTTCCCTGTCGGTTTTTTTTCTTTTTCTTCTTCTTCTTCTTCGATTTCGGGCCATTCTTTCAGCGCTTGATGGGGGAAGCAGGGCGGTTGGAATAAGTCTCTTTGTGAATTATTTCCATTCGCATGTTTTTACATTTCATGAAAGAAAGCTGATTTTATTGTGTGCGGAGTGGATGTGTTTCCATCGCGATGCAGCCCTCAAATGAAACAGAAAAACTCACTATAGCCAATTCTATTTTTGGTTGCGCTCGCTCTCCCTCTCTTACTATCAATCGCTCTTTCTCCTTTTCTTTCTCTTTCCCGCTATCTCTTTCTTTCTCTTTTTCTCTCTTGCTCTCGCTCCCTCATACACTCTCGTACACACATAGAATGAAACTCTTGGAACGAAATACGAACGAAGAAATGTGGAAGCAACGAACCCTCTTTTATATCCAATCGCAAAATTATTATATTAAAACGCATCTCTGTTTCGGCAAAAAGCATCATCATCTCAACCGAGCCTCGTTCGGCACGACTCGACTCATCGGCATCGAAACAGCAAAGAGCAAAAGAGTCTCGAATATTGAAGCCGTAAATATCTCAATACTCGTAAAACTAAATACATTACGGAAGCAGAAACGACATCAGGCCATTCTAGCTGAATGAAGGAGCGAATGAGAGAGCATACCCGAAATGTATGAATGACCGTAAGTAAATGCGAATAAGAGTAAATGAATACGAATCGTATTATACGATGAAGCGCACACACGAGAGCGAATGAACTAGAGTAAGCAATAGCAAAAAGTAACGCATAAACCCTCTACGGTGTAAGTACAATTTGTAAGAGATCTTCACGTTTCGTACTTTCGTTTGTGTATGTATATTCGTTCTTCCGTTTTTTTTTTATGTGCGTTTATTCTCTTTTTTGCTCTCTCTGTGTGTACACAAACATGCTAACGCATGCAACATATCGTACAATATATAGGCAACAAATACACGGGGAAAAATTTAACAACTTTCCCCCAATTTAATGTTGAGTCGTGCGTTTCAATTTAATACACTACAGTCCATGTACACGCGCGCGCCTGTATATGCACACACTCACACACACGTACGAAAGAGAAAGACATTCGGGGTGCGTTTGCACCAAGCCAAGTGAATTCAAATCCATTCGGTACACGACACACAGTCGATGGCTATGTGTGTGTGTGCCTGTGTTTTTCATGTTTTTTTCTTTCTACTCGATTATTTATACATATTGCTGCTTTAATTCAAACCTCTGAAACCATATTAAAATACGAGAACGGTAACATTGAAAGCCATTTCCACCGGCTGCACTATGTATGTGCATGTGTCATATGCAGAGAACCTGGTGAATTTAGAAATGCTTCCAATCCAAAGCCGAATATGTGTATGGCTGGAAAACAAAGAGAGAGAAGCGAAAGTGGCCGTACCGAGAATCATCATCATCAAACGCACACCGGCAATCCATGGGCTTTGCCGGAAAATGTGAGAATATCAACAGCACACATACACACACACACACGAGAAAATTGTATAAATTTTCCCTCGGCATGAGTGTTTGTGAGGTGGTGGTGGTGGTGGGTGATTCACTCTCAAAAATGAGAATCATGTCGCCTTTCAGGCACTGTCAATTTGGTATTGCGCGAGGCTTACACCATAATCTCCCGCGCTCAACTATATGTTCTACCTTTTGGCCAATTTGTCCATTTCGATGGTTTTTCGGACGAAAATTATGCGGAGCAACAACAACAACAACAACAACAACAACAACAACAACAACAACAACAACAACAACAACAGCCAACAGCAAAATGGAAAAGAATCAGTTTAGATGCGAACGAGCACCGCTCACGCACTAAAGTGACAAATATTGGCTTATCAAACAGTGCAAAAGGTCGCATGGGCCACTCAAGCATCAACTGCTCAATATGAGAATCATATACGATACGCTGATTGTTTGTGTATTTTGCACAAAGTAAATTTTAGTGTTTTCGTCAATTATTCATTAGGCCATCGGTCGCTCACTCATTCGGCACACTCGCTTGCTCTCACTCGACTCACTCGCTTGTTCGTTGCTCGTACTAGTAACGCACGAACGGGAATGCATTTTCCAACCAAACTGATAAACAACAGCATTCACTCGCTTCACTCACTCACACGACGGCGCGCGCGTGTGTGTGGACCTGGACCTGGACATGCATCGACAAGAGGGTGAAATGAGAATATAATTATAACGAAAATTTTCGAATAAATTTCTGATATTGATCACTTTTCCTCCAGTAAACAATCCAGAACCAGTGTGCATGGGTGTGTGTATTTGTGTTTTTGATACCGTTTGCATTCAAATGCATGGACAGCACACTCAGTCCAACTGCGCTTGATTAATGTTTTGTGTCGTGTTTCAATTAGCTCAAAGCAAATGTTTGGTGTGTGTGTGTGTGTGTGTGTGTGTGTCTTTCTTTTTCGTTTTGTCATTGTTACCGTTGTAGGGAATTCAATTCGATTAGAATCCTAGTGCTTATTGGTCTTTTTCGAATCTGATATTGAACGGTCGTTCCCTTTGAAATTCAAACTAAGCAAGTCGAATTTGAGCTAAGCACATTTCCATCACGTCGAGCAGTACAGTTCAGGTTTAATTTTCACGGAATCTTCGTTCCACAGTCATAGTATTTTCCACGTATCGAAGTCAATGGTATCGTGATATATGACCACTTAGAGCACCTTCATTCGACCAAACCCATTTTCATTCAAGATGAATTGAAATAAATTACGAATGCCGTGAAAATAGATGCCGATTTTCCTCCCCTCGCATAGACAAATTGCCGTACAAGCCCAATTCCAATTCCATTTTTAAATTCAGCATCTCGATTTTCAGGCCAAATAAATGTTTCACCCGCACACGACATCGATTTTCAGCCAGCCTGAAATCAAGCCAGTTTGATTTCAAGCCCGAAAATGCGTTTCTACCAGTAGCGGTTCTCAATTTTCTTATACATTTTCGCATTCTATTACCATCATCGATGAAATCAAATCCAAGACGGAGAATGAAATCGAAGACGAGCAAAGACGATGAAGAAGAAGAAGAAGAAGAAGAAAAAACAACTGGAAAACGAAACGCTCTTGATCTATTGATTTGTAAAGTTCATGGAAGAGCCAATAGGGTGGAATAAATCCCGGATCATCTGATCTCAATCAAGATTAATATCGAGTGTTCCATGCGACACTTTTTTTTTATTGCTACTTGATTATTTTAAATCGGCAATTTCACATTGCCAACGAGAAATCACCATAAAGACACGGCTCTTACATTCAATTTTTGAAGCTTTTCTCACACCCTCGCTTTTTTTCTATCTTTCATTCTATCCTTTCTTTTCTCACTTAAGCACTCACTGTGTCATTCTTTAAAGTCTTTCTCTCCCGAAAAAATGCATAGGAAAGACTCTTTTCGAAAGGAGGAAACAGTCACGTTGCCATCGACGCCTGCAAAAACTGGATAACGTTTTGTTGCCAATTGAATGTTATCGAAGCGGTGTAACAATAGAAAATATACACCGTCAAACAAAATGGTACTATCGAGACTATTCTCTTCGTCTAATCCATTAAATTATTTATGTTTATGTCGTCATCTCAAAACGATAACAACAACAACAACAAATCCATAATGTAAATAGGCAAATGTGGTGCATGGTTTGCATTGTGTTTGATCGGATTATTTGAGATATAGCGAAAAAAAAAATATTTTATTACATCTGACGAAGTTGAAGAAAACGGCGGCTTCCGAATAACCCACAACCAAGCAAATAATTGATCAATTTGCCGAATTGAGCGTTCGTGTGCGCGTCTCTTGGGGTAACGCGAAAATTACCATTTGAAAAAAAATATCGTGTTGCCATTTTTTTCAGCGTTCCTGTTCCGTCGGATGAAGACAACGAGAACAACTGAAAAAGTAACGAGAACAACAAAGAATTTTCGACAAAACAACCATATTCCAAGTGTACTTAGCACCCTTTTTTTTATTATTTTGGCTACAAATACACGAAATCTTTTGTTTTCAACCGAAAAAAAAACAATTGCAATAATTTTTCGCTTTGCCGCGTGCTGATATAGCCTATTGTCATCAAGGCAAGATTTACCGAATTCGGTTGCTGTTCGGGTTTTGTGCAATGTGTTTGGGAGACGACAAGAAAGCGGACACTGTTTAAAACCCGTTACATGAAGTGAAAAGTAGCTAGGATTTGTTCGGTTCGATTTTGGTTAGGGCATATTTCGATTCGAACCCTCTATCGTGGTGTCAGGCATCCATGTATAATATGTGTGTATGTGGATCGGTTGATGGGTGCGTTGTCGTCGTTTTTTTTTTTACTTCATTCTCACTCTGGAGCACGCGAGCGAATGAACAAATGTTTCGTTTCGTTCCGTTTTGTTTCAATAAACTGTGTAGAAGGGTGTTTGCTTTTAAAAATCCGCATATAATTTAACATTGTGTGTGCACCCGCTCTCTTACATGAAAGCCCGCTCACTTGCTCTCTATTTCGGAAGTTTAAATATGGCTGTGTGATATTGACACGACACAAGCCCCGAATCAAAATAGATAACGTTCATTTTTATTCAAACGAAAGAGCCGAAAAAAACAAAAACAACGTTTGTAATCGTTCAATGGCAGCGTACGAGAGTGAGAGATCGAAAGACACTAAGAGAATTGGTCGACAGACAATAAACAAAATGGATTGGAGTGCAATTGTAGGGGAATAAAGCTAACATTCATATATTTTGATTATCGACATACGTCAGGCGCATTTCTTAGCCCAACGAATATATCAAAGCCGCCAAGTTTTTCCATGTGATCGCATTCGGTTTTGTTGACGATGATGATGGCTGTGTTTTTTAGGCAACAGCAACAACAGCGAATAGAAAGAATCAGTACAATCATTTTAAGCGCATTTGTATATATTATGAGGCGGCACGGGGTTCGAAAATCATTGTAATCGGGAGTGTTGTCAGTGCTTAGTGGCAACGACGAACCCGCGCGTCATTAAATGAAGGGTGGTATATTTCCATTATTCTTTCTCTGACACTCTGTCTCTGTCGTTCTATCGATGGTGTGTCGCTGTCTTTCTCTCGGTGATGTGTGTATTTGTCGATACAAAAAACGAACCAAGTCACTGCATGCGGGAACATGCACCATGCTTCGAAGCATGTGCTGCTACTCTACGGCGGAAAGTGTATGTATCGCCCATGCATTGTGTAATGTGTATGCATTGAAGTGAAATACGTGTGGTACTCGCTATTTTCCCTATATTTTATTATTCGCCATCCCATTTGTTCTCATTGCATTTGCTATGGTCGTTTGTCTCGCCGTCTATAATATTCGTTAATATTGCATTCGTTTCTCTTTTTTCCGAACTTCAAACTCTCGCACACACACACAACTGGAGAGAGCAAAACACTGCTTTCGATTCGACATACACAAAGAAATACACACTGGTTTAGATACGGTTTTGCTGTTGGTGTTGTTTTTCTTTCCTTTCGCTTCATCCAAATGGCACACATATAATCAATGCAAGTTCAACATATAACGTAGTCAGTCAGCACCCTCATCGATACACCGCACAGCCATTTCGTCTAGCCAATGCAAAGCATGATTCATCCTTTCCTTTTATGGCAACCACCGATTTTGCCCTTCGATCACTCTCTCACTCTCTTTCTCTTTCTTTCTCTTACATACATCCGCCACCGATACGATTTTCCTTCCTTTTCTCTTCTATCTATCTCTCTTTCTCTCTCCCTATTCCTTCTCTTGCTCTCGCTCTCGATCGACAAAAACAACATATCGATTGAACAGCATTGATGTTAATGTTTTTTTTTTCGGGCATTTATTTCAGCTTGATTGCATCGACAGCAGTCAATGGCGAGAAAATACTACCGAAAAAAAAACCAATCAAATAAATCGTACACAACGTATACATTATGCATTTTTAATCGTATTTTCCTGGACACAACCGTAGTTTTGAAGTAGAGAGTCTTTTTTCCCGAGTTGAATAGAGTTGGTCTCAACAATTGCTCTCACAAACACACGCATCGCTTTCTTCGTTCGGGTTTTAGTGTCGGATACAGAATTCTCACACTCGTACAGCATTCAAAATCTAGTGTTACCCCGGTCAATACACAATACTCGCATGTCGCATAAATTATTATAATTTTACACATTTTAATCGGAATTTATAGCGAAAATTTTTCGCTCTTTACCCGTTTTTCATCCGATCCCATGTTTTTTGTTCATTTTAGAATTTCGGTTTGCTCTTTTTTCTCTCTCTCTCCCATTTTATGTGCACACTAGCACAACCGATGAATGTATTAGGCTTAATAAACACCATTCAGCTGCGTAAAATAGTAGTATG
Source organism: Sitodiplosis mosellana (assembly GCF_009176505.1). Classification (NCBI taxonomy): domain Eukaryota; kingdom Metazoa; phylum Arthropoda; class Insecta; order Diptera; family Cecidomyiidae; genus Sitodiplosis; species Sitodiplosis mosellana. Next base: position 185,036 of record NW_022601411.1, read on the forward strand.
CAAATGATTGTCGTCGTTTCGACACAAATAAGAATTAAGCATAATGAACGGAGTCAGAGAACGAGCGAGAAAGAACAGAGAACACAAGATAGAGAGAGAGAGAGAGAGCAAGAGAAGGAGAAAAACAAAAATAATAATATGTAATGAGCAAAAACGAATAAATATATAGAAAAAGGAACTCGCTTAATATGTTTGGGGGCCAAAACATACACACACACAAATAATAGAGCATAATGAACACGCGGAGATTAATTTTTGAGTATGCATAATTTCGGCGTTTTTACACTACCCTACTTCGGGAGAATACGGAAACAGTGGTGAACAGATTGAGAAACAGAGACGATTGGTTTGTGTGAGTGTATGTGTTTTCGATGCTATACGCACTTTTAAACGCACACACATGGCTCACAGTTTCATTCGGACGCATAAAGAATGGAAACAATATTTTCGTTTAATAATTCTTCACCCGGGCCACATTTTTCGGGACTTTTCCATCGTTTATTCCTTTCGTTTCAATTCTTTCGTTTGTTCAGTTCGCATCAACTCTGTTCATTTGGAGTTGAATAAGGGACCATGTGGCCGTACAATCACGTTTTTTTAAACGGCAATTATACATTTTTGGCATTTTTTGCTTTGTTCTCCATTTTTTTGTGTCATCAAATGGTTGATTTTATGATATGTTTTTGCTCTTTTTGATCGATTTTTTCGAATTCTTGTGGATTCTTTTGAATTTTTGTGGATTTTTTGCAATTTGAATTTTATCCTTCTTTTTTTCTACTTTTTCAAAGTTTTCTTCTTCAATTTTTGTTATTCTTTCTCGTTTGCTTATTCAAACGCGCCAATTTTGTATTTCTCTGTCGATTTCGGTGCATTTTTGGATGTTTCCAAAGACGTAAAGACGTCACTTTCAATCATTATTCGCTCATTTTCATTGTTTTTTTTTTCGATATTTATTTCTTTTGCCAAAAAATCTGAAACAATCGGCCGATTTCCAAAGCCAATTCAGACTGTAAAATATCCGCCCATCGTTTCGACGAAAACGAAAGTCCGAAACGATGTGAAGCGGGCGCAAACACACACACACACACACACACATGACGCACTCACATCCAAATTGATATATCTACTGTTTCCCTTTGGTTGTGTCCATTGTTCTCAATGGCAACGTGCGCGAGCGTTTGCATCGCAAACAATAAAGCAAAACAACCGAAAATAAGTCAGCTAATTGGTTTTTCGGTCGCTTTTGAACTTCTTTCAACAACAACAAAGTATATACGATCTACCGCTTGCGTTCGTTCCTCGTTATCGGCGAGGAAGAAGAGGATTTCGGAAGAATGGTGATTTGGTCAAAGAATATTTGCTTTTAATTTGATGTCGTTTGTTATCTGTGCTCAAACCAAAATTGATTTCATTACTGAAATGTGATGAACACGAAGTGTTCGATAGTAACTGAGATAGAGATAGATTGGTTGATTGAAGACTCTTCGACGAAGAGTTGCTTAGAGTGTTTCGTCGATTTTAATTGCATCATTGATGAATCGAATGAGAAAAGAGGCGATGAAGAGTTTTTATTTCTGTCTCCAAAAAAGGCGATCAAGCGTTGTTTTTAAAAGGCGATCGAGAGTAATAGTAAAAAGAAGAAGAAGAAGAGTGAATCAACGAATGTTCCAGACGAAGTGCCGTGAGAACGGCACACAAAATATGTGTGCAAAACTTTCATATCCATTACGTTTGGATAATCCACCGTTTGAAATATCGTTTGTCCATCGAAAAAACAAATATCAGAAACTTGTTGATGTAATTAAAGAAAATGCGTTCCGATGTTCACTTTACTTTGCGCATCATCTCTTGAATGGCATAGGATTGAATAAGAATGGAACCGGTTGTCTCATTTATACCGGCTTTGATATCATTATTTAATCTATGCAAATGGTCTTCCTTTCTATTAAGAAAGAAGAAAAAAAAAAAGAAACTAACGATGCCATTAGCTCTAATCATTATTTCGCTGGCCTTTAGTTTGTTTGTTTCTACTCATCTCCCTTTCGATGCTAGGCGATGTGATGCGCGAGAGAATGAGACAGACGAAAGTAAAGAATGTAAAGAGAAAAAAAACGGCAGCAATGGAATTCTCTCGAAGAACTTGCACAATTTATCAGCTAATCCGATTGGAAATGCGAGTCGAGTAGCCAAATTGATAGTTTTGTTTCCCTCTTCGCTTGGCTCATAATTAAAACAGCCTCAAAATATTCGGTTAATCCAGTGCATTGACCATCTTTGTCGCGACGCTCTGTATGTATATATGCGAAGTATTAGTTATGAATTTCTTTGGCTCGCATCCAAGAAGACGATACCATGAAGCGCGCACACAAGCTACTCGTGCGCTTGGTATTTCGCTTTTTTTACGCAATTTATGCAAATCAAATTGTTGGTTGGAGAGATTATTTGTGAGTTTTTTTTTCTCGGTCGCGTAAAAATGGGAATGACTGTATAAAATAGTCTCGTCACAAGCTCTCTCTCTTACTCTTTCACTCTCACTGTCTCTGTCTCTCGAACATAATTCCTCTTTTTCTCTTTCTTCGTTCGCTCTCTCACTCACTCCCGCCCTTTTCTCCCGTCTTCTCACTTCTTTCATTCATTTCCACAAAAATCATAACTGCAAAGTGTTTTTATGGTCAACAAAAACTCGACTGTTCTGTCTCTATGGCTATGTAAAAAAAAAATTTAAGAAAACTGTCTCTATGGAATGTCTCTGTTTGGCTGGCGAAATAGAATTGTTGGGATTAATTTATCGTTTATGTTCGTTTCAGCTCGAAAAATGCGTACGGCTGCTGCTGTACTGGAGTTCATTTGTTTGAAAACGACGTATCAATAGCCTCATAAATTAGAATTCATCAATCGGATTTGGCGTGAGATTTATTATTTTTATGGCCCTTTCTTTTGGGCTTCATTTTAAATATGGATCGGATCGTTCATGCAACTATGATCATTTATTGGTATTTAATTCAAATCAACTTGCCCATTTTTCACATCAATAATTTTTTTCTTCTTCTCTTTTTGTTGGAATCCAATAAAATGGTTCGCCTATTTTTATTCTCGAATTCTCCATATTTGTTCAAGTGGTGAAGACATCATCGGGCCAATTTGATGTCGATCATGTGCCAAACGGAGTTCAATGCTGCACAGTTTTTGGATTTGAATCGTTTTATATACCAACGACTGTTGAATAGCTGGCAAATATTTTGGAGCTGCAGATAATCGTTTGTTGTGCGAAAAGCGATTATCGTTTTTTTTTTTTGCATGCCATTTGACACTTTTCTTGTGGAGTTTCCACATTTTTGCTTGAGGTTCGTTTGATTCAATTTCAATTGTTTGCTCGTTCTCCGCATTTTTCCATAAGGTTCATTCCATTCAATTTCACTATTACATGCTTCGTACTCACAGCATTATACCAAATCAAACACCAATTCGATTTCAACTTTTAATTTATTCTCGCTTCAAATCGATTTGATTTTACATTTTTATCGCACATTTCAGAGATTACAAAATAAGTTGGTTCATTGGATTTGTTGGAAAAAGTGTTGAAGCACACACACACACACACACACACACACACACACACACACACACGCAACCATAGTGCATACGTATGTGAAATGAGCATAGGTGTTGAATGTGTTATATATATGTTTTATCTTTTTTTCTCTGTGCAAAGAAGTTGCGAGATGATGAAGAAGAAGAAGAAGCAGAAAAAACGCGCTCGATTCCATCCGACTCTGTTCGGTTCATTCAGTTGATCCGGTTGAATGTGTGAATGCGGTCGAGAGAGTGTATAAAACATTTATTGGTAAGGTGCAATGACACGAAACGGCCAATTTCAATATATTGAAAGCCAACATACACACATTGAATACTGTGTGTGCGCGCAATCCGTATACGGGACGATTCTCTTTGCTCTTGGTTGGTGTGTGGTTTGTGTGTGCTTTTTTCTTCTTCATCTTTGTTTTTTTAAATAGAAATATTTGCGAGAGATAGATAGAGCGAGGGTATAACGACGAAACGAAAAAAAGAAAATCATCGAACGAAAGAAAGAAAGAGAAGAGAAATTCGTTCTTGCCATCTTGAGTGCCATGTAGTTGTGTACCCGATATTCCAAGAGTGTGATGTACGTGTGTTGTATATTCGCATATTATTGACTTTACCGTGGCCGTGTGCGCTCATGTTGTGTTTCTCGATTTCGTTCAGCACAAGTCGCGTTCGTTCGTTGTGCGCGTCGCGCGTTGATGCTACAAACAGAGCCATCGTGTTGTTGTTGTCTTCTTTTCTTCTGTTATTGGTCGCTCTTTGTTCACCGTGGTGTAAGTTAAAGAATGAGAATGAGAGAGAGAGAGAGAGAGAGAGAGAGAAAGATCATTGTTGCCTGCACGCCGACAGCTCAAATGTTTGATAGATACAAATAAGAAAAACATTCCGCGCGAAACGATAAAAAAAAGAACACAAAAAAACATAATACAGAAGAAAAGAATAAGATTCAAGCTATAAAAGACAAGGTACACACACGGTGGAGTTTGTAGCAATCAAGAGGAAAATGGTAACATTCGAACGTAATTACGTGAAGACCCGAAGCCCGACGTGCATGTGTGTACGCTGCTCTCGCTCTGAGTATGTGTGTGTGTGTGAGTGGATAGCATACGATTGTGCCACAGGTAAAAATTACACACACGCTCATTTTATGAGGTTCTCTTGTTGCTGCTGCTGCTGCTGTTGTTGTTTTTTGTTTCTTATATGGCTACCACTTGATCTTCAATCAACAAGGAATACCTTACATCTACAATGAATGCATTACAACGCGAGCGCACACACATCCTGCATGAGCCAACGAGTTGCACAACAGTAACAACATGTTGGAAACAAATAACACAACCGTCGCCATACTAACCACATTTGATTTCTTTTTACCTCGTTCACCGTGTACCTCTTGATTTTTCTTTTCTTGCGCTGCTGTTACAATCAAGCAAATGCTTTTAAGTCATTCAAAACCAAAATGCAGCACTTTACTCGCACCACACTCACAAGGAATGCATGCACACACACACACACATGGTCTTCGAATATCGGTTTGAAAGTTTTGCTCTCAATTAAAAGAATGCATACAGATATATATGCTCAAGTCATAACTGGATTACTTTGCCAAAGCTAATTATAATTATATCTGATATTCTCCAACATAAAATCAACGTCGATACTCTTAATTTTTCCACGCTCTGCACAACACTTTTTGCACGGATATTTTTTCTTAACGATCATTACGACTCGGAATAATAAGATCTTTTTCGCTTTTTGCTCACAGCATCGAGCTGTGCGCTGTTTCCATTGAACAAGAACAATTCCAAATCCTATTACCATTCTCGCATATTTTTGCACACATGAGTGAAACCGTAATGACATTTCTCACATTTGGATCGACCACATTCGATTGACGCATTAACATAAGCTTCGATTGATTTTTTTCTCTATTTTCCATTGATAATTTAATTGATTGACTTTTTTCATATTTCTAGGTTCAGATTCATTTTTTCTAGGTTCAAATCCATTTCTATGTTCGATCGAATCAAGATATCTCTTCAGCTCAAGATTATTCGTTCTAAATGAATTCGAATTCTTTCGAATCTATCTTTTCTATTTATCGATGAAATTCTTTCCTATTTTTTATGCTCAAACGATCGATGCACATATGAAGGGAGTAGTCTGAAAAACACATCAAATTTAACTCAGATCTAAAAATTGCAAAAAAAAAATCTCTTCGGATTGCAGAATGCAGAATGAGAGTTTGAAAATGATTTGGAAGTGAATTATTTAATTTGTTGAGTTTTGGAAGAAATTTTTCAATTTCTGGTTAGAAGATTCTACATTTCACATTCCAAAGGAAATATTTAAGAACTAAAAGTATACAAAAAACATGTAGAAATCGAATTGAGTTAAATTGAATTGGATTGAATTGAATCGAATCGATTATCGAATTGCATTTAAAAAATAGGTAGACGAACGACGAATATACCGAGTCGAAATTGTCGAATGATTGATTAGTAATCGACTATAAAACCGAAATAAATCGACGAAACTTGATGAAGTTTGTTTAATTTCAAGGATTTTTTTTGGACTAAATTCAATTTGATTGTTCTTGTGACTCTGTTTTGTTTTTTTTCTTCATACAAGAGTTATCTGCTTCAGAGCAAATCAATTCAGACTTTTCTGTCTGAAGTCTTTTGAGCTATTCGTTTGAGTTCGGTATAACCACCACCTATTTTTCAAATGCAGTTCGATAATCGATATATTTCAGCAATAGATTTGTTTATTCGGTGGAATTCGATGATTTGAAGAAAAAAAAAGGTGATCGAAACAGCATTGAATTGCAAACAGTTCACATCGAAAACCGAACATATATTTGTTTCAAAATCATTCAATGGTTTCAACGCGAGAGTTGTTCAAATTGGGCCCGCAATGAGAAAAAAGTAGTTGAATAAATACGGTTTTTCCGTATGAAAAAACCGATATCAACAGAATTTTCTTTCCCGAAAAGAAAAATGTTGGTTAAGGCAATAAAAAATGATTAAGTGAGGTCAAAACGGCGCATTTTGATTTTTGCACTGTGATTCCGTGAAATGTGCAGAAATATGATCTGTCTTGCGATATGTTGCAATTAAATAAATCAAAAAATCCACAATATTCGGTTTGTAAGTATGGGTAGTTGTAACTGTTGGTTCTGTTGCTGCTGGATGATATACGCGGAAGATGATGTCGAGCATGTTGTTTTATTTTTTTGGATATGAAGATGGCATTTGAATGGGGGGCATGCATGGTGATTGTCTGTTGCATTTTTGCCAGGAATTTTGCTTGAAATCAAATAAAAATACTGATCACAGAGCTGGAGAGCGAGAGCGTTAAACAGAGACTGAAGTAAAACAAGCCGAAGGAGAGAGCGAGCGAATGAAAATGGTAATTGCGTTTGCTGCGATTGTGGCATGCACACATGCGATGAAGCGGCGCACAAGTATAAATATGGCCTAGGCCTATGATAATAATACGTAGTTCAAAACTGTTGGCCACAAATGAAGCGAAACCAACGAGCGAGAACGAGAGAAAGACTCACTCTACGGTTCATCTGTTGGACGTCTATGCCACGACAGAGAGACGTTTAATCGAAGACAAGAGAGAGAAAAAAAAAGAAATATTGTACGTACGAAGAACTATAATCGCAAATGCGACCGAATCGAGTAAAATGAAGCAGAAACGCGCGATGCATTGGAAAAATAAAACACAGAAAGGAAAAAAAAGAGCAGAAACAATCACCTCACAACGCAAAACAGGTAATTTAAACGAACAGAGAAAGAGCAAGAGTGAGGTTGAAAGAAAGAGAGAGAGAGAGAGAGAGAGAGAGAGAGAGAGAGAGAAAGAGAGAGAGAAAGAGAGAGAGAGAGAGAGAGAGAGAGAGAAAAGCGAGCGATATTTTCTGTTGTTATTATGATTTGAGAGAGATGGTGATGTCTTGAGTGTGTGTATAATGTTTGGTCGATGGTGCAAGCGCTCTCTCTCTCTCTCTCTCTCTGTCTCTCTTTTACTCAGCGTTGCTGCTGGCTATCTCAACCGTCGTCGAGTTTGCTGTTCGTTTGGAGGCTCCGCTTGCATGTTAAAATAATAAATTCTTGGGCGATTTTGTTTGCTATTATCGTGCCAATGAGATTTTTCTTCACTGCCATCGCAGCCGTTTCTGCGTCGTCGTCATCGTCGCTGTTCTTTTTTCTAGAAAACATTCCATTTTCGTACGCATGCGATGGAGGCTCTAGTAAGTCAAGAGATGCTGCATTTATTATGCAGCCATCAATAACGATAAAATTTTGTAGTAGAAAAAAAGGCAGCATCAACAACCGTCTATTTCACTTTAGTGTTCGATAATTTTGATTCTTTTTTCTTCCACTCTATCTATCTTTCTCTCATATTCCTGGTCTCTACGATGCCGCACCAGTCAGTGTTTTTCAATACTGGTTATTTTCGGTTTGAATACATTCGTTCGATTCGATTCGAATGCTTCATTCGATTTGCCTGGTTCCGCTACTTTTTCTATTCGTGGTTGATTTTCCATTATCTCTAATTCTCTTTCAAATGGATGCATATCCGATATTAATCATAGGGCTTCTCTCTCTCGTCGACCGATCGTTAATGCTTCAATTTACTTGATGGTAATCGATTGGAAAACGCGAAAATCGCGCGCTACGTCTGATCGAACCAATCCGAATGTTCTTGACTTGGTCGAGAATGTGAACGCGCGCGCGCGTGTGTGTTCCTGAAATGGCGTTGCAAAAAAGAAGCGCATTTATACAATTGCCGTTTTTCAAATGCACCGACTAATGCACCGCGTGTGTGTGTGACTTTATTGATTGATCAACGTCACACAAATGATGCGTCCACTCTGGCATTCCAATCGTTTCTGCTCATTTCTCGATGAGATCGCTTTGCTGATTTTTCTCATTTAATTTTCGATCTTTACGCGATTTTTCTTTCTTTCACTTTTTTCTGCGTCTTTTGCAAATTCATTTGCGACGTTGATCATTTGTGTGATGTTAACTCAAGACAGTTGTTCGTTCTCAAGACATTTGGATGGCGATCGGCATTTGCTATCAACAGTCCAATGCGAAACACAGCATTGCTATCAACAGATGACCAACACCTCCACGGCGCAAACAATTTGTACGGTGCGGCGAAATTTTTTTTGGAAACGTCAAACGTCGATTGAATTTACAACCGATTTATTGATTGGCGTGTCCGTTTTCGGACCTTGTTCGAACGTGAAATTCTTTGTGGTTTTTTCTCGTCTTTGCCATTTTGATATTGAGCGTAACTTTAGAGATACTCTTTAAATCGAGCTGCGGTACATTGAACGAATGTTCCAAAGTTGCGGAAAACATTAAATGTGCGACTGTTAAAAAGAAACAAAGAATAAGAAACGGCCGCCTGTCAAATGTCTTAAGACTCAAGACAGTTGCGGCATTGGAACGGAACGAAAAGGAAATTCTAGTAATCAAACACCTGCTTAGATATACAAAAAAGTACTTCGTACACATCGGAACGATTATTTTTTTTCTATTTCATTTTGAATGGTGGTTTGTTTTTGAAATGGCAATGGTCGTCTCTCAAATCAATTACGACTCACATGTCTGAGACTCTCAGTGTATCAAATGCCATGTTCACTGTTTGAAGCACCGATTTTTTTTGTTTTTTTTATTGAATTCATAACAATTACATACCTATAATTTTGATTGATTTTCAAAATCCGTTTTTTATTCGTCGTTCTCTTCCTCCTTTTTTTCCCCGAGTTTTTCGTTCTCTTGTGTTTGCTTTAATAACAATGTATTCCAAATTATTTTCACCTTAAAATCCGTTAACACTTGACAAACTTTTTGCTTTTAGCTCTTTTTCTCTTCTTTCACTTCAATTTTGGGCAATTTTTTGTTTTGACACATACACAATTTCCATTCGGTTATTGTTATTCACTTTTGCACTCAATGGATTTTTGTCACTTGTTGTTTTTTTCGGGTGGATTTTTGTCATTCGATTTTATTTTGGAGGATTTTTGTCACTCGATTCGGTTTTGTGTAGTATTTTCGTGGCTTGTTTTTTTTTTTCCTGGGAATATTTTTGTCACTTGTTTGCAGGATTTTCGCTTGTTATTCTAGCTGGTTTTATGTTGTTGATCGGTTTGCTGATTTGATCAGGCTTCAAACTTTGTTTATTCATTCCCCTCGTACGTGTATTTTTTAGATGGATTATTTTTTGTTACTAGTTTCACACAGTTTAATTACAAAACACACTCGAAATCGAAATGTAATAACGCATTTCCACTCGAGCAACAAGACAATGAAATGAAAGAGTACATGCACCGGTTCCACGCATACCCAATTGTTTATACCTTGAATATATATTCCTTTCTCGTGCTTTTTTTTCTCTTCTTTTTCTTCACACTTGATATTCTGTTGTTTAATTCCTTTTGTCTCTCTGTTTTTGGATTTCTCGCTTTGGTTACGAGTCTTTCGTTCGAACCCAAAAAAAAACAAACAAACAAAGAATTTAATTGCACGACCAAAACGACAATATTCTCTTCAGTTTAATCGAAATGTGTCTATATGTTGTGAATGAATTGTTAAACAAAATCGACGAATGAGACAAAAACAGAAATATGCAATGGTTATGAAAAATCGCGTGCATCGAAAGTTTCGATTCGAAACACAACTCGATGATAGCACAAGAGAAACGAGTTTTACTACGCGACGATTGGCAAACGAAAAAGAAAAAATTTAACGTACGTTCTCACATCGACGGCTCAATTCAAACTGAACGCCGCACCAATCCATTCAACAGAATCAAGTGCAACCGAAGAGAAACCAAAACAGAGCGGAGCGTGTAAACGGCGAACGCGAACTGTCTCGCGCGCACATTCGATGACGCGGCGCACACAAAAACCGTACGCGATGCGTTTCAACCGAAAGTTTCAGTCCGAAATGAGGGAACTCAACGAAAAGAACGACACAAAGAGGGAACGGGCAAAGAGAGGCTAGGGAGAGAAAGAGAGTGAATGGCGTGCGGTAGCAAAAGAACTCATCAACAAATGAAGAGAGAACCATGCATGTTTTTGGCTGCATGTCTGCATTTAAAATAACAACATCAAGCCGCTATACATGTGGACTTGGAAATGTGATTAAATCCACTGTACGCGCCACAGCGGCACGCTGTACGACCAGCATACTACGTTGTGTATGCTCTCTCTTGCCATCATCGGCGATTGTTTATTTGCTTGGAAAACACAATGCATTTTGTTGCTAGGTTCCAGTGGTCGTCGTCGTCGTCGTCGTCGTCGTTTTCGACGACGCCGGTGTGATGAACATGTTTGAATTGCGGTGCTATTGTGTACTTAAATCATTTTCGATGTATGCTTTCGGTGTATTATCATTTCATCAGGAGGAGAGATGCAAACAACAAAAAATTATTTGTAAATAATATGTTGATGCTAACACTTCTTCTGATGACCATCATTCGACGTGCCCAAGCTATAACCAATGCGTTTGGAGCGTTTTACATGCAGATGATACTAGGTTCGGCAGTCAATCTTTTATTTTTGTTTGTTCTGTTAGATCTTATGATAAGGCAGAATGGAAGCATTTCATTTTTGTTCGAATCACCAGAGAAATTAGACAAAAATTGTTTTGATTGCTTATTTGAACAAATTACTTCTTTTTTTAACAGGGATTCAAAACTGAATGAAAATACGTCTAATTTTTTTGTTTTTTTTTTTGACAAAGAAATTACAGATTCGCAGCCTTCGTTTCTTATTGAGCTAAATTTCTTCCAATTTCCTTGTATTTTTCAATTATTTTCTCACATTTTTAGATTTTTTGTTCAATGTGGTGAAGAAAAACCATCAAATTGAAATTTTTCTGCGCTGAAAATTCTCTTGATTGTCATTTTCTTGATGATTTTTCCATTTTTCTCAACTTTCTCGTTCTTTCTCAACGGTTTTTTAATTTTTTTTCGCTATTTTCGATCATTTTCCATTTTTAAATTGTTGTTTTCCTTTTTTGTCCATTTTTCAAAATTTACCATAAATTTTTCATCGTTTTTCTCGCTCTTATATGAAAAAATAAGAGTTTTTTAAGATAATTTTTGCGACATAAAAGGTTTAAATGAAACAATTTAGTGTATTTCTAACTCGTTGAAAGTGCTCAATTGATAGAGAGCCTATTTTCTGTTTAGTTTTGTCGTGACAGCAGAAAAAAAGCCTGTCAAATCACCGATAAGCCAAAGCGATAGCTGGATTTCATTACAATTATGAAATGAATTGCGCGTAACATTAAAATCGCTACTAAATTGGCCAAGTCAAATGCAGACCAATCATTGAAGACAGCCAGATAAGATATAGAGCCAAGATAAAATCACACAAGATTACAAATGGACAACTACACGACGATGAAACTGGATATATTTGTGTGTGTGTTACAATCATTAGAATAGAAAACTTGACAATGCACATTGAGTGGCGAACGTGCAAATTGCCGTCTCACGTACACCGCGCGCATCTAACGCAACAAACATCATCCTATCTCATCCCATGCGAGCGAGCGACCATCATTTATCATTAACTCTTCAGGTCATTTGTGATTTCATCTCGTCTTTTCTCTTTATTACATTCATCAAATGCCTTATTACTGCATTCCACAGCGTGAATGCTTTTGACACATTTTGATCACATCACCGTGCACAGTTGAAAATTTCGAGTGAAAAAAGTGGGTGAGAGGGAGAGAAGGAGAGAGGGAGAGAGAGAGAGAGAAGAAAAACTATCATAAAAAGAGAGAAAATGATAGAAAGGTGAACATTTATTGAATGCTCATTTGGTTTCTAGTGTTTTTAACATTTGGCTCATTCTCAACAGAATCTCAAGCTAGCTCCTTGTTTCTAACTTATCGAAATCGTTTTTGAAGCGAAAACAAAAGAATGAAGACATTTCAATCAAAAAGACAGTTCCACTTACAAGACTGCACGTAATCACACGGTCCGACGTTTTCGATTTCGAACATTTCGCACTGGGTGACATGTCATTTCCATTCTATTGTTCAGAACGTTGACAAATGTCAGGGAAGGAAATAAGAGGATGCTGTAAATAGATTCAAAACTCAAAAAATTCAACATTCACTATTCAGTTCATTGCCTCAAAATGAGCACAACAAAATGATTTTATTAGAACGAAGTATGGCAATGTGGAAAAATAGTTCAACATTCAAAGAAATTGCTTTGTTTAATCATTTTCAAGTGAAATGGTTTTCGATTGACCACCAACCAAGTAAAGTAAATTAAGGCAAAATGTTTTTATGCACCACTTTTTATGTTCAACACATAAAATGGTTCTCAAATCCAATCTAAATCATCTTTCATCTGTGTGATTAAATCTACAACCATCATCATCATCTTGAGCTAATGAAAATATTAATGATTTGCAATTTCCCGTTTTAAATCCATTGCAATTTCCTTTTTCAATCATTAAATCAAACAAACCGTTGGAATTATAGTTCGAAAATGAAGAAGTAGCACACATTTTTTCGAACGCTACAAGACTGAATTAGGCTAACAAAAAAAAAGAAAGGGAAATTAATTTAAACTTGAAAACAAATTCTGCAGCTTTGATTTGGACAGTTAAATTTTGACTCATTTACATACGGAAATATAGTTGATGGCTAAATAACTTCATTGAAGTTTAATTAAATTACCTGGAGGAATGAATCCTAGTATCATTTTTGTTATTCATATATTTATACAGTACCTTGGCATGCTCCTGAGTATGGCATAACCGAATGCATCCCATGCTCAATGTTCATGAGCTTTGAATATTGTCGGAGTATTGATTGTGGTTTTTTGACAAATCAAGTTAATCGAAATTAAAATAAATAATAAAAATTGTAATAACTAAAAATCAAGTAAATGTCATTTATTTTATTTTGTGAACTTGAAAATGTTGCAATACGGGTGGGTGTTTGATGTTATCAATTGAAATAAAATTGGACCAAGGTTTTTTCACTCATCGATTTTTTCTTAATTTGATTTCTTTTTCCTTCTGTTTTTCTGTTGATTTTTTTTCTCGATTTTTCTCATCTTCTATTTATCTTTTTTTTCACATTGCGTTCGCATCAGTTTACATTGATTTAACAATTTGTAATATTTATGAATTTGTTTTTGCTGAGTTGATTTCTAGTGAGGGTTCATCAGAAGTAGCAAATAGGAACACAACCAAGTAAATATTCCATTGGATAAAATGGATATGTTTATCAGAAGGAAATATCGGTCAGAATCTTATCATGAAAATGGGTCATCAAATCTTAGTATATGGAAAACTACTATAGCATTATTTTTATGTATGAATATTCATTCTTATTTAAGAAAACCTAAGAATTTTCACATCTATATGATATTTGTTGATAATTTTTTTTTTGATAATAAAAAAAAAGAAGCAAAATGTTGACAGTTCAAAAGTGTGTTGCTAATACGTTCCACATGACAATAAGAGCCCATTGTACGCACAAGGTGTCGTTGAGTGGATGAAATCGGTCATACATCTCCAGGAATTTAATTGTTCTATTTTCATAATACTCCTTCGTTTCATTGGATAGAGCTCGAAATGCTTTCTCCGTCATATTGGCTGCTGCTGTAGCATCTTTCCAGAATGGGCTTTGTTTGAGGCTCTTGTCATGAAGCATCGTCCAAGCATCACCCGAACACAGGTTACATTCACATTTCATATGCAATTGTTTCTCTACATCCAATTTACGATCAGTAAGGGGATTTATATAATTCAGATTACTCGGATTCCTGCATAATAATCGTTGAAAAGAATTCTTTGAAATTTCATCCTTGAAAACGTCATTTTCATTCGAGAAAGAACAAAAAAATACTTACAGATAGGAGCGAAAAATCTGTTGGCCTTTTTTAATGGGTCGAATCACTTTACAGATGAGACGATTATCAACTGACATACTGCAGACGTTTGGAAGGCACGAATGATTCATGTAACATCCAAATGGATACATTCCGTGCGCATACGGGAGGAAGAAGCCAAAATCCATTCGCGATCCGGTCTCTAATTTTACGTATTCATTCAAACTGACTTGATTCACAACCACGTGGACAAAATGTAGAATTAAATGCTGTAAAAAGCGACGATGTTTGTCGAATGTAAACATATTTTCGAAATCAGAAGACTTTGTAATGGCAACGAAACCATTAGCAGCTAATCAGAAAGTGTTTTTTTTGTTGGTTAGCCAATTGGAATAGCATACAAAATTTCCTTTGTACGGCATTCGTTAAGTCCGATGTGCCTTTACCATCTAGTAGTAATTCGACCGTATGCATCAAGCGATCGATATCAGAAAATGCCACAATTGCACTGAAAATAGTTTTTACAATTAATTCAATTTTTTCTTCATACTCCTCAGCGATTAGACTGTTGCAAACAATGTGATGAAATGAATTGGTCATGCAATCTTCATTGCAATGCAAGCAACGGCCCACGCAATTGTTGCATGCGATGAAATTCTGGGCATATTTAAAACAGCCAAGGCAACGATCACAGTCTACTCTTGAGTCTCTCGCAATCGAAAATGGTTCCTCCACCAAAATCGTCTGACCTATTTGGAGATCGCACGTGGTGATGATGTGTCGACCGAATTTATCGTTTTGTCGGATTTCCAAACAATCAGCGACACCGGGATATTCTTCATGCTCGTTAAAACTTAATACTGGCTCTCGAACTTTACATAGATTTGCGTTGATTTGTCCTTCGTCCAATAGACGTTTACACTTTGAAACACGTGCGTTCAATGCGTGCATCAAATGTGATGGATAGTTGAATTTTTTCGCCATTTCGATGTCCATCAAACACTCTTGAAGCATGCCCATTTTAAAGAAGCATGCTGATCGATTTGCATAAGCTAAACCTATTTCGTCAGACCCAATTTCAGCTTTACGCAAACAATTGTTGAATTCTTGCATTGCTTTCACGTAATCGCCCGAAGAAAAACTTCTTTTTCCATTTTCACGGCAAACGGTGGCCAACGAATTGCTTTTTTCAATCGGATCATTTGAATCAAATGCACATTCTACATCCCGCAAAGTTATTATTTTTAGTTGAAATGCAAAAATATCAACGTACAAATCGGTCTGTGGTGATTTTTTCCATAATATATTTCGAAGCATTTTTCTGATAGATTAAACCGTTCACAACACTTCAACGACGAGTTATTTCAATGACAGTACAAGTTGAACTAATTTTTTTTGGGCGCATTCGTTCTCCTGCATGGCTACTCCGTTCAATACATGTATACAAGTTGAGTTTACATGATTTGCAAAACAAACAGATATGCAAGAATGTCACTAAGAATGTAAAACAAACAAATGTTAATATGCGCAATCAAGCAATGTTCTCGGAAATTTGTTTTGACACCAAATGGAAGACGATATTCTAACGTTCTGAGTTTGTCATTATTTTTGCTAAATATGCTCAAAATAACGTTCCTTGCTTGTTAACTGAAGAATATCATGAAAAAAAAGCTTACGTCTTTAATACGTTTTCAAAACTGAATTGCAGTTAATGAAACCAGAGATGAAAACGAAGCATACTCCATAAAATTGAACCACATTTTTTTTATCCAAAAATACAGAATTTGTATTACAGACCTTATTGAAGTCATTTCAATGAAATGCTTGCAAAAGCAACATCAAAATCCTTCGTGTGCAAAAAAGGCCATTTAAAATCTGAGTTTGCAAATACGACTCTAATTTTGTTTCACTCTGGTTCTTTTGACCATGATTTTCTTGTGTATTTCAAAAGTTCTCCAAGGGTCTGTATAAACATGATAATTGTTATTCTTAACTGTTTGATCACTGATAAATTTGGTCCGTATTACATGGGTGAAACGAAAAACGTCCTAAAAAAAACCCAAAAATCGTCCTATAAATTACGAAAATCATCCTAAATATCACAAAAATCGTCCTGACAAAATACAAAAATCGTCCTAAGAAACTACAAAAATCGACCTAAAAGACCCTAATTTCGTCCGAAAAATAGTACAAAAAACATCTTAAAAAACCTAAAAATGTCCTCAAAAACCCAAAAAACATCCTAAAAAAAAAGATTGTGTTTGTTACAGTATATTTTACTGAGTTGCCTCATTGCCATTGAAATATATAATTAAACATACAGTTACTCACAAAATTGTTCAATGTGTCCAAAAAGCATATTTTTTATATCGCATGGAGCAGATATGGCAATATTATCGTGTGATACTTGCTTACGTGCGTCTAATATTCATCATATTTCGTCAAAAAAGAAATATTCGGCTACATCTATTCGTAATGCTCAATTTTATGTTACAAAATAAAAAGAATTACATTGGTAATCCCGAACTTTTCCGTACCGTTGGCCTGCGTTGTCCGTAGGTATTTTTGGTTATTTTTTGTGAATTTTCTTGAAATAAAGGCAGTGAAAATATAGTAATGAAAATAAAGTAAAAAATTGGTCACTTTAACTAAAACTTCGACAATTCTGTATGAGAGGTACCCGTAAACCGTACCACATTGGCTTTGAACTTTCTGAGGTTTCATTTTTTGGAGAAAAAATAAGATTCTGAAAGTTTAATGTTGATCGCATTTGCAGAAGTTTGATTTTTGGCCCTCAATTTTTTCCAAGAAAATTTCGACAAAAATTGAGGACAAAAAATCAAACTTCTGCAAATGCGATCAACATGAAACTTTGAGAATCCAATTTTTTCTCCAAAAAATGAAACCTCAGAAAGTTTGAAGCCAATCGGAATCGATTAACGGGTACCTCCCATACAAAATTGTCCAAAAATCGGTAATTTTAGTCAAAATGTCGAAAAGTTTGTATGGGAGGTTTGTAA
The DNA here is from genome assembly GCF_009176505.1 of Sitodiplosis mosellana. Lineage (NCBI taxonomy): Eukaryota > Metazoa > Arthropoda > Insecta > Diptera > Cecidomyiidae > Sitodiplosis > Sitodiplosis mosellana. The sequence continues at coordinate 202,525 of NW_022601411.1, forward strand.
AAATTTCGAAGAAAACAACGAAAATCATTTCCAATCAATTTTTTAAATTTTATACCAATCGAAATGATTTTCGTTGTTTTCTTCGAAATTTTTCGTTGTTGATAACTAAAATGAAATCATTTTCTGATAAAACTAACGAAAATGTTTCTTATTTTGATGCTGTAGAATTGAAAAAGGAAATGATTAAAGCGTGACTCAACAGAGAACTGTGGAATAGACGAAATGAACGGGAATTCCTTAGATTGTAAAAACGACAGCATCAAATGTTATCAGCGATATTTTGTAACATAAAATTGAGCATTACGAATAGATGTAGCCGAATATTTCTTTTTTGATGAAATATGATGAATATTAGACGCAAGTAAGCAAGTATCACACGATAATATTGCCATATCTGCCCCATGCGATATAGAAAATATGCGTTTTGGACACATTGAACAATTTTGTGAGTAACTGTATGTATAAACTTTGGTTGGTGAGTCGTATTGACTTGCTGTCCAAAGATGGTTGTTCTGATTCAGCATTCAAATTTCTTTATCAACATTGTATTTCCACGAAATAGTCTTGGTGACAAAGTGCACAAAGACTGTGTGTGGGAGTATTTTTTTTAAGTGATATGGTCTTGAATTGTGTACTTGTTTGCTGATTGTATTAATTGCTCAGATTTTTAATACAAATGTTGCAATGCAAGTGTACATTTAGTTCATACTAAAAGAGAAGCATTTAGTCGTCCATTCAAAATCATGGAGTTAGCATCAGTTTATTATCTGCTGTTCATTATTTATTTCACAAAATTTGGAGCTTGCGATTCCAAATTTGAGCATATCAGTGACTGTGTATATGCACGTATATTGGAAAGAAAGCCTGGAACCGATTGGTTGACATTCAAGTGCAACGAAGTTGACCATGAACAAGACATTTTTCTTCAAGATAAATTTCACTGTTCATATCATCCAGTAAACCACAGTGAATATGCTTTCTATCCGGGCACAATAAAATTCGAAAACTGTCGTTTCAATCAGATTCACATAGATTTTTTCGCGAAATTCCCGAACATACATACATTCAATATTTCGGACATCGAACTGGAAACACTGCAAATCGGTACATTTTCGGGAGCAAAAATTTTAACAAATTTATTCGTTGCAAATAATCAACTATCCGAAATACAATCAGGTGTATTTTTTGCCGCTAAAAATCTAGAAGTTGCTGATTTTGCATGTAATAATATCAAAAGTGTTGACACTTTCGCTTTCAAAGATGCAAAAATCCTCGAAACACTAAATCTGTCGCAAAATGCAATAACAAAACTTGACGAATACATGTTTGTCGATTTGATCAATTTAAAGGAATTGAATTTATCGCATAATAAAATCAATGAATTTGATTTTAGTGCATTACCCATGAATTTGATGATATTGGATTTGTCCAACAATAACATATCAAATTTGGAAAGAACATTCACAAAAATTGCCAAATTAAAACACCTTAATTTGGCATTCAATCCACTGGCTAATTTAAACATTGGAGCATTTGCCAAAGTACCGTATCTGGAATACCTGAATTTGAGACAAACTCATTTATCCGCCATTCCATTGGCAACGTTTTCACATCAGCAAAAATTGGTTTCACTGGATTTATCCGAAAATTATTTGAAAAAATTGGATTTTAAGATGTTTGAGCTCATTCTTCCCGATTTAGAATCACTCCATTTGAATGGAAATCGACTGAAGGACCTGCATGGATTCGCAAGTGAACTTTTTCCGCAATTACATGTGTTCGATATTAGAGGAAATAATTTCAACTGCTCTTATTTACTGCAATTCATGAAATCAATCAGCTCGGAAAAACTTCACATTCCAGTTGCACCAGAAACGATTAAAACCGGCGACACGCATGTTCAAGGCATCAAATGCAAATCTCGGGATGAAGTGATGGAACTTCAGAATCATGATAATGTAACGGAAGGAGATGAAGCCACAGAAGGACATGAAGCCACAGAAGGACCTACACAGGACATTCAATTACACGGAAATGACATGAAGGACAACGGTGCTAAATCAACTCGAGAATGCCACAATAGCTTATACCTGATAATTGCAGGCATTGCATTCATATCGAGCATTTTTTTCTATTGCTATGGTTTATTCAAAATTTTCGGTCAATTAAAATCGAATAATTTGGTTCCTGAGGTCAGTATTCCACATGAAATGATAAGTGAACGGCCAATGATGTTGAACATATAAAACAAGATAATACATCAAGTAAATTCTTCTTATTTTCTATTTTTCAATTTCTTTCGCAAGAGAAATCAGTTTGAAGAAAGATTAAAATAAGATTTTTCTATGTGTTTCACAATAAATTTATAACTTTTGTGTAATGATAAGTTGAGGCGTGTGCTTTTTTAATTTCTTTTTGATAATTATCAAAAATTAATTTATTAATGAATCTAAAACTTGATAGAGGTGATAAAGATCAGTTTTTATTGGTATAAAAAAAATTTCATTTGATGGGGTGGAAGTAAGAGATAGATAGTATCTATTGGATACTTATAAAAACTAACTCAAAAACTGCTCACAAAAAACTAGAAGTTGAAATTTGGTCCGCGAAAGGTAAAAAATTTGGTCAAATCCATGAAAATGTAAAAAAAAATATCCGTTTTGCCTTTGCGGCGGTTGAAATTTTAGCTTCTAGCTTTCTGTGAGTGAGACAGATTAAACTTTGAGCAAAAAAGAAACAAATTTGCGAGCGAATATGGCACAGCTCAGCATTGACAGGAAGAGACGTTTTATTCCATTTTTCTCACTACTGGAAATAGATAGCGATTTGGTGGCTTTAGCTTATTTGAAGTTCTGTTGATAATCTGAAATAATTCCGAATGTACCTATTATCTCTTTTCTTTACAATATTTTTCACGTTACTTCTTTATAAATAACGAGAAAAATACAAAAATCTCTTCTTCCGCTCAATGCTGAACCATGATGCTCAATGGCACGTGTAATTTTTGCTTGCAAATTCATTTGTCTCCTATTTTGTTCAAAATTTTTATCTGTATAACTTACAGAAAAAGATCCAATTAGTTGGGTTCTTGCCTTGTGTATGTCGCTTTAAAACAATTTGAAGGTGCCAATGGGCTATTTCCTCTTGCTGAAGATACACCAAGGGAATATACACAACCTATTTCATATCGCTCACTACTAAAAAAACACAAACCGTTGCGTCGATTCAACTCGCCAACAATTTGAAATTTTGAATGATGGATAACCGTTAGTTCAATTTTATCATACGATGCAACATTATAAATGTATGAAATTCATACTATAAATCGACCGTAAATTGAATATGCAAAGCTACTGCAATAAAAAGGCTTCAACTCGTTTGGATTAAATCATTTTAAGTGTGAAAAAAAAAGTTAGCACTAAGAAATTGTCCTATGTTTTTGAGCCAATTTCGCTTCTCAAAATGTTTTTCTCTGTGAAATGGTGTTAATTCTAACTGCATTTCATGCCAGCCTTTTCGTACCAATTGTTGAATCTCCATAGAAACTTTTATATCGTCGTTAACTAGCGATGTTCTAAAATTCTAATTCCGAAATGTGATAAGAAAGTATTTTCCTCTAGAGAGCTCTAATGTGTATCAAATTAAAAATGCAGTATTTGATTGTACAAAGTGGCAAAAAAACGGTACATTTTGTTGTGTTTCTCAATTCAAGAATGTTATTTATATGAAAAGCTACGAGAAAACGTTCGTTGCTGCAGTAAAACCACTTTAACAATTATCATTTTGATAGTAAATTTGTACGGTTTGATTGCCAGCCCGAGCTGTCATGTCGGTCGATGCAAACATAATTACCGTTTCGGTTTGAAGTTCATATTTGGAATTTAAATGAGAGTTTTATTTGCTGAACGAAATAACAAGAACAGAAATAAAAAGATCGTTTGTTTGTGTTTACTTTGAAACAATTCATAAGTTGGATAGAGAAGCGCGCGTGAGTCTCTCCTCATATGAAAATGCATGCCACACACTCTAGCACATGGAGAGACCGAGCTCAGTGCAAACGAAGAAAAAAGAAGAAGTTGAAAACACGTTTTTAATTCGCACCGAAGAAAGAATCGCACATTTGGTAACGGTATCATTTGTTTGTTGACTGACGCGAGATAAAAAGTAGCAATCGTTTTAACATGTTTTAACTCGGTTTTTTTTTCGCTCGCTCGCACTACGAAATGAGACGCTCCTCACTTTTCTTCATTTTTACCGATTGCACCTTGGCATTTTTCTTTCTCCGCAAACAATTCATAATTATTTAATTCATTCGTGTTAATTGTTTTTCTAACCTGCAACAAAATTCGCCGGGGAAAATAAAAAACCGTTTGATAAATTGCGAATTGACTTCTTCTCTCGGTTTTTCTCTCTCGTTCTCTCCTTGTCTCTTTCTCTGCCCTTCTCTCTCTCTCTGTGTACTACCTTCTCCTTCTCCTTCCCTCGCTCTCATTTGTTTCAAATATTTTATTCGACACTTTGATGAAAAAGAAAAATTGAAGCCAGAAATGAGCGCATTGTGATGAGTTTTCATTTCGATTGATGTGATCTCGTGGAATGCGAACCGATTTCTGCTCCAATTTGTTGGTGAATGGTTAATTTTTTTTATGACCACTTAAAGTTAATCATTTTTTTCTGGTCATTTGTTCATTAGTTGACTTCACCTAAGTCTAATGTATTCGAAAATTTTCTAAATTAATTTAAAGAACGAAAAATTCCACGGGCTTTGGTGTTGATGCTTCAATTAAAACGTTGAAATTAAATTTGAAACGAAGCAATGACTTTAATTTTCTACCATTGTCACACGCATTCAATTGCCCAGTCCATTTCGAACGACAACGACGACGAAGGCGATGATGAAAACACATGTGCATCGTGCACATTTCACAATATCCAACGATGGTGATGGCCTAGGATAGAGGTAATTGTTATAATTAAAATAACTGTTATTAATCAAGTTGCGCGAATGGATCGCTTTTACCATGTTCGTGCATATGTGTTACACAGTGAGCTCGATACAATGACCGCAGCAAACACCATTTTTCTATCAATGCATTCGCTTCCACCATAAATGAGCTGCGCTGTTGGTTTCGAGCGATTTATTAGCTACATCCACTCCATACCTGTGCACTTGCCAATCTTTATCTCAAACACTTCGCAGAAGAACATACGGGACAGAATGCAAACAACACACCAGCCAACCAAATGAAACAAAGACACCCAGGGGCAGTTTTATCTATGATTTTGATAAATAATATAGTATTGTGCTCCGAATGAAATTATATGGCGAATGGTTTTTTCCTTCCACATTTCTTAATTACGGATTTTCAAGTGGAACAGAATGTTTTCCTCATTTCAATCGAACTTCACACCGAAAGAGTGCAGATTTAATTAAGGTAAGTAAATATGCAACTTTTTGCCTAAGATCGATTTTAGTGAGAAAAGAAGCGTTTTATCTTCATTTTTACCTGGTACTCAATTTCTTGTTCTTCTTTTCTAGAAATATTTTGCACAATATTGCAATGCACTTTCGATTGAACTGTTGAGCTCTATTGTTCGTTGAAAATTTATAGCAATTTTCATTTTTCCCTACCTTATTTTAATAAGATTAATTAATCTTTTTTTTTTCGACAAAGTTCAATTCATTTTAATTTTTTCCTTCAAAAATGTAGCCCTTTCCAAAGGATCTTTAACTTTCTTTTTACTCGGAATTCACGAAACTGACGATTATGATGCAATCAACGACTTCAACGCCTTCTTTTGAAAGTAACTATATTCACTGTTATTGGTTAAAACAATTGTTTGTGTCCACACTATGGGTAATGTGAATTGATGGATGCTTTCAAAAGAAGGTGTAAACGTCCCGTAATTTGATCCAAATTTCTTCTCACTCAAGCTCAAGAAATATGAATGAAAAATTTGAAATTTGCACTAAAATCCCCTAGAAATAAAGAAAGACGCGGATACAATGGATTACGAACCGGTATATCAGCTTGAGAGTGGGAAAGACGAGATTACCGGTTTATCTAACGAAATACAGCACTTTGATTGAAATGCAGTGTAATCGAATCGTTTTGAATGAGAATATTAACGATTGACAAATTGAGTCTTTAGCTTTTATGGCATTTAAAGCAAATGAAGAGTCGACTCAAAGCTTAAGGCTGTCATTTAATTTCAGACACTCGATGTGGAACTCACGTGTGTCTCACTGTCTCATGCATGGAAAATATTGAAATCCATTAATTTCTATTTTTTCATAGCAAAAAATTGAATTTTTGCAGTCCGTTAAACGGTTTGTTTTGCCGTTGGGTGTAATCATTTGAGCACTGACAGTCAAAAAACTCTGTCAGACACTTCATTGAATCTGAAACACATTTTGATTGCTTCATAAGAAATTTCAAAAGTTACAGTTATTTATTTCCGACATAAATGCGGCCTGAGTTTGAACATGCGTGCTCGTCTACGGTCCCATCAACACCCAGTTTATACAAACAGCGACGGCCGGGTGCAATTTCTTATTTCTCATTCACTGAACCATCTTGTTAGCATGGTTATTGTGTTGCATTAAACGGTGCACATACATTGATTCAATCATACATTTGCATTTCTAATGAAGAAGCACCAGCAAAACCACTCACCTTTTGCACGAGACGCCAACGACAATGAAGACGACGAGCAACATGCTAAAAGGGAACTTCTAATTACCGTAATTTTTCGACGATAAAGTAAAAGTGAAGAAAATGCTTAATTTAATTTCTACCATGCAATTCTTTACATTCAATTTCATTTTGCCACAGTAAGTGGCTTCGAGTGGCTCCGTTGCAACTACATTTTATTAGCATTGATATCTTTCTGTGTGTATCTGACAGTTTCTGTCTCTCTCTATCTCTCTGCTTCTTCTCTCTCTATCTCTCTTGGTCTTTAGCATTGATGCCTCTCTATCTCTTTCTCCCTCAGTCGCTTGCAGTGGGTGTTGCCTTTCCACCTTTCGTCTCAATAGTTTGCCATTCTTCACACATTTCTTCTCACCTTTTATACATTTTCCGAGTTCTTATTTAGAATTTCAATGACAATATAACGGATAAACGAATAAACGAACAGAAAAAAATTCATCAAAACTTCGCAAACATTTGAATTCATCATGAAATTGTATTTATTAAGTGTGGATCCATTGCTCATTATACATTTTGGTAAAATGGTATGAAATCTTAGTTGATTTCATTTTCTTTCTTCGAAAAATATATCATCTTTTCTTCTAAACTTCTCTTATTCTTCTTTCTTTTTTTTTAATTTGCTACGACATTCATTCGTATGGTTTATGAAAAAAAAAACGTATGAAAAAAAGAAGAATCATGCAAACGAAACGAAAAAGAACGATTTTCTTAAATGAAGAAGTGTCAAAATTGCTACAGTTTTTACATTTTACATTTTGTGTTTAGATCATAGTTGAGCGTAGAAAGGGCAATTGTTTCTACCAAAAAAAAATGACGAATCATAAGAATGCTTTGAATAAACATAAAACTTCGTCGTTCAGCGACTGACATTTCCTACAGTATCAATCGAATTGATCAAAGTTGCTTGTTTAGCCTATGACAAAGCATTTTCTTTTTTCATCTTTCTTTCGGAGCAACAACTGAATCCAAGCAAAAAAAAAATCGTACTCATGAGAAAGATCAAGAAAAGTGAAGGAGAAAAAAAAGTTTGGTAAATTATATGTGGTTGGGTTTGGGTTGTTGGATTAATTTTGTCGTTTCGTTCGGCCACGATGGTGTAAGTCACGTTTGTCGACGCCAATTGCGATGACACCGTCCATTGGTAGTGCTGTATTTTTGACCAGATCTGCGTCTTTTACACCAACCGTTTGGCCGATGGTGCCGACACCGCCGCCAGCCGGTGGTTCACGCTGTGCATTTGGATTTTGGTTTTGATTTTCGTTCTGCTGCTGCTGCTGCTGCTGCTGTTGCTGGTGCTGATGCTGTTGCTGCTTCGATTGTCCTCTTGAGTGCATTTTTTGTGGCTTTTGATTGGCATTTGGTCGATGCACCGTATTTGTGATGGGTTCGATGACATTGCCCACGGCTTTTGTGCGTCCCTCACGGAACACCAACCGTTGCTGTGGCCGCAAATATTCGGGATGCTTGATGAATCGGAAGCGAACACGGGCTTTGTCACCTGTTTTGAGATGTGGAAAGATATTCGGTTAATGTTATTAAAGCGATTTTTTTAGCATTTCTACTTGTGCCAAACTAAAATAGTGAGTTTTTGTTGACTTTTCTCACTTGCAAAATGATTGGCAAAAACATTTGACAAAGCCAAAAATGTGTGAAATGTTTTATTTAAATGAAATATTTCCTCATCTTGGAATGAATGAACTGTTTTTATCATCACCTGTTCTTAGCATATCCTTTGACATTGACAATATCGATGCGGTTTGACGAATACTGCCGCAATGCACCATCGCTTGGTATCGTGACGATATGGTGGTCGGATGATGCAGTACAACGATTTCACCATCAAATTCCCAGCAGGCTTTTGGATTGAGTTCAGGGCTCACGAGTACCATTCCTTTTCGAATTTGCGACCGTTTAATTTTCTTCAATGCAAAACTGGCCGTTTGACCGCCACGCACCTCGCCGACATTCATTCGCTTTCGATGGATCGATTTGATGGCAATCGGTGTGAAATGTCCCAATGCATCTGGACCCAGCAGCAATGTGTCATTCAGTCGAATTACACCTTGTAACGTTGTACCCGATACCTGCGAATTCGAATAGGGGAATTTTTTTTAATTTTTGGAGAAAATTCAGAATTCAAAACGGAAATTTTTAATTCTAAAACGAAGCTGGTTAATTTTTCGGAATAATTTCCTTCGATATTTTGAAGAAAATTTCCAAAATTCCAAGAAAAAGTTAAAATTTGGTTAATATTCACTCACCACTGTGCCAACACCCGGAACTGAATAAGTGTCATCGATTTGAAATTCGGGCGGATATTTCTCCATTCCACCCATTCGCGTTGTCAACAAATTAAGGAACATTTTCAACAGATCCAAATTGTCACCCGTAACATTTGATACTTGAAAGATTGGGCACAAACGTTGCGACACGAAATTCGTAGCACTGAGCACAACATCGTCCGATGTTCGAACCATCACCGGCACCTTACGACATCCTTGCGATTTTAACACTTTGCACAACAATTTTAAATTGTCTTGGAGAATATTCGGTGGACACATATCGATTTTGGTGACCACCACAAACACCGGCACGGACAATGCCAGCGCCAAACCAAGATGCTCTTTTGTCATTCCAACAATACCAGCATTTGCACCGATCTACAAAGAAACCAAATATTGCATCATCATTTCATATCATAGGAAAAGTGCCACAATACATTTCAAATGTAAGTCATTTGACACATAGCAGTCAATGCCATCTCAATTCCAACTCATTGCATCATTGTATTTTTCGGCAACTTTTTTCAAACGTGTATGGCTTTTCTAGAATACAATCAACTTTACGGCGACGCTAACAGCTTCTCTGTGGGCCGGTACTACGCGTTAGCCAAAACGTATTGATGTTTCGCAATGGTTACTCGATGCATTTGCCAAAATACTATGATTTTTGTACTCTCTTCTACGATGTGTGTGCAGAGAAGCTGCTAGTGTCGCCGTAAAGTTGATTATATTCAACTCAAGCCACACACGATTAAAAAAAGTTTTTCGAAATATTCGATGATTCAATAAGTTGGTTTAGAGATGTCATTGGCTGTCTTTTGGTATTCCGGCAATATATTTTTGTTTCATATTACATCTGAATTGCGTCATTCTTTCCAGTTCAGAGTGCATTCTTATCTCATCTCTCATTCTTTCTCTTTATTCATTCTTCTGCAATTTAAATTGCATCATTCTTACGCAGTATTTCGACACTTTTTCGCGGTATTTCGACACTTTGTTTATTTTTAACTTCATCAGTTGGAGAAATTCTCATTTAAGGAGAATAAATATTTTTCTTGACACATTTTTTTTCTGGAAAAAATCACTTTTAATCCAAAAAAATCACTTTTCCACAAGATTTTCTATTCGGGTAGATTTTCTAAAAAAAAAATTACTCCGAATCCTCCTTTTAATCTAGTTAATATTTACATACCATTAACATTCCAAAATCTGGCGCGTGTCCCGTCATTCCGAACACGGTAGTTTTCAAGTAACGTTCATGACCGGCCAAATCAATGAATGTTATCACTTTAGCGGATTTCTCGCAAATCTTCACCCAATCCAGTGTACCTGTTGTTGATTTGTTCAGTGTTATTAAATGCTTGAACAAATAAATTGAATTCATGTTCTGATTCAGGGCTTCTGAATCAAAATCAAAAGTATTTACCATGATCTGGCTTATTAACAACCTTTCCCACACTGTCGAATCCTAAAATATCGTTGCCCACCGAACTGGTTCGACCGCTTTCCATTTCGTGCTTGTGTCGAAATAGCCTCTGTCTGGCATGTCCTCTGCCATTGTCCAATTCACCGTGTGTCAGCACTCCTAACAGCGTTGATTTGCCAGCGTCTACATTACCAACTACAGCAACTCTGTAAAGGGAAATTGGTATGGGTGAATATTGATGCAGATGTGGAAAAACGACTTCAATGAATGAAGTTCTTGCTTTTTCTTCTTCTTCTTTCAAATGTTTAGAATATTTTTTATATACTGTTAAAAACGTAGCTGAAGTCAAGTAGAACCAATTTGCTTGTTGAAGATTTCAAATTTGACGAAAATTTTCGCCAAGTTTTTTTTTTAGTATTTTTAGTCAGATTTGGCCGAAAAAAAAACGTACAATCACTCACCTAATTTCCATAAAATCATCTTGATCAACCCGCCTTCGAATCAAAAATTGTCCTGTCATTCCCTTGTCCGATGGACGCTGTCGCAATTCAACACAGTCTGCATTCAGAGTAGCCGCTAATGATTGAAATGTTGCCACCTAAACATTGAGAAATTGGAGAAAAAATTTAATGGGATGAAATTGATTGGTTGGAAGTCTCAACTTGAAACAAGTAGTTGATGCTTAACAAACGACACTGAATCATGGAAAATTAATGGAAAAAGATAACGATTCGAAAAAAGGAAAGAAAAAATCAAATTTTGAGAAATGAAATTTTCATTATGAAAATTACAAGCTCAAGGGAAAAAAAATTAAATTTCAAGATGAAAACTCCGAATTGAAAGAAAAATTCAATTTTTTGAACGATTTTTCTTTAAATTAAAAAGAAACAAAAATCTCATTTCTAAATTGCCACTTTCAATTTGAAGAGGGAGGAAATTCCGGAGAAAAATTAAAAAATAAATTCAAAAAAATAATTGAATTTCATTGAAAAGTGACGACATCATTTTGATCAATAACTTGAATTTTCTGTGTAAAAAATTGCAAAATCTCCAAATTGAGAGCATGGTAATAGTCAATCATTTTAAACTTCTGAAATCCAAAAAAAATCCCACAAAAAAGTTGTTACATACGGAAGCATCATATTCATCTGGTTCAAGTCCATTTTCTTCGTTGTCGCCGGCGCCAATTTCGAAAATCGTTTCGCCGCCGCTGTCAATAATGCGATTTTCCAATAATTTCTTCAATAAATCGAATTGTTCATGTGTTGGGCTGATGAGTGCCTTTTTGCCTCGAATGCTGGAAAAATCCGGCATTTGCCTGTTGTTCTCCTCTATTTTCTCATCCACTTCCATGGTGCACTGTTGATGTAAACAAGACGGAATCACAATTAAAAATGTGCTGTTTCCAAATGTTGACTGCGCTTTTTATTGTTGCCATTGGTCAAAAAAAACAAACTGAGACAAACAAATGACTAACTAACTGCACTAGCAATGATGAAATAATAATGAATCGAAGCGTAATAAACTGAAAGCGATGATCGTACATCGCAACATTCTTACGCGCGGTTTCTTTTTCCCGCTTTATCGTTCGTGTGTGAGAGTGTAGTGAGAGAGCAATGCGTGCGATAAAGTGTATGTCAAATGTTGCACATTTCGCTCAGCGATTGCATAAATTCGGGCAAAAAAATTATTATATATTGTCTATCAGTCTATTCTATACGTCATGTTCTTATACATAATATGTTGTTTATTTCGCAACTGTCACTCGGTGTAGTTATGCGTTTTACATTTTGTATTTTTTTTTTTTTGATTTTGTTTCATGTGATATGATCGGATTTTTGGCCGAAATGAATGAAAATCTGTAACGAGAATGGAGACAACAAAAACGCGTATTGTTTTCGAGTACACAATGAAATTTAGCTTTATGTAAACACAAATGTTTTTTTTCTCTGCTTCTTTTTTGTGAGGAATTGTTCGTCTTTTCATTCGAATGAGTAGATTTGATGTTGAAAATCTGAAATTTACAACAATTTTGGGTCAAAATATGCGGCGATGTCACGGAAATCGCACACTTTTGACAGGAATCACACACACTAACTGCGAATGGAAAACACAAAATACGGCAATGCAAGTGTAACAACAACAATAGAATGACGACAAAAACGAAAATAGAATGTTTCTCTCTGTGTATACGAAAGCAACGAAAAATCTGTATCTCTCTCCTTGATTTATCAGTCGTTTTGGGACGACGACATCGATGTCTATCGTTACATCGACATCGAACTATAGCCGAATAACAACTACGGCTATAGAACGATTTCGCTTGAAAATAAATGTAAGAAAGAAACGAAGAATGCAAGCAAAAAGATTGTCATGCACAAAAACTGCACAGTCAAACAGCGGAACAAGGCGAACAAAGAATCAAAAATACATTTTTGTTGTAAAAAAAGCGCGATGAAACGTAAACAAACAAATGGCCACACAGAAGTAGGAAAAAAAAACACCAGTATAAACATACGAATAGCACGCGCGACACTGACGAAACCAAGTTGGCCAAGTACTCTCACCTTTTGTGTTCGGTTTTAGCCGCCGCCGACGCTGCCGCTGCTGCTGTTGCTGCTGTTGTGATTCGATGTCGAAATGTTTTTGTGTCGTCGCAAAATTGATTGTGTTCAACATTCAATTAGAGATGCACATTCAGGCCTTAAATCGATTTGTCTTTTGGGCTTTAGGCTTTACTCTTCCTTTTCTCGGCTTGTTTTCTAATTTTTTCCGTAGCTTCACCGTCCGTGTCGATTATCCAACCGAAAAACTAACTCACGATTTTCTGATTAGAATCCGATTTTTGTTAGCGCATAATTTGTTTTGGTTCCAGTTGTCTACGAACGACAAATTGCACACACACACAAACACAGCACACAAAATCACGATGAGAAAAAAATGTGAAAGGAAAATTTGAATGGTCGATAAATACGGCACGATACGCGGTATATTTTGGATAAATTGAAATCGTGATGCAAGGAAAACAAAACCATTCACTAAAATCAGTTCACCGAATAAATAAAAGTGTATTATTCCGATTGGGTCTATCTCGCTTCAGTCTCTCTGTTGTTCACAACTCAAAACACTACAATTCGGATCGAGTTTTGACGTGTCGCCGATTGTTTCAAACACGCAAACACACGCACATCGCAGAGATGTTGAACCAAAAAAAAAAGTTATGTATCTTCGTTTGAGAGAGTCATGAAGCTGTCAGAAACATTGACAGATACACACACTGTGGGTACATCAACTGAAACACAAACTCTAATGCAACGTTTGAATCAGAGAAGACGGAAAATTTGACCGTGACTTTGTGTGTACAAATGGAATTAATTGGGCCATGATCGATTTGAGAAAAAAAAGTTAAAAATTTTGAATCGCAAACTGATATCGCTTCGACTATTGAATCGGAGACACGAATGAAAGGAAAAAAAATTGTTATGAAAACGAAAGAAATTTATCGTGGTTGCGATGGTGGCATCTGTGGGACAAAATTTAAACTAAACTAGGTACATGCTATGACTCACATTGACAGATTCCAACCGAATTCAACAATAACAATTGACATTAAAAAAAAAACGAACGTGAAGGCAAAGCAGAGGCAAAACACACACTCTCTCCGTCGTCAATCGAATGTCGACACATTGACTGCTGGCACAATAGCCACTGTGCGATGGATAGATTAGCACACAACCAGAACGAAACGAGACAGAATGCACATCGTCACACATGCCACATGCAAATCGTATGTATTTGTGTTTTTCTGTAAATACCCAACCAATTCGTGTGTAGTGTATTCTATTTATTATTTATTTTTTCTTTCTACTTCGATGTTAAATCACAGCTAAACTTTACGGGTATACTGTTTTCGTAAACAAACACCGAAGCAAACGAATAAAACGGAGAAATAAAAAAAAAACATTATGGTCGAGTGCAAAGTAGTTGTCAACAAGCGATTTTCATAAATATAATATTTTCGAAGCAAACAATAAAGACACAAAAAAAAACTCAAAACCAATGCATTTGTGAAGAGAAGATATGTGTTACGCGCATATTAAAATTTTGGCCTTTCAACTAGTGCGATCAAATATACAACGGGGCAGCTAAAACGCACCGCATTCTGTGTGATACACATCATCAAATGACAACACACCACAACATTTGATTTTGCAGCGACAACGGAGCAGCATTTTAATAGGCATTTTTTGGTTGGTTCGATTTGATTTGTGCGTGAACGGAATAGAACAATTAGACTTGCATTACCTGTATATTTTGAATGGATCAATCGAGTTTTGAGTGTTTTATCAAACAACCATCATTCGTCTATTGTCAAAAACTTGTTTTGCTGCTGCGAGCTCACTCGCTCCTGCACACGGGCTATCAATAATATTCGTCTATATCGATTATATGCTGGATTGGACAATTGCATTTAACATAGAAATACAACAACTTCGACTTTTGATTCGCAAATTAGTCAACTCACAAAGTTTTTTCTCGAATCAAATATGGGAGCACATGGAATTTACCACGAACGCCAAATTCGAGAGCTATGCGCCTTGCATGCGCTCAACAATCTATTTCAAGGTAAATTTGTTTGTTTTTTCTTGCGACAACAGTTTTTTTTTTTCGTTGGAGATTCGAATATGGAGAACAAAGATGGTTTTGGTGCAAAAGAGTCGTCTCTTGGCATTCTCGCACTGTGTGCATGCAGATTTTCATTCTTAGGCCACTTTTTTCAAACATTACATCAATTTTTTTTTACAGCAAAATTTAGAGATTCTACTTTTCGTTTCTTTTTCTTTCTTTTTGTTTGGAATATTTGTTCAGCTTTGAAATCGGTTGGCAAATTGCCTTTGTTCAAAATTTTGTTGAAAAGTG
Source organism: Sitodiplosis mosellana (assembly GCF_009176505.1). Taxonomy (NCBI): domain Eukaryota; kingdom Metazoa; phylum Arthropoda; class Insecta; order Diptera; family Cecidomyiidae; genus Sitodiplosis; species Sitodiplosis mosellana. Next base: position 217,866 of record NW_022601411.1, read on the forward strand.
TCTTTATTTTACCCACTTGACCCAATGACTAGAAGTCTCATTGTTATAATTTATTTATTGATTTATCGATAATAGACATTTCTATTTTTATTGATGATAGACAATAATCAATTCAAAGAGTAGATTGATGGTACGATTTTAATACGTAGAGTCTACAGCTTACATTAGCGAGCTGCGTCCTACTTTAATAATTGAATACTCAAATTCTAATTTTTCTCTCTCAATTTCTGTGCACAGCAAAGGAAACATTCACCAAATCCGAACTGGATGAAATCTGTGTACAATTATCACCGGACGAGTGGATCAATCCCCATAAATCGATGCTCGGTCTTGGACAATATGATGTGAATGTTATCATGAGTGCGTTACAGTTGAGGGGCTACGAAGCAATTTGGTTTGATAAACGCAAGTAAGTAACCGTTGAATAGTACAAAATCGGATATAAATTGGTCAACAAAGGGAAAATCTCGAAAAAATGTTTTGGTGGATGTTTTTGGAATTATTTTCAATTTCATTTGATTTGTTTTTCTTTCCAAATTCAGTCTTTTGTTTTCATTTTTCTCAAATCCAATTGACACCCATAGAAACAAAAGAACAACTTATGAGCTCTTCATCCATAACTGAGACGGAAAAAAAGTTGGAGCAAAAAAGAGACAAATAAAGTTGCGAGCAAAAGTGACACAACACAGCATTGAGCGGAAAAGACGTTTTTTTGCATTTTTTACGCTACTGGATATAGATTACGATTAGGTGTCTTTGGCATTATAGTAGAAAATAAAAAGAACTACAAATAAGCCGAAGACGCCTAGTCGCTATCTTTTCCCAGTAGCGAGAAAAATGCAAAAAAACATCTTTTCCGCTAAATGCTGAGCTGTATCACTTTTGCTCGCAACTTTATTTGTCTCTATTTTGTTCTAAGTTCTTTTCAGTCCCAGTTATGGATGAAGAGCTCATAAGTTGTTCTTTCTTTCTATGGGTGTTAATTCATTTAATTTCAATGGTTTTTTCAATATTTTTTTTTTCCAAATTGATGAATTCATGAATTTTAATTTGTCTGTAATTTTATTCTTGCAACAATTTGTACGTTCAATCAAATTGTGTTCAAGAAGTGTGTCAATATCACGTGTTGTTCCTTTGTTTTTGGCCTTTTGCCTATGTTCAAAAGTGTAAAAATGTCCAATAAATGACAATGTCTCATTCGATATGAATTTTTTCTTCTTCAAAAATAATTCGTCAAACTCGTCTAATTATTTATTTCACCATCTAATCACTTACTTAAATCACCATCTTTCCAAATCGCAAATGATTTCCCGTTTTCCATATTCTCATCGCTTGTTTTTCTTTCTCTTTCATTCTGCCCCCACACAGAGATCCATTCTGCATCGATACATCGAACATACTTGGTTTTATAATGAATGTGCCGTCCGAATATAAGTTTGGTTTTATTGTGCTGCCATTTCGTCGTCGACACTGGATTGCCATACGCAAAGTGGATAAATTGTATTGGAATTTGGATTCAAAGCTGAACGCACCCGAGTACATCGGTGACGATGCCGAAGTCATAAATTACTTAAGTAACCAATTCAAAAGCAATGACATGGAACTGTTCGTGATTGTGAAAACGGAAACGGAAAAAACGAAGCAATGGCTCAAAGAAGATGCGCGATAGAGACAGATCACGCATGCCGGCAAATACTGTTTTGTCGATTGTTTTTTTTTTTCTGTTTTTAGTATTGGGCCGAAAAATCTTAACATGTTATTTGTTCTAACAAACCGGAGAAGGTGGGGTTAAAAACAGTGTAAATAGCGCTAGACGTTTTTAAGACAGAAAATCTACCGTTATATATATTAGAGAACTCTTTAAACTAAACAAAATGAAAAATTGAATAGAGATCAATTGTTATTTCTTAAGGGTTTTATTTATATTTTGTACAAATAAGTGCTACCGCCTAAATTCTCAGCCATTTGAACTGAGACTCAAAGAGAGTAACCAACCAATCAAGATATAATCAAATAAAATGGAAACACATGGGCATTGTTGTACTGTTGACATCAATTCGTCGTTATTTTATTTTGCCTTTTCGATCATTTCATTCTTCATCTTCATAATCAGCATACGATGGATCACGCTCCTCTTCGTCATAACCCTCTTCGTCCTCCTGGTCAATGGAAATAAGACATTTTTTTGGTGAAAACAAATCATCACATTTTTTTTAAATACAATTCAATGGATTGTGTCTAGACACTACCACTGACACTCTCCAGACATTGACATTGTCCACTTACACCATATTCCCATTCATGTTCCGCTTGTTCGGCATTGTTCTGCGTTTGAAGGGCGGCTCGTGACGTTGAAGCCAATGTGTTTGGATCAAAATCGGCCGGTTGTGATTCCAGTAGTTCGTTTATCGTTTCGGTGAGAATTTCACGGCAATTATCATCGAAATTCGGTGGCAACCAACCCGTTTTCTCATTGCATATCGCTCCCGATAATGGGGTCGGAATTTTGTCCAACATCTCTTGAATCTTTGGCACATGCACATCACAGTACTGGAAAAGAGGAGAATATTTTTTTTCGAAAAATCGTTTTAGATTTAAGTTATGATAAAGAGCCAAACACAAAACCAATGTGTCTCTGTGTCCCGCTTTGTATCAAATTCAGACGTCGATGATGTCAATAAGATGTTCGACCCATTCGATAATTTTATGAGACTTCACGGTGTTCACTGAACACTGTTCAGCATTAAAATCAATTATTCTAATGACAAATTGCTCAAGAAATCTAAGAAGAAGAAATTTTTGTCCTAAAAAAGGGGATTTCAGGTGAAATGAAGGAAAAAGTCTAAGACAAGAACAGAATAAAGCAAACAATCGACTGAAACAAATAAAATAAAACCAAAACAAAAGAAACTAGTAACGATTGATTGGAATCAAAAAACAACAAGAAGAAAAATTGAAAAAATCGAATAAATGCAAAGAACAGGTTGTGCAAACCAGCAAAACAAGAACTTACTCTGTAGAATGATTGGCGAGTTTCGGGCAGGCGATCAACTTCAAAGTATGGATACGTGTTTTCCAAATCACTTTTCGTCTTTCTGTTGCGTGCAATCTGCATTGAGAGAGAGAGAGAGAGAGAGAGAGAAAGAGAGAGAATTTTTTTTATAAATAAATGACTTGCTCTGGAACACGTTGACAAATAAAAACGAGTGAATAAATGAAAAATGAAGGAAAAAGTGATTTTCTCTGAAGAAAATTCTTTTTGAAAAGAACCACAGTTTGGAACAAAAAAAACCGAAATTTCGTTGTTTCACTTTTTATCTACGTTAGTTTTATCTAACCAAATTCATCTTCATTTCATCAGTTTTTTGGTTTTGTCCAATTTCGCCTCTGAAACCTGTTCAATTCGACTCAGTTACCTTTTCCTTCAGAGTGTTCGACCGAATTCGATAGTCGAGCGTTTGATAGTATCGGCTGGTGAAGTCTTTGCGTGGATCATAACCAAATCGTACCCACATCAAACGCCATGGTCCCGTTGTGAAGTAATAAGCCAGCGATGGCAAAATGATTTTCAGTTTTTGTCGTGGAATTTTCGTTTCATACGCCAATGAGCTGCGCAACCAAATCGGCTGCCGATCCAAATACTCTTTGATCATGTTGAACTGTTCGTTGGTGATGAATTTGAATTTGAGCATTTTCAGTGCTTGGAACTGTGCTTTCTCGGGTATTGGATTGGTCAGACTGAATGGGATGTAGCAAGCGTGTTTGAAGCGTCGATTTCGTGACATGCCAACGATGGTCGATTCCGCCGAATCGAATGGTGACAGATCTTTGTTGCCCTTTGAACGATCCTTCTTGAAGAAACTGTCTTGCACGGTGTCGACACGCGTAAATGAGGATGGTGGAAAGAAGTACGGGGTACGATTACTTGCTTCGTCACTGCCAAACGGGAAATTGGAGAAGAAAAAAAAGAAAAATCAAATTTGGTAACCAAGATGAATGTCTATAGGTGAACAGAGGCAATAAATAGTTCCAAATGACATCGGAAACATTGAATTTCAATTTGTATTCAATTGGAAAAAGCATCGAAATTCCACTTACGTGAGCCATTCGGGTGAGAGCAGACAATTTGGCATAATTTCATCGTAAATAAATTCCGTCTTTTTTGTCTCCGGATTCGTTGCAATCGGCAAATATTGATAGTCACATAAACCTGTCAACGATTTAGTCATCATTAGTTTTGAATTGTCAACTGATTTGTTTGTTTACAAGAGAAACACGAGCATTTTCTCCCTATTTTCCAATTGCATGGAAGAAATGTAATTTTTCGAACAATTCAGCAGATGAAAAAGAAAATTTCTTCTCTAAATTTGTTTGGCAATCAAAAATTAAGCCAAATTTCTTACCATCGAATTTGAACATGGACCGAACAACGCCGAGAACAGCAATTTTTGGTTCATCATTGCTGTCGTCTTCTTCAGTACTGGGTCCGGGTATATCATGTCTTCGACGCCGATAAACAACTTTCAACAGAAGCCCCGAAGCTGGTTTCAGATCACCGTAAATTGGCTTTGCAAACACATCATCTGGTCGAAATTTCAAGTCCAATCGCTTCTTGTCCATGTTGCACACCTTTCAATGAAACATTTTTGTAAACAAAGACATATTTCACGAAATTGCTCAAGCAAAGGAACGACATTGGAAGTTTTTTTTCTAATTTTTCTACAACAAAATTATTCAAACTCTTCTTCTAAGGTCAATATTTCCCTTAAAAAAGGAAAATTTATTGTTTTTTTCCTATTGAATGATTGAATTTGTTTACTAAAAGATTGTTCTGTTGGAAAAAATAGGTTCGAATGCCGAAGCTAAATCGAGTGCAACTTACAACTTTTGATATGTTTGTGAGGCCGCCCAATGTTTTGACCATATTGTCGGGATTTACAACACGTCCCGGATACTCAACACCGACCAAATCTCTATCTTCGATCTCCATTTCAACGTTTGAATCAATATTTTCCGATGAGAAATGCCGTACATTTACCGCTTGCAATTGAGTTTGTTTGGATCACATTTGATTTTGACAACTGTGACAATTGCGCCTTCACACACATACGCATAGACTTAAACAATAATGTTCCATTTGACAGTTGATGATGTAAACGCACCATTTAGTACCAGCGCATGTACTAACGCGATGGTGTGTGCTAAACTTTCAAATCAAATCGTATTTATGCGGTTGAAGAATAAAACAAATTTTGGTTTTTTTTTTTGTAAAACAAATGAAATATTTTTATTTATTTTTCTTGAAAATTGCATGAAATTTCGAAAGAAAGAACAGAGAGAAGGAATGAAGGAAAACAATTTGCGCAACATTTTAGTTAAGCTGAAAGTGAACATTTTGTTTGATGTTGTCTCCATATCGGTATTTTTTCAGTTGATTTTTAGAACAAATGAGAATTTGAGAAGAAAATCACAAGAAACTTGCAGCGATCATTTTTTTTAACATCTTCAATTATTCTTCGTCAAAGAATCGTTGATTGCAGTTCATTTGATTGAATTAAAAATGCCAAGAATGCCAAGAATGCCCATTAAAGGATGGATCAAAACAAACCATATGCATTGACATGGAATTATTTAAGATGTTAAATGTGAGGCACTGAAGGTGTATTCGAAGTGCTTTCCATAAAGCGCTATTCTTCAAAAAAATTCGAAGAAGCAAACCGATTTAATACCAAAGTCAAAATACCGATTTGATAGAAAATTCTTTAGATGGGCATTCCACTGCCACAACAGGGGCCTGTTGCACCGTACAGCTACAATAATTGTAAACTTGTAAATTGTAAAATTGACTTACAATTTTACAGGTACCTGTAAATCTGATTTACAAGTTTACAATTCCCTGTAAAATTGGTTTACAAGTTTACAAAAACTTGTAAGACTGATTTACAATTTTACAGAGAATTGTAAAACTGATTTACAAATCTACAATTTCTTGTAAAACGCTAGTTTTAAAGCATTTGCAATGAAAAATAGTTTTTACTTGATACAATTCTTTTTATAAAGTCAATTCGTGAGGCAAAAGTGAAATTATTCATTTAAATATTATAAAATAATTTAGATTGTATATAAAAAAACAAATATTGTGAATTTTTTTTGAAGGGTTTTCCCCACAGATGGCATTCTATAAATCAAATTTATTCTTCACACTGCCATCTGTGAGGAAACCCCTTCAAAGAAAAAAAAATCACAATATTTGTTTTTTTTTATACAATTTAAATTATTTTATAATATTTAAATGAATAATTTCTTTTTTGCCTCACGAATTGACTTTATAAAAAGAATTTTATCAAGTAAAAACTATTTTTCATTGCAAATGCTTTAGAACTAGCGTTTTACAAGAAATTGTAGATTTGTAAATCAGTTTTACAATTCTCTGTAAACTTGTAAACCAATTTTACAGGGAATTGTAAACTTGTAAATCAGATTTACAGGTACCTGTAAAATTGTAAGTCAATTTTACAATTTACAAGTTTACAATTATTGTAACTGTACGGTGCAACGGGCCCCAGATCAATTTTGGTAGGTTTAATGACAGTCGACACTCGAAAATCTTTTTTTTGCGATTTTTCCAAAAATTGATCGATCGATGAGCCTCATGTTGAGCTTGAAACATTGCCACATGATGTGTTTCATGAACATGAACCTACGCGTGCGCGAATTGCGATTAAGTGAGTGATCAATTAATCATTGGTGAAATGATTAACCGGTCAAGTCAATCTTAATCATTCTGTAATCATGATTAAGTAAATCAATTTTGATTAATTTGACTAATTAATCATTTTTCGAAAAATCGGGCCGTATCGCTCTTTTATGCTATTTGACGCATACAAACGTTTTCACGAGTTCGCCATGGTCAGATTTAATATTGGGAGCCGCTTAAGTGACTCCATAGTTTAATAATCTTCGATCGCTCGCCGATAACAGAGGAGAACATATGCACGTGTTAACAACGTTTAAATCCCAAGATTATTAAACGTCTGCCACCCGAATACGACACAACAACACATGGAATCATATATTCCGTATGCGGCTCCATTTTTTTCTGTTTCAGATAATATTTCAAAATTTGAAATCCTGAAGGCACCAAAAAAATCTTGCCTCCAACTAATGGAGTGAATTTTGAACGTTTTTTGAGTAATATTTTAGAAATTGTAGTTTGCGTATTCCGTACGGAAACGGAAAACGGATATCCGTTCTAGGGTAAAAAATCATGTACCCACAAAGATCTCACTCACATTACTTGTTACTTTACTTCTTCTATACTTTAGCGGTCGAACTTTTTTTTGTTACCAGTCAAATATTACGAATACGATGTTCGTTTCAAAAATTCCAGTTAAAATGGAATATTCGATTTTTCTGATGTTTCGTTATCACTTCCTTCGTGAATTGATATAATCTTCCAACTTAAAAATTCATAACTATCGTTTGAACTTTATGCTCCCATTTTAAATGAAACAAATTCGAAATATATGGAAACCGAAATAAAAAGAAAGAGAGGAAGAAGAATGTGGCTTTTAATTTCTTGGTTTACACACAGAAAAGAATCCCCGGAAATTTTAGGTGTTAGCCGTAAAATTTGACATTTATATATACATTTCTATATACATTTTACCGGCAACACTTGAATTTTCCGGGCGATGACATAATTTCAAATATTTCAACAGAAATTAGCGCCATCTGTCATTTCAAGCGGTAAAATATATATATTATTTGATAAAATGTTCGAAATTATGTCATCGCCCGGAAAATTGAAGTGTTGCCGGTAAAATGTATATAGAAATTTATATATAAATGTCAAATTTTACGGCGAACACCTAAAATTTCCGGGGATTCTTTTCTGTGTGTATTTTTGCAGCAATTCTTTTGGCTAACGAAAGAAACAAATGCCTTTTGAAAATATGCTATCTTGGTACAGTCAACTCTGCACTGCGAATCAAGTTTGTAAGTTTTCATTAAAAAGTTTCAGCTTCAAAGTATGTCGTCCATAATTCCGATTACTCGTATATGTATTCGATTTGAATCGGGGTTTAAATTTGTGTCCATTTGCTTGATTTCCTGTCGACACTTCATGAAATTTCAAACCCCAGACTTCGAATATTTTCGATTACAAGCAAAAACACGCTCTTCTAATGCGAATCTCCTTCATTCCATCGATTGAATAACAATAATACATAGATGGAATGAATGACTTAGATGCGATTCCATTTGTTTACACGAGCCACAATGAAATCAATTAAAATACCTTACCCATAAAAGCATAATGTATTCAATCTCGTCAGCCTCAATTCGATTTTATTTTGCGAAACCATGACATTCTTCAGAAATATTAGTAAACGATATCATTAGTCGACTGTGATATATATTTCCATGTATCTTTAATTGAGTTTTAACTTAAATTCATTTGATGAGCAACAGTTTGAATAAGTATTTGTTGCGTTCGCGAGACATGTGTAATTCTGCTATACTAATTGGTTTACATTTTGACAAGAACAGCACAACGAATGAGTTTGCAGAATTGAGGCAACAAAAGCTCAACCGATTTTTCTGAAATTGCTCAATTGACAGCTACTGATCGAAATGAAGTGTATACACTGGGAGTCGTTGAAAACTTGACGAAACACACCAACACAAACAGCACAATAGCAAGTGTGTGAATTTCAGCTTTGATGCTGTGGCCTTACGTTGTACATTGTTCCAGATTCTTTCGTCAGCCACCGAGTTAAGCAGACATCTTGAGCGAAACGTGGAAGAAATATTTTCAGTAGAAAAAAAATCGACGACAAACGTAAGTGTTGAATATTTTGCATTTTTTATTCGTTTCGATGCCATTTTTCGAGTATAAAATTTTGTGATTCGGTCGAAAAAGTGAAAAATCATGAAAAGCGCAAGATGCTCATGAAAATTGGTTACACATAACCCAACTTATGAGCATTTGCGCTGAGTGCACATTTCGTGCGGACTTTTTCTTTGCATAGATACATCAAACACGCGTGGTTTGCATTTAATCGAATCACATTTCCTCATTAATAAGTTTTCAATATTTGATTTTAAAATAATGTTTTTCTGAATCCAACAAGAAATGAACCCGTTCAACATTGGTAGAGGATGCAAGCGCAAGTCAAAGTCGGTAAAGGTTGAAGTCAAGCAAGAGCCTGGTATTAAGGAAGAGCCCAACAACGTCATTGACGTACAACATCCGAGAGTTGATGGAAGATATCGTGTGAATTACGAAGGACCGTTTGACTTTGGCAATGACTTCGATGAAGTAAAAGATGAAATCAAATGTGAAGAAGAAGAGACGGGCAAAGAAAAGAACTCGGCACCTTGTGAACGATCGGATAAAAGCACTGCCAATGATGCTGGCAACGAAGATCCAATGGGTGACGCAATCGATGGGCAACAACCGAAACCAGTCTGCAGCGGAAAGACACGGAATGCAAGCTCCAAAAGACAAAGCAAACGAACAATTCCCAGAAATCAAGCGGCCAAAAAGCAGAAGAAGCACAAATGCCATGTATGCAATCATTTGGCAAGCGACAAGTCTAACCTCAAAAGACACTTGCGAATTCACACTGGAGAAAAGCCGTTTCAGTGTGATGTTTGTTCGAAGTCATTTGCACGAAAAGATGATTTGAACAGTCATAAGAAAACGCACGGCCAATTCCGTTGTTCGAAATGTTATCAAGGATTTGAGCGCGAATCAGACAAAATCGATCACGGAAGGCTATGTAATCCCCAGCAATTCGAATGCGACACTTGCGGATATAGAACAATCAACAAATCACATTTGATAAGACATATGCGGACCCACACCGGGGAAAAGCCGTTCGTGTGCTCAATTTGTTTCAAGTCGTTTGCAACCAACTTTGATCTTCATAGGCATTCAATGACTCACAAAGTTGAACTACCGAATGCTTGTTCGAAATGTGGCCGACGATTCGCCGCACCAGAAGATAAGCAATCACACGAAACGCGCTGCCAACGAAGTCCATTTGCATGTAATCAGTGTCATTACAAAACTGTTCAAAAGAGTCATTTGAAGCGGCACATGCAATCAAAACACGGAGCCAAAAGATCGATCGAATGTGAAATTTGCAGCAAACAATTCGTCCAACAGATTACATTAAAACAGCATTTGTCATCAGCACACAATGACCAATTCCCTTTCCAATGCTTCAAGTGCTTCGGAGGATACGCAACCGAAGATGAAAAAGAGGTTCATAAAGATAGCTGTGGCGACCGTCAGTATCAATGCCATTTGTGCAAAGAGCATCGCCGAGACAAACAATGTTTGAATATTCACATGCGAAAAGATCACACCGGAGTGCGGATTCAATGCGAGATGTGTGCAGCAATCTTTACCACAACAGGTAATGCCAATCAACACATGAAGACGGTTCACCGTTTGAAGAAAATTTAAGTCGCACATCCCACAGATTTAATAAAACGTAGCCGAATTGAAATATTTCATGATTCGTAAAATTGATCGAATTCATAGCTTGATGCATTTCAGAGACTTTATTTCATGAATTTGAAATCATATCCAAATGACATTATAATTTTTTGCATTATGATACTCCATGATTACCACCTTAGACTTAAACTACATTTTCGATTCAAATAAAACACAAATAAATTCAAATAGCAACAGGAAAAGAGAAGAGTGTTGACTTTTATTTCGGAGTTTTTTTTTCGCAGCAATATCTTCTTAGCCATCAAATGAAACAAAAGCTGTTTTTGACAAATGTCTTATATCAACGAAATTTTTTACGTTGCGTTCTGATCAAGTTCGTACGATTTTTGGATAATATCGCAGTTTCATAGCGTTCAAAATTCCACATATCAAAATATTTGGTTTTAGTTGATTCCTAAATATTATTTGTCTATCGGTTTCATTTCTTCAATCATTACACATTACAAGTATTTTCGATCGCAAACAAAAACACGCTCCTTTCATACGGCTCTTTCTCATTGTTGGTTGGATAATGATACGCGATAGATGAATGAATGGTTCAGAGTGGTTCTATGTCATTTCAATTGTTTGTGCAAGCCACAGAATTCTCTCTATTTGCATACTCTATTGGCCCAAATTCGTAATAGAATCCAATCCTAATTCGATTTTAGCTGAACTGTAGCATTTTTCGGGAATATCAACGAATAGCTCAGTTGCTAGTCGGCACTCAATTCATTATCATACGTCAATTAAGCATGAATTTCACACTCGCATTCAATCATTCGATGATCCTTTCGATAAACATTTATATTCGGTGCGATTTAAGAAATCTCAGAAAAATCCAATATGATTCAAATTAGATTTTAAGACAATAATGCTCAACGAAATTTATTGCATTCTTCGATCGCGGGGTTTAAACAATTGAACATTGGACAATACCAAATCCTAATTTGTTTACATTCCAACAAAAATGTGGCGAATGAGTTTGTTTTGGAAACAGTTTGTTTATATCTCGCAGCGAAACCTACCGCGATAAGTGACACTCGCAATAGTGGAATATGT